>NC_134894.1:6457251-6584751 GCF_041734735.1 Babylonia areolata | reverse complement strand
CAGTTGGGAAAGCATGAATATAAACAGCAAGCTCACATGGCTACAGCCTTTTCCTTGCTGTAAGCAAACTAAGGAGGCAGAGTGGGAGACTGAGGCTCCACTGAGAAAGACATCTGTTGACCAGGAGGGCTGTAAGTTGTGAACTAGGATCTATTTTCCAGACTCAGTTGAATGTTTGGTTCCAAGTATTGGATTCTCTGAGTAACACACTGCCCCAGTGGGACTGGGTTCTGTCACAAGAACATGATGTGAACTGTGATGTTTATCACATAAACATTGAGAGACCCATTGTCAAGCTGATGTGGTATTGCTTGCATAAGTGTAACAAACATGTGTTTGATTCAGAAACCATGAGTTGTGTCACAGTACAGCCAGTATATGTGTGACTTACTGAGTGACAGAAAAGTGGTTAAGTTATACATTGCTAAATGGAAGTACTGGCTTGAGTCTTTGAGTATCCCTCCTTACCCCCCCAGACCCCCCACCCCCTTGACATGCTATTTTGCTATAGCCATAGGTATCATGGTATGATGTCTTGATATCATGTTTGGGTTTAATTGGTGTTGTATCTTGGCTCGCATAAATGATAATGTTCAGTGACATGTTGGTTGTGTATCAGTTGTTGAACTACTGTGGGAACAATGTAAGCACTGTGTTATGAGAAGCTTTTAAAGATTATAATCGCATGTAGTATCTGTATGTGGAATAGAATGTTTTGTTAAGCTATTCATGGAGTTAGAGATATTACCAACCTATTTGTATGTTAGGTGGTGATGGTTATATTTAAGGCAAACAAATGTACCAGCTAACTGTGTATGGAGGATATTCCATGTGTGTGTGTGTAAGTGTGTGTGTGTGTGTGTGTGTGTAAGTGTGTGTGTGTGTGTGTGTGTGTGTGTGTGTGTGTGTGTGTGTGTAAGTGTGTGTGTGTGTAGTGTGTGTGTGTGTGTGCGTGTGTGTGTGTGCGTGCACCGGGATGATACAGCAAACTGTTATAGGAGACATGTTTGCCAAGTTGGTAGTTGTAATTCCTATGTGCTGTTGTCATGTTTTAATTGCCAGTGGGACAACACATAATTGTAATGTGTTTAAAAGATTTGGGACCACTGAGAGTCAGTCCTATGTTGGTACACACAGGTTGCTAAATATTTACCAGAGACAATTTACTTGGTACTATGATTACCAGTTAGATACTTTGTAGAGACAAAGGGAAGATATGTTTGGTAATTTGTAAACAGTTATTATTGTATGGTGGTTTAACTGTGGTTATGAACACTGAGAGTTTGTATTTTAGTCAGTGAAATGTTTGGTGCACAGTTAGTATTTGTCAGTCATTATTGGGATTACAATATTTTATGTCACTAATTGTTGGTTGTGGATTAGCTTAATGGAGCTTCTGTATTCTACATGGATTTCTTTAAGGAGAGTGTTTCACATCTGGGTATGTGGTGAAAGGTTATATTTTTGTGTGTGTGTTTGAAATGGTCTGACAACATATTGATGTTTACATGTTATTCTAGCCTTTCATGGCAATGATGTTTAGTATATGATTTGGTATGGTTTTGACCTGGGTTTTGTTGTTTTTTTTGTATGTGTTCCAGGTGTGCTGCTATGTAAGGATGCGCTGCTAAGTTAGGATGTGCTGCTAAGTTAGGACGTGCTGCTAAGTGCTGTTTTAGTTAGAGAAAATAAAACACCTGAATTCATCTTCCTAAAAGACCCTGCTTGTGGTAACAAGGAGAGAGTGGAGTGTGCACCTGTCCTCTACCTGCGATCGTACCATTCTACTACCATACCCCTTCCTCCTCCATTCTTCATTCACCGCCCAGCCCCCTTTTTACAAAAGAAAAATGAAATATAGAAACCCTTCAAAGACTGCAATAACTTTGCCATTTGAATACTCTGTGAGGGAGAGAGTCAACTGTGTATCCCTGATATTACTGCAGTTTCGCCCCCAGTGGACTCCTCAGATCTTGTGGCAGTGGTAGTGAACTATCATCCCTTGTGGCAAGTGATCCAGATACACTAAATTGTGACTCGTCGCTTGCACTGTCGTCTGCTAGGTCGATCGCCTTCAATTTGAAGGCTGCATCACAGGCATAACGTCGCGTTTTCGGCATGATGAGGGTGTAAGCTTGAGCAGAGTAGAACTGAATGCTGATCTGAAGGCTTTAATGTGTGCGGATTTGATTTATAAAACATGAACAGTTAGCACACTATCCTGAAGCTCATCCAAATATTCATGGACAGAAATCATGCATGATTTTGGTGAGTTGAAGGGCAGCTAAGAATAGACGAGAACATGACACTCCCAGGATCGTTAAAATCTGCAAATAAGCCGCATCATTGTATAAGCCGCAGAGGTTGAAGCTGGGGTAAAAAGTCGCGGCTTATAGACTGAAGTTTACGGTAATCAATCCAATTACTTTTTTTCAAAATCATATATTTATTTATTTTACATTACACAGCTTTGTTCACACATTACACAGCCTTGTTCACACAATACATTACACGGCCTTGTTCACATACCACATACTCATAACTCAGCACAGCACAGATGTGTTCACACTTTACATTACACTGTATGAAAGCTTACATGTGATTAATACACAAATAAATGATGATAAGATATTAAATTATATAAAACTTCTGACAAAAAACTACAACAACAAATCCAAAGCAATAGCAAAACAAAAGAAACAAACAAAAAACAAGAAAAAACAACGACCCAGACATATCCATTCAATGTAGCAATCAGGAGATGTACTCATTACTTTACAACGGATCCAGTCTAGATTAAGAAGAATATGTATGAGAGAGAGAGAGAGAGAGAGAGAGAGAGAGAGATTTCAAGCACCCAGCACCCAGCACCCATCTCCACCAAAGGGCACAGCCCTTGGGCCAGTGAAAATGAAAGTGTACAAGAGAGTGCATGATCCAGTGACTTCCGAAGAAGAAGCACATGAAGGATGATGTGAAGAAGAAGAAGAAAATAATTGAAAAGAAATTCATGGGCAGCTTTGGGAAGTCATTGAATTAGTGATTTTTTCCCCTCTATGATTGAGAGCATAACTAAACTGTTGTTGTAATTGTGGAAATCTAACTACATGGGATGGAATCCTACACAACCACAAAAACTACAAAGAACAACAAGAACATAATGATTATGACAGTAAGAACAACAATATCTCTGGATCATTTGCCATAGGGGTGGGTGTGTGTGTGTGTGTATTTGTGTGTGTGTGTGTGTATTTGTGTGTGTGTTGTGTGTGTATTTGTGTATTTCGCTATTTGTGTGTTTAGTTTAATGTGTATGTCATGATAAATATTATCATCAAACAGTATTGCTCTTTAAATTCTTCATACCTCCATACTCATTTTGTCTTGTTTGTTCTTTTCCCATCCAGATCGGTCTCAGTGCTTGCTGAAATCAAGAGCACCTTTGATCAGTGATGGAACCACGTATTTTCAAGTCAAGCTGGATCCTCCTCACCTTAGCCTTTTGTCGAAACCTTTGGAGTGGATAACCTTAACACAACATGTAAGTTAACTCACTCAGTACGGCCAGTCCTCTCTTCTCCTCTACACAGACCCCTCGGATGTCCAGTGGGTGTCTGAATGACCCAACCTTTAGCTTACATCGTCAGAATTGGGGTATTCTTTGTCAACATTCACCTCTTCAGTATAAGAGCCTTCCGCTTGCAATATTTTGATGATGGTAATTGGGGCGAAACGCTGTTAACGTCGTCTCTATCGCCGTTCGTATGGAGAGAGTTAACTGTGATGAGAACATTTTTATTTTTCAGATTTGTGTGGTGTTCTTACTGGGATTTATGCATTGGTTTTATTTCATTTCTGTATTCTTACTGACAAGCATGAAATCCATTTGGAAGATTTGCAGATAGTTTTCGTTGCAATTGTTATGAAAAACAAAAACAAGTTTCTACCAAAAAGAATCTGCCCAAATTTACTGTTGAAGGGTTGATCAACCTGGTTCTATTCTTAATGAATAAATAAAAAAAAAAAAAGCCAAGTGAATAAACTGATAATGAAAACTCAAATTCAAGCCCCAATAGAGATGTGATTTTTCAACCTGTGGCCACCTTCTTCCCACGGCTGAGTGTACTGTGGGCTCAGATGGGAAGACAGGATCTCACTGTCAAGTTCACTGGAATATATATATATATATATATATATATATATATATATGATAGTCAGTCGTGTCCGACTATGACCATCAGAACAGCAGAGGAAGCAACTGCTGTTCCGACTATTTGGGCTAGAATTTGATTTTAGTGGAGAGTGTCTTGCCCAAGTTACATCCCCACTCTCTCGGCCAAGAGGGTTTTAGGACAGTCGGCGTTGGCCAACTAACCCACAAGGCTGCAGCACTAAGAGCCAGTGCAATTTTGCCTCCTAGTTTGAGAGTCATAGTCCTTCACAAAAGACTAAGCTGTAAATGATTTCCCATTGACTGGAGAAACCATTGATAATACAGCTCTCACTTTGCTGTTGGCCCAAATGTAAAACTGGAATATATAGAATGAAATGAAAGTTTGATCACAGAGTTTACAGTCTACAATTTACACACACACACACACACACACACACACACACACACACACACACACATGCACAGTTGATATTTTCCTTGCTTTTCTTGGCATTGTTTACAAACATATTTTTTGCTTTTCTTGTCAAGTCTTTTTATATTCAAATCAGTAGTGTTTATTGTTGTTATTTTTTTTAACCACGCACACCAGTATTAGCTTGTTGATATAAAAAAAAGATGCGGTGACAGTGATAGAGAGGCAGACAGACAGAAATGCGTACACAACAAACATGTTTCTATTTCAGGAAGAACAAAGAATGGACTCGGTGAGAACTGAAGATATGTATGGAGGAGGGGGAGAGGACACGGAGGTCCCGAAACAATGGAGTGAGAACACAGAGGTCCTGAAACCATGGAGTGCCCAGGGAGCCACAGGACCTTGGGAAAGTCCGATGATGCCTCCCCCAACAGGGCCCCAAACACCACGAAGCATGCCTCAGGGCAGAGGCCCTGGAGTACAGCGTTTCGCTCAGTCACCTCCTCCGCATATGGAGCAAGGATTGTCTGAGCAAGCTTACTTTTATGGTGGCAGGTGTATCCCAAGTTTCCCACCAGGGTCAGATTTGCAGAGGTCTGACTCCAGCTTCTCCAAAGTAGGTGTACATCCCCGGTCCGATATCAGCTCCGATTCACCCAGCCCCTCGTCTGAGATGCATCCTCAGCAGATGCCTCCCCAGCACCAAGCCCAGAGGCAGCAGCACAACATGATTCCACCCATGGGCCATCATCAGGAGATGATGCCCCATGCTGGCATGCAGAAGCTGAACTGGCCTCAACAGTCGGGGCCTTACGCTGATGCCGAACGTTACAACAGTAACCCCATCTACCCGGCCCACTTCAGCCCCCTCCAAGGGGGGATGCCTGGTCAGCAGCAGATGGCCAATCTCAAGTTTGGTCCCCCTCCTCAGTATCCAGGCCAGTACTACTATCAACCGAAGTACGCCCACATGCACACACATGATGCCAGTGAGGACCATCAACTCACAGGGTACCAAGCTGGTGAGCTGATGAACTTTTGTGCAGATTGGTAATTTTGATGAAATGTAATAATCATGCTATTGATGATGATACTCCTGATAATAGTAATATTTCTACAGTGACTACAACTACTTATATTAATTACAGTACAAAGTACTGCCACTGCTACTACTTCATGTGTCGGGAGGCTATGGAGTTGTGCTGGGGGTGATGTTTCTGGTACAGCATTGACACAACCACAACTTCTACTACTACTGCTACTGCTACTTTTAGCACTACTTCCACCACTACCACTGCTACTGCAACTACTACTTCTATTTGTACTACTACAGCTATATATCATGATGATGATAACAACAGTATTGGTAATAATATTATGATGATAATGATAATAATAAAAAAAAGTAATAACAGTAATAAGTTCCTTTTACAAAGCAGTGTTCTGTGTCAAGGTGCTAGACGTCTTTGCAACATTATGATCATACAAAGCTGTCTCCTGGCACATAAAAGTTTATGTCTGTATGTAAAACTAATGAATAGTTTAGTAAATATAGAAGGAAAATGAATATATATATATATATATATATATATATATATATATATATATATATATATATATATATGTACAGTATTCATATTTTTTTAGGAGTTTCAACCTGCCAAACTAAACCATGGTTTTATGTATCGTGCAGATAAAAAATGAATGAAATAGAAGCTCAAAATTTTCCATCCTTGCCGTTTTCCAATATAACTGAAGTTTGCGTTTTCTCAGGCATGGACAGCAGTCCCCAGCAGCCTGATATCTACCTGAAGGTGACAGAGCTGCCAGAGAAAATCTCAGAGTCTGAGCTGAAGGACTTTTTCCAGGACCGTCAAAGCAGCGGAGGAGGGACAGTGACAAGCATCAGCTTAGACCGAGCGACAAATTCTGCTGCCGTTGTCTTCAGGGATGTTGATGGTATGTGTACGTTATTTGTAATTAGCGAATCATTTCACCTGTTGCAAAATATATTGCTGTTCTTTTTTTTTTTTTTTTTTTTTTTTTTTGTCAGTATTTTTTGGTGTGTGCTGTTCTTTTGCTAGCATGTCAGCCATTCTATAATCAAACCAAGTGATTATTATGCAGTGACTCCCACCCTTTCTATTTCCATTTTGGTTTGATTTGTTTTGTAGCTGTCATTTTTTTTAACAGATGCTTGTGAAATTGGAATTTTTCATTTGAAAAATACTAAAATTGTTCCTTTCTTGTTTAGTACTTTTTCCATCCTTCAAAGTACGGCTCGGGACAGGGGGAAAAAAACCTGCCCAATCTTGAAACCAGAGCTTCGTTTTCCACACACGCACCTGTCCATTTTGAAGCTATATATATATATATATATATATATATATATATATATATATATATATATATATGTAGCCATATAGCCATAACTGAAAACATCACTTGTGTTTTGTTCAGTCACAAGTCTGGCAAAAATCCATGTAGTTTTGAATTGGACCTATGCCTCTCTGCTGATGTTGAAAATGTCAGAGATTATTACAGTTGTGCTGGTTATTTCATAGAAATACAAGGCGTTCTTTATTTCTTTAGGATCAGGAGTCCCCTTTAATTTTCTTTTGTTTGTTTGTTGTTGTTTTTGATTGAATTGATATGGTTGTTTTGCTTTTTTTTATTTTACCAAATCTTTAATTTGTATGTTCTTCTTGAGGATGTGATGCAACAATAAGTGGAAGAAAAGTAGGAAGGAGAGAGCACAAAAGACAGGCTTGCAACAGAAAGAAAAAAAGAAAAAAAATATATGTCGAGGGATAGTGAGGAATAAAGAGTCTGCAGATACAAGGAAAGAGAAAAGGAGAGAGAGAGAGAGAGGAACAAAGAGTTTTGCAAGCATAACTTCTTCTTCTTCTTCTTCTGCGTTCACTCGTATGCACACGAGTGGGCTTTTATGTGTATGACCGTTTTTATCCCGCCATGTAGGCAGCCATACTTCATTTTCGGGGGTGTGCATGCTGGATATGTTCTTGTTTCCATAACCCACCGAACGCTGACATGGATTACAGGGTCTTTAACGTGCGTATTTGATCTTCTGCTTGCATACACACACGAAGGGGGTTCAGGCACTAGCAGGTCTGCACATATGTTGACGTGGGAGATCATAAAAATCTCCACCCTTTACCCACCAGACGCCGTCACCATGATTCGAACCCGGGACCCTCAGATTGACAGTCCAACGCTTTAACCACTCGGCTACTGTGCCCGTCGCAAGCATAACTTTTCCATTGCAGACATAACTTGACCAACAAGATGCAGTCTGTCTTCTTTGCCAGATGTCGGGAGAGTGACACAAAAAGCCCCTCTGCTGCTGAAGGGGAAGAAGATACAGGTGCAGGCAGCCTCCAAGGACCAGGAGAAAGCGGAGATCAGGACGGTGGAGATCCGAGGCCTGAAGAGCGAGGAAGAGGCCGAGCTGTGGACCAACTACTTTGAGAACCCAAGACAGGGTGGTGGTGACATTGAGAGCAGCCAGTGGAAGGAGGCGGAGAAGATCTTCCTGATCACCTTTGAGGATGCGTCTGGTACTTTGTTCTTTGCTGTTGCTGATGTTGGGTTTTTTTTGGTTTTTGTTGTAGGTTTTTTTGTTGTTGTTTTTTTACCCCTTGCAAAGAAGGTTCTTTTCTTTTCACAGTTAGCTGTGACATTGCGTTTCACATGAAAACAGATTTACAGACATGGAAGAAACCAGAACTGATTCAGCAGAATTACAGTCTTGTACAGTAGTAAAGCTATGTAGATGCACATATTACTTGCACATGCACATTTACAAGCATTAATACAAGACCATATGCCTGCATAAACACATACATAGAAACATGTCCATATATATAGATACATAGACTATACATTCTTACATGCATTTGTAGATACATACATACATACATACATACATGCATGCATGCATGCATGCATACATACGTACATACATATATACATACATACATACTTACATGTATACATACAATGCATACATACACAAATCTTTGCACACACTCATGCATTACATAATAAGATACTGTCACAGTGGCATGCAGGCAAAAAAGATGCCAAGAGAAATAGTTGAGCTTGCTCTTTTGTTCTGTTGGTTTGTCTTATTCTCACCATACTTATATACTGTCATTTTCAGAATATCAGGCAATATTTTGTCTTTGACCCTTGGGCCTCGTACATAAATGCAGCCTTATCCTTGGGTGAAATTAGTAACACAACAAGTGGGCCTTTTTTTTTAGCATGTATCACAAAATAGCACACGCCCAAATATTGTATTGATGAAGGGAATGAATGGGGTAACTTTGTTTTGTTTGGAAATGAGTTGAAAAGTGAACAGAGGTTGCCATTCAGAAATCACATACACAAATACAGCATTCCGATTTACGTGTGACATGTCAAATCAAAATAACCATCACACCTTGCTTGCTGTGTGCAAACTACAAGTTCAAAATTATCATCAGCCATGATGAATTAGATTCAGGACCCAAGGGACTTTATTCCACCATGCCCAGTCAAGACTTCACATTCCATGCAAACCATTAAGTGATGTGCGACTTGCACTTGGCACGATATCTCTTTCTCACTTCGTCAAGTCCCCGCACTCAGATCTTTCAAATCTGGCCTTAAAACCTACTTCTTTCCAAAATAGCTCCTCCACACCCTCCCTTTTCCATCCATAGTTTTTATCGAGCCTTCTAGTTCTATCCACATGTGTTTATTGGTTTTGTCTTTGTGTCAAGTGTCAGGCATTATGTTCAAAATTTCTGTATGAAAGCATTTTGATTTGTTTCCACATAAGATTTACCTCTGTATAAATACTCATTTATCTGTCACCATTTATTAATAGTATTTCCACACATTCCAGTGGCGAAAGCAGTAGCCTCCAAAGGACACTCCAAGGGCAGCATGGTTTTAGAGGTGTCACTGTACACCCCACCTGCTGAGGAGGAGGATTGTCTACAGCAGACTGTACTGGTGCGAGGGTTCAACCCGTCCAAACGTGACCTGTATGAAATGTACTTTTCAAACCCTCGCAAAGGAGGAGATGTCATTGTGGACCTACGTTTCTCTGATGACGAAACTGCCATGTACATCACTTTTGAAACACCTGAGGGTAGGATGGATTCACAAGTCTTCTTGCTTGGTGTCTTGCTATTCTGCCATTTGTATTTAAATTGAATTGAATGGTGTAAACTCAAGATTGGAATGAAGACTTGAGACAGTAGTCTCCTGCAATCATCCGTTATACTTTGGAAAGATTGAAAGTGGTGACGGATGTTATTTTCAGTTGTTACTTATGATTTGAATGCAAATTTTCCAAATAGCTTATTTTGTACTAGTATTTTTAAATGGCTTAATTCAATTTATCATTTTATAAACAACAGTTTACTTTGTAGTATATGAGGAAAGGTATCTAGAACTATTATGGATGAATAAATAGATAGATAAATGAAGAGAGAGAGAGAGCGAGAATTAGTTTTCTGTTTTGTTTGCTTCTGTTGTGTTATTTGTGTTTGAGTGCAGATCCGCATGTCATTCAGTGTTGTTGTGGGTTTCTTTTTCTTTCACTGCTTATTCAAGTTATTGGCTGTGCCCACAGTTGCACAGCGAATCGCAGGAATGACTCACAACGTGGGTGGACGGCACCTGGAAGTGGTCATGGCACCACTGGAACAACCAGCTCCTCCATCCACGATCATTGTCACGGAGTGTAACCTCGAGAACGCAGAAACGTACCGTTTCTACTTTGAAAATCCCAGAAGAGGGGGCGGCGAGATCAGTGACTTTGTGGTGGATGAGGAACAGAAGGCGATTCTCATCACTTTTGTTGAATCGGAAGGTATGGGCATTTTTATGATTAAACTCTTCTCACAGGGAAAATTATGGGAGGGGAAAAGGTTGGGGTTAGTGGAGGAAAGGAGGGGTGTGGAAGTTCGCATTTGGTGGGTATTTTACGCGAAGTTTCTTCTGGTTTCTCTTTTGAAAGAACCACCTTTTCTGCCCCCAGCAGGGAGCTGGTGATATCGGGCCACTCTGAGGCTACACAGTGAAGGAGAAACTGCACTACTTACTGATTGGTACACTATCTAACCCTACAATGTTTGATATCGTTGGAAAAGTGAGCATGAAGCAAGTGGGTGTGACATAGAGAGGTGCTGAAGGATGTGTGTGTGTGTGCATTTGTGTCTGCATGTGTTTGGGTGTGGGGATGTGGTGTGTGGGTGTGGGTGTTTCATCTCTATTTTCTTGAAAAAGCTGAACTAAGAGAAACACTTTTGCAGTCAACATTTCTATTGCAAAAAAAACCCAAAAAACAAAACAAAACAAAAAACCAGCAGCAAGTGAATGCTGGACTGAATATATGTGGAATGCCAGAAGTTTGGATAATAAATCATGACTATGTGTACATAAGGTATGAAGCTCGTTTACTTTTTTTTTATTCTCATTTATTTTCCAGGTTTATTTCAGTCACTTTGACACTCTATAACATGTATTCAGAAATTATATGAAATTTGTATATTTCTCATTTATGGTTCAATGGTTGCTAACCAGAGTGTAAGATAAACTATCAGAAATTGATAATCCGTTCCTTCTCCTTTCAGAAAAGAATGGGTTATAAAAATTATATATTTTCTTGCAGTTGTTTGCATGCTAGAATTAATGATTACCCACCACAATCAAAAGCGCTTGATGAATTATAGTCAAGAAAAGCCATGATAATGCCTGGCACTGATAAGGTTCATCAGTTTCAGCATATTCGCTGATCTCTTTCATCAGCAGATAAATTTTAAAATTCTGTTAGTGTTTGAGTTTGGTATGGACAATTTTCAGTCCGGTCTGGAAAAGAAGAAGACACCTTTTTTTCCTTTTCCTTTTTTAAATTTTTTTTAATATTTTTTATCAGTTTGGCTGCAAGTTTTGTATAGAAAGTTTTGGCTGGACAAAAAGTGTGGAAAAAATCTTGGAATCTTGCTTTAGTCACATTTGTGGGAAGCCTGTTTAATTGTAAAAAAAAAAAAAAAAAAAAAAAAAAATGATAATGCTAATAAAATAAAGCCCCTCAGACACAAAGAAACCAGTGTATCTTGTCTTCCACAGTTGCCCAACAAGTGGCCAACAAGGAACACAAAGTGGGGAAGAACAGACTGAATGTAGCCATGTACACCCCCCGAGAGAAATCGCCTCCAAAGCGACAGACGTTTGAGGAGCCTAAAGAATCAAAATCAGAGGAGGAGGAGGAGGAGGAGGCTGCCCCGAAGATGGTGGTGTTGACAGTGGGTCAGCAGCAGCCCCTAGAGAGTCGGGACACATACATGCTGTACTTTGAGAGCCCCCGGCATGGTGGGGGCGATGGTAAAGTGGAGGACGTGGACGTGGACAAGGAGAAGAGGCTGGTGTACGTCACCTTCACGGACCCTGCAGGTTAGCTTTTATCATCTCCAGATGAGCTGTGTGGCAGTTTTTTTTTTGTTGAAGTGTGTGTGTGTGTGTTCTGTGTGTGTGTGGTGTTGTGTGTGTGTGTGTGTCTGTGTGTATCATTGCTTGTGTTTGTGTGCATGCTTGTGTGTGTGTGTATGCATGTGTATGAGTGTTTTCCTATTTATGAACGGTGATAAATCAAAGAACTACCTTTTAGTGTTACACTGTATTTTTTTTTTTTACAAGGTATCTGTTTCACCTGTTTTTATTTGCAGATGTGTGAAATCAAGGATATGAAGATTAATGCACATTCTTGAGCAGTGGTTTTCTTTACAGCTATATAGGACAATCTCTGTTCTATTTGCTTGGCATGACCTGCGTTGTAGCTTTTGTCATCTTCCATGTCCCAGAAAGGGGTTGATAAGGGATTCAAGATTTTGAACTTTGGTAAGTTGATCACAGTAATTTCACAAAGCATCTAATGCTTTCCATAAGCTCTATCTAGAAACAGATAATGAAGCTGTATGATTTCGCTTATAGCAAAATGAGCGGCTAAATAACCAACTAAAGTATCTGGGAAATTTGTTTCAATATAAAACTTCAAAAGGAATACAGGATGTATCCAACAATCCTCAAGATCATTCAGAAAGAGAGCAAATAAAATAAGCACGCACATCACACTGTTTTCATCAAGAAATACAGTAATTTAATCAGATTAAGACAGATTTGTGCATTATCAAACAGGATAAAGCAAAACACTTTCGTTACTAAATTCTACAATGTCAGAGTTTTAAGTCATTTTGAGCAAACTTTTTGCAAAGTTCACTTGAATGTATTTTTGACGATTTGAAGATGTTATCTGCTTTTTGCAGAAGTCTATTTTAGATTTTCTGATCATTCTGTTTATGTTGTGGTTTAAACAGTATCTTATTTGGAACGTATCGCAGTACCACACAGTTATAGATGGACAGGATAACAAGAAAATCTTATATCAAGTCCTGCCCTGATACATGTACACACTTTGTGACAGATGTCGTCATTGCTAGAAGTTTAAATGTGATCATACATGAATTTCTACAAAACTAAGATGAAGTGTAATTATAATGAAACAAAATAAAGAATAAACGTGTGGTGGAAGGAGAAGTCAACAGAGAGAGAAAAAGAAGTAGCAAGGCCAGGGCACAGGTGCAGCAAGATAATCCAACTGACAAAGGCCTACTGTCCAGTCTTAAAAAAAATTATAAAAAATAAATAAATAAAATAAAGCACAGCCATGTACTCATAATATGACTTGGCAAGTAAAAGAGTACCATGCTTTCAGGCGCATGCACTTACATAAATACATTCAGACAGAATATCACTCTTCTCTCTGTCTACACAGTTGCAGCTCAAGTCGCCAGCCACCAGCACATGTACAATAATCAGCGGTGGGATGTGAAATTGTACGTGCCTCCAAAGCCGCTGCCAACCTACCCCAACAAACTGTTGTTCAAGAACGTGGCAGACAGCACCACCCGTGACTGCCTGTCCATGTTCTTGGAGCGTGTGACGGAGCTTGAACCTCAGGAGATTCTGTACAGCGATGAAATGGGCACAGTATTGGTCACCTTCAATGGCGAGCCAGGTTGGGACGTGACAGTAATTTTGGTGCAATAATAATAGCCATAGTCAGTTAGGACGTGACAGTAATTTTGGTGCAATAATAATAGCCATAGTCAGTTGGGACGTGACAGTAATTTTGGTGCAATAATAATAGCCATAGTCAGTTGGGACGTGACAGTAATTTTGGCACAATAATAATAGCCATAGTCAGTTGGGACGTGACAGTAATTTTGGCACAATAATAATAGCCATAGTCAGTTGGGACGTGACAGTAATTTTGGCACAATAATAATAGCCATAGTCAGTTGGGACGTGACAGTAATTTTGGCACAATAATAATAGCCATAGTCAGTTGGGACGTGACAGTAATTTTGGCGCAATAATAATAGCCAGTCAGTTGGGACGTGACAGTAATTTTGGTGCAATAATAATAGCCATAGTCAGTTGGGACGTGACAGTAATTTTGGTGCAATAATAATAGCCATAGTCAGTTGGGACGTGACAGTAATTTTGGTGCAATAATAATAGCCATAGTCCCAAGGTTGTCATAGCCGAGGGGTGGCAATGGGGACAAGCTCCCATTGTCTATAAAATGCCTCTCATGGGGCCATGTGATAGTTGATAGTCATTGCGTCAGTTTGATACCTGCACACTACTGCTGATGGTCTGTTGTGTAGTGAGTAGTTTGTTTGATAAGATGGAAGTCTGAATAGTGTGCATTGGTGCCTGTGAGATATACATAAAACTGTGTGTGTGTGTGTGTGTGTGTGTGCGGCGTGTGTGTGCACATTTGCACACTTGTGTCTGTGTGCATGTGTGTGGGGGTGAGAACGAGTTTGCTGAACATGGCTCATTTTTAATCTTATTTTCTTTCGGTCATTTGCTTTCTTCATATCTTTCATTCTACTATGTTTTAAGGTATTTCTTTGTTTATTGTGTTTTATGATTTTTTTTAAATTCAATGTTTTATACAAAGCAAACCTAGGTAGACTCTCTCAAGGGCCATTCACTCCATTTTGTTTATGTCAGGCATCTGCTCCTCTTTCTTTTAGTTAAGCTTAGAATCATAGATGTTTTGTATCATGTTTGTGTCAGTCCACACATTTTGACACCTCATCAGAAATTTTTTTAAATGCAAGAAGCGAGAAAAAAAAACCCCAAAAAAAACCAGTCATCGAAGCACAGGTTTGATCAAATGCTACGCAGTAGGCACTTTGTACAAGTTGCAGCAAGTGAAGACAAAGATCTGCCTTGATGATACACATAATGAATGTTACTAGCATAAGGAGGACAAAAAAATTTGTTTGAAACCAATCAAAATTTTTGTTGTGAAAATGGTGTGTTTTGCTTTTGTTTTATCAAAAACAAAATTAAAAAAAGGCGCTGCTTTAACACTTTTTTTTTTTTTTTTTTAATCTTTCCTTTCAAAACTCTTTCAGCTTTCCATTCATGACACCACCTCGATGCTTATTTTCAGACCTAGTGAATACCATGCAGATGTGTCAGAAGAGATCGCTGGAGCAGCGGAAGCTGACAGTGTCCAAGGTTCCCATCTCCAACTGTCTGTTGGTGGAGAACCTGAACCCTGTGACAACAGAGGACACCATCAAGTTCTACTTTGAGAACAAACGCAGCTGTGGCGGCCCTGTGGAGAAACTGGACTTGGTTCTGGAGGAGAGGAAATGTTTCATTTACTTCGAGGACCACAACGGTGAGATTTTTTTTTTTTTTTTTTTTTTTTTAAATGTTCTTATCTCTTTTGCTGCCATAGGTGACTTTAGTTGACATTAAGGGGTCATGTTAAAAGGACCATATTTTTAAAATATTGTAACAAAGCTCGACAGCTGCAGCCAGTCTCCCTCATGATAGAACAATAATACCCCCTGGCCCAGTTTGAATTGAACAAGTCCATTGTGTTGTTTCCACATCAGCTGAAGCTTGTGACTGAGAGCTTTGAGTCTGAAATATTTGGCACTGGGGAGTGTTTTCAATGCAGAAACGCAGCTGTGAAAGAGTTGACTTTGGCCCAGTGGCGAAGTCAAGTGACTGCCTTATGTCCTGTCTGTGCGGCTGCCTTCACCTCTACACTCCATCTCGCTCACTACGATCGGCTTCGGATCCACTCTGTTTACGCATACCCAGATTCAAACACTCGACTGTTGGCTGCCGTTCTTTCTCTGTCTCTGGACCTTGCAATTGGAATGAACTTCCTCTTTCGCTTCGTCAAGTCTCTACACTCAGCTTTTTCAAGTCTGGCCTTAAAACCCACCTCTTCCCAAAATAGCCTCCCTTGCCTGCCCTTCCTTGTCTTTAGTTTCTACAGTTTTAGAGTTATGCATGCGTGTGAATGACTGGTGCGGAAGCGCTTTGATTTGTCTCTGCACAAGATCCAGCGCTATATAAATACCATTATTATTATTATTATGATATTATGCAACTGCAGAGAAACAGCCGATGTGGAGAAAGATTGGGAATATGAAAAAAAAAAGACCTAACCTGGCTGCAAGAATTCACAGGTAGCATGAAAGTGGGGTGGCTGCCCGATTAGAAGTCACCGATTATGTGAATAGACGAGGTGTAATATACTTAAGGAGGCTACTAGCCACAGGTACTTTCCATTTCTTCACTTGGGGGGACTAGTGGTTTGCACAGGATAGGAACCAGATCCTTGCTGGAGTCTACACCAGTGGTTCATGGTAAGTATGTGAGATTATGTGCAGTTTTAATGAAAAATTATGCTTTTTTTAAAGACCAGGGATTTGCATAGAGCAAAGTAACTTATAAAATAAAATAAAATAAAAATAAAAATAATAATCTAGCATGCAGTGATATGCACAGAGCAAAGTAACTCTTTTAAAAAGAAAGATGCTTATATGGCATCCAGGGTTTTACAGAGAGCAAAATAACTCTAAAAAAATCTTTAGAAAAGCTTTTCCCACATCCAGGGATTTGCACAGAGCAAGGTGACTCTTTTAAAAAGCTTGTTGACATCCAGGGGTTTTTCTTTTTTTATAATTGCATTTTAATGTACATGTACATGCAGATTTCTCCATATTTTCACAGGCGTATATTTGGATATGGAAAAAAAGGTGGAAAACTCTTGTCTGTGAATTTCAGAATTAAAGATTGCTTCTTTGTCTTCTTTGTCTAGGAAAATAGATTGGGGCCACTGTATTTTTTTCTTTCTTTCTTTCTTTTGTTTGTTATTTCATTTATTCTTTCTTTTATTTTCCCTTCTTTTTCAGAGTACCCCTGAAACGGATGTAATACAGCAAATATTAAGTTCTTTGCTTATTAAAAAAACAACAACAAAAAAACCAGCTCGACCAAACACAAGAATATTTCCACAGACACTAATGTTTAACAGTGAACAAGTAACAAGCTATTAAATTGTTGATCTGGTGTTTAATGTTTGTTTTTTTTCCCTTGCATTTAAGGTTATGTTTTTTCTTCAGCATCATCACCATAAAATTTTCAGTAACAAATTACATATTACATAAGCATGGTAATAGAATGTACTTTTTTTTTTCTTCCAGTTCTTGTTTTTCATGTATTTCACCCTTCACTGCTTTTATCTGCAGTGGTGGACAGGGTCCTGAGCAAAGCGGCCCACATGCTGGATGGCAGTGATCTTGGGGTCAAGCGCTACGTGGAGTGCCTGGGTCAGTCAGGCGGGAGCCAGGACCCCACCGCCTTCACCCTCCCCCAGCCTGTCACCATGGATACCATCGACCACTACAAAGTGGCCTTCCTGCGCCAGTCCAAGACATGGCAGGCTGCCTTCCTGCAGCAGCTGTCACAGAACCATGGCAGGGGAAAGTTCACGGGGGACTCGCTGGTCCTGGAGTGCACTCTGACCACTGCCGTGCCCAAGGCACGGGTCTTGGCCCACACATGGGCGAGGGATGTGCAGGACAATGTAAAGAACTTCATCAGCATGCTGGAGGTCCATCGCCAGGACGTCATGCAGCAGCTCTGGCAGGAGGTGGAGAAGGTGGTGAGCGCTGCCGGCATTAGCAGTCCTGAGGGAGCCACCTTGTTCACCTTGGCTGAGGAATCCGCCTTTGTCGTCGTCGGCACCAAGAGCATGGCCAAGGAGTTATTTGACAAGGTGAGCAGTACAGTGAAGACCGCAGAGGAGATGATAGAGCGCCGGAACCAAGAAGTGATGGAGACCAATGGAAAACTGAAGAGCCACCAGCTGCGTCTGTTGCTGGCCATGGGCTTCCACCAGGAAGCAGAAAAACGTCATGAAGGGCTCAAGGTTGAGATTCAGCTGAGGAAGAACTGCATTGTTTACCATGGCCTCCTCAAAGATGTCAAAGAGGCTCAAATTGAAATGTACGAAATCCTTCAACCAGTCACGGAGGACAAAATGACCAAGCTGTCACACATGCAGAAGAAGCTGCTGGAAAGCAAAGAGGTCAAGCCTCACATTGTGCAGAAGTTCAAGAAACAGAGCATTGTGGCTGTCTGGGAGATGGACGCACAGAGCCAGCTGACTGTCTTCGCTTTCACGGACAAGTCCCTTGTGGACGCCATCCACACCATCAACAAGTCTGTTCCAGAGCACGTGTGCGAGCTGAGCTTAGAGTCGGCAGAGCTGCTTCAAAGCAACACGTGGAACACTCTTGTTCAGCGCCTTGTATCCACTCACCCAGGGGTCCTGATGATCACGCCTGACCACAACACTCAGAAAGTGTACATCACGAGCATCGACAGCATCATGCATCCAGTGGTGGAAGAAATTGAAGTGTTCCTGCAGGAAAACAGCATTTACTCCCAGGTAGTGCGTTTCTCCCCCAGCCGACAGCTGTTTATCCAGCAGGTGTGGCACCAACAGCTGATCAGCATGCAGAACAGCCTTCAGGCCCACAAAGTCCAGATCGTCATGAAAGAGTCAGGAACAGAGCTGTATGTCAAAGGCACAAGCAAGGGACTGGTGGAGCTGCGCAAGAAGCTGGAAGACCTGAACTCTAAAATCGTCTGCCATGAAGAGAAGGTCACAGAGCAGGCCAAGGTGAAATTCATCAAGTCTATGCAGAGCGACAGAGATCTCCGTGTTCTTGGGCAGACAAATCAGTGCGTGGTTTCTCTGACGCCGGAAAGTGCAGACCTGGAGGTGAGTTCATGGATATTTTGCTCTCTTTTTTGTTGGTTTGTTTGTTTGATGTTCAAACCTTCTTTGCAAAGTTACATCATAATGAAGGGGAAGGGCTATTTACATGCACTTCTTCTCACTTGAGTCTGTGAAGAGTCATTGGGACACCGCACTGAACTGTTCACCAGAGAAGAAGAAGGTAATAAATACACAAACACATATATAAAGCAGGCCTCTGTACTGAAGGAATGAAGCTCTTGTCTGTCTGAGGGTGCATTTGTGCATGCCTGAAATCTGATTGAATGACACAGGAAACAAATGATGAGCGCCCTATGGCACCCGTCAGTTGACTCTACCCAGGTAGGCAGCCTGTTGACTGTTGTGCAAATGACCCTGTGTTTATAAATTGCTTAGGGCTTGGTCTCCGACCGAGGATGGGTGCTATATAAGTATACATATCATTCATTCAGCATTATTCATTCAAGCCTTTGACAGATAGTCTTCACAGTCAGGGAAGCTCATTGCATAGTAGGCCAGAATTTAATTTCTGCCTTTTTTTTTTTCTTTTCTTCAGTGACTTTTCTTTTTCAACAGACAGTTGGCTGTGTGTTTAGGTGGTGCAGTCTGGGGGTGCAGGAAATGAGGCTGCCAGCCTGCAAGACACAGAGAGCATTGAGACCAGTGCCAGTGTGCAACTCCCCAGTGGTGTCACCATCGCTGCTGTCAAAGGGGACATCACCCAGTTGCCCGTGGATGTCATTGTCAATGCAGCAAACAACCAATTGGAACACCTTGGAGGACTGGCTCGAGACATTGTCCGGAAAGGTAAGGATATTTTCTTAGTAACTGCTCTGAAATGCTTCAGTACAATTTTTTACTCACTTTTTTTGTTTCCCCAACAGTACATTTTTTGGTTTTGTTTGTTGTTTTTAAGATCAGGCATGTGATTTTGAAAGAGACACTATGATTTATGTTGGTAGGTGTGGATGAGAGGAGTATTATATGGCTCATATTATCTTCAGGTCCTCCCAAGTAACACCTGATCAGCAACACCATAGCAGATGCATGCCAGCAACTGCTTTAGTCTGGGGGCACAGAAAACATGTCTAGAATACATCTCACAGGAGCACAAGTAATCTGTAGCAGCTTTGCATGCCAGAACTGGCACAGATTTTCCCTTCCTTGTAAAAAAAAAAAAAAAAAAAAAAAAAAAATTCTTTCCTGTGTATGTTATAAGGGAACTAAGCTGTATAACTAAGCTGTATAATTAGCTTCAGGGATGACATAGCAAGCTGTGGACCTTCATTCATATGGATGTTGTGCAGTGGTACATGGTGACCCCAAAAGTCTTGGAACAAAGAAACTGGCTGGTGGGTTTTTCCTGCTGTGCACAGCTGGTACTTCCCATGCCAGAAAAAGTTGGCCAGAAAAGTGATGGGCAGCACTACTTTCTCTCTCAATGAAGCGCTTGAAATAATTATTCAGACATATCATGAAAGTTTGCTTTTTCCATCGATACCAAACCTTATACTTTTAATTATTGGCAAGATATTGTTGAAAAAAAAAAGAAAAGAAAGTGACAAAATATGTGGATCGTCAGTGACTGTTCACCTTGAGAACGTGTGTGGTGTGGGAGTCGGCTCTATGTGCTGCACACATCTGACTAACGTAAATACTGTTCAGCAAACATTCTAAAATTTGCAGTGAAATGAGGGTTCACAGAACCTAACAAAGTTTTCGAGTAAGATGGTTTTGTTGAATAATGTTTTCATAGCCACTAACACTAAAAATGAATGAAATAACTTATTAGAATTAGAAAACGTTGCTTGAATAAAATGTCGATTGCATGTATTTATTTATCAACCATCACTTCAGACAGGATACCTGCAGTGATAATGAAAATACACTTTTTTTGTGCTAAAGAATGCTGTTTTTAACAATAAAGGAAAAACTGATTTATTGTTTAAATAGAAAATAGATCAGAGTTATAAAGCATTGCCTCCTGTTTAAGTTATTGTTAAATTCTGTCAGGGTTATTTCAGTCACACACACACACACACACACATACACACACACACACACACACACACACACACACACACACAAACTCATGCACGCACGCACACACACATAATTATATACATTTAAAAAATCACATTACACATGCCACACAAGACAAGAGCAATGATACACAACCTTGCTCCAAACAGGTGGGAAGATCATCCAAGAGGAGAGCAACAGAGCCGTCAAGGCCAGAGGTAACCAGCTGCAGGAGGGTGACATTGTGATGACGGGGGCAGGTTCGCTTCCCTGCAGAGCCGTGGTGCATGCTGTGGGACCGGTTTACCGTGGGGGCCAGAGCGGGGAAGAAGACTGCCTGCACGACACCATCATCAAATGCATGGCAGCTGCCGTTGGTGCAGAGCACACCTCCATCGCTTTCCCCGCCATCAGCACCGGCATCTTCCGCTATCCTGTGAAGGAAGCGACACGGGTCATTGTGGAAGCAGTGAAGGACTACCTGGAGTCCCACAAGAAGACCCGGATCAAGAGCGTGTATTTCTGCCACCTCACTGCCGACTGTGTGCAGTTCTTTGAGGATGCCATCCAGCTGGTGTTCCCTTCTGGACGCAGCACGACTACTATGAAGTTCAAGCCATCAGTGGCACGAAAACCTGGTAAGAATGTAGATTATCATGTGGCCCGATAGCATGCTTGGCTATTCTACGCGCTTATCCTTTGTGATGTGGTCCCTATATGTGATGTCAAAGATCATCCAGAAACATTTCATCTCTAAGGCCTGTATCTTATTCTCTAGTTCAGCTGTCAAGGTCCATGTCTTGCAGGCATAAAGAAACATGACAAGGGAGGGCATCAGTCTGATCTTTGAGCTGAGCGTGATATTGCTGTCATTCCAGGTGGGCCTCAGTTTTGTCAGTGTTATTGTTGTCTGAGCTATCCTGGAGAAAAAAAAAAAAAATTCTGGCTTGGATCCTTCATCTGAAATGATTGCTCTGAGATACTTGAAGCTTTGGATGGTTTCCTGTTTTTTCACCATTGATTCTGATATTGGTAGTGGTGCTGATGCTGTGAGAGTTGTTGGTCATCAGTTTGGTCTTATTTGTGCTGATCTCCATGCTGTAAGCAGCCGATGTTTTGTCAAGGCGTTCCACCAGGTTCACGAGTTTGTCTTCATTCCCTGCCAGTCCATCAGTGTCATCAGCAAAACACAGGTCGGTGATTGTTCTGCCAGCAGTGCTGATTGGTCCTTCATGGTATTGAAGTGCGTCAGTCATGGTCCTTTTCGGGAAGATATTGAAGAGAGTGGAAGATAGTAAACAGCCTTGTCTACCCCAGCAGTTATTTTGAACCAGTCTCCTATGCGGCCACTGAGGTTGACTGTGCTGCTGGCCTTTTCATACAGATGTTGTATCACCTTGATCAGGTTGGTGTTGACAGCTTCATGGTTGCTCACAAGGCTTCATGCCATACCCTGTCAGAGGCCTTCTTAAAATCCACAAAGACATGGCAGAAGTCTTGCTGGTGTTGTAGGTACCTATCACACAGCATCCTTTTTTTTTTTTTTTTTTTTTTTTTAGCTTTGGGTAAAATGGCTGTGAATGGTGGAATGATTGGAAAATACTGATGTATTTTGATTGTGTTTTGATTTTTTCTTCTTTTTGCTCATTTTCGCTTTTTTAGCTTTATTCCCTCAATAGGGCAAGCACTGGATGTAAAAAAAAACAACACAAACATGTTACTTGCTTATCCTAGGTACGAGACTCATTCAATAAATAAGGTGAATTTTTCGGTATAAGGACTTCTAATACAGATAGAAGCTTACCTTTTTTTTTTATTTTTCAACGTAGTCTCCCAGCACTGTCACACACTTTTCCCATCTGTGCACAAGCTTCCGTATTCCCTCAGCGTAAAATTCTTTGGACTGATGTCTCAGCCAGTCGCTCACAACACTTTTGACTTCATCGTCACTTTCAAAGTTCGTGCCTCTCGTGAACGCTTTCAAGGGACCAAACAGGTGAAAGTCTGAAGGGACAAGGTCTGGGCTGTAAGGGGGATGAGGGAGCAGTTCCCAGCCCAGCTCATTGATGGTCTGCACCGTTCGGGCTGCTGTGTGAGGCCATGCGTTGTCATGATGCAAGATGACTCCTTCTGACTGATGACCCCTGCGTTTGTTCTTTATGTCTTTCTTGACCTGCCTCAGCAGTTCACAGTAGTTGGCACTGTTCACAGTGCTTCCTTTCTCAAGGAATGAAATGGTGATTGGGCCTTGCATATCCCAAAAAACGGTGAGCATCACCTTCCTCGTGGACCGCTGGGACTTGAACTTCTTCTTCACTGGAGAGCCTACGTGCTTCCACTCCATGGACTGCCGTTTGGACTCAAGCTCATAGTGCCAAACCCATGTCTCGTCACATGTGACCACCTTCTTCAGAAACTCAACACCATCCTTCTCATAGTGGCAGAGACACTGTTGGGACAACTCGACCCTCCTCTGTTTGTGCTCTGGAGTAAGCATCTTTGGCACCCACCGGCAGCTGACCTTCGAGTAGCCAAGGTCATCATGGACAGTTTTGTGTGCTGTCCCAACAGATAAGCTCAAAGTCCTTGCAATGTCATCCACTGTCACCCTTCTGTCAGACTGAATGAGGTCATTGACTGATTCGATCACCTCAGGAGACCTCACTTCTGTAGGCCTTCCAGGCCTGTCTTCATCCTTAACACTGCTCCGTCCTTCTTTAAACAATTTAGCCCACTTGTAGACATTTTTTCGGCTGAAACATGTGGCACCATACACAGTTGACATTCTATGAATTTCAACTGGTTTGCACCCTTCAGCAACCAAAAACTTGATAACTGACCGCTGTTCAATCCTGGAGCATGCTTCTTGGTCGGCCATCTTTGTTAATCGCCAAAACTCTCCAAGTTTTTTTTAATCTGCAAAACAAATTAAATCCATGTGTATTAGAAGTCCTTATACCGAAAAATTCACCTTATTTATTGAATGACCCTCGTAATAAAGATTTTGTCTTGTCTTGTCTTGTCTTGTCTTGTCTTGTCTATCCTGAGGTTGAAAAATTGTTCTGTTGTGCTGCACCCTGGTCTGAATCCTGCCTGTTCTTCTGCAATGATCTTCTCCACTTGTGGTTTTGTGTTACATGGTTTTGAATATTTTTTGACTTGATTAAAATTTTACCTGGACTGAGCAAAATGTGGATGAATTGGTCTTTTTAAACATTGTTTAGATTGACCTTTTAACATTATTTTGGGTTCTCTTCAACTGGTTTTAAGAAGTGGCAGGCATTCAGCCCTGAAATGGATGCTTTGCAGTCAGCTGGGCTATAGATAACATGAACAAAATCGCTGCAGCAGAGCAACGCAGACAGGCCAGGGCCAGGAAAAGCAGTGCCAGCAAGTCCCCGACAGCCGCCACCATCCCCTGCCCACACTGCGTCAGAACCTTCCGGGCGCGGATTGGCCTGACCAGTCATCTGCGCACCCACAGAGCCCAACCCACCCACCCCCATGATGACTAGATGATCCTCGTCAGTCCCGACGGACGAACCACCAGATAACATGATTTAATTTGCTCTGCTTGCAGTTCCAACTGTGAAAGGAGCTGCCTCACCAGCCAAAGGTTCTGCTGGACACAGAGTCATCAGTGTGGCCATTGTGGAAGGAGAGATTGCCAAACAGACAGTAAGTACACAACACTTTTCAGTGTGTCCAGTAACGACTCAACTGCTGCTGATGAGCACGCTCGTCAGTGAAGGGCTGCCACCTCCCTGAAGTAAGACAGAGTTTTCAGGTCAGGATGTCGTTCACCACTGTGTCTGGACTTCTCCCTCTTGGGAATGCCTTGCTTTTGTTCAGGAGAATCAACTACAGTACTGATAAATACACAAAGGTAGTAACTGACTTGAAAGGCAAAGTTCTGTCTCATCAACTGCCATCAACCAGTGGACCTCCTTGCCATATAAAGACACTCCTAGTCCATTTCCAGCTTCACAATCAATCTCAGGACTCACCTCTTCAAAACTGACTTAGCTTTAATGTGTGTGCATGGATGTGAGTTTGTATATGTACATATATGAATACATTTTTGCTGTGGATATTGTACATAGTATGTGGTTTTGTGTGCATTGTCTTGTCATAATTTGTAATGTTTCTCACTCAGTCAGACTTGCATGGCTTGATGGATAGTGTAACATATTGTAATGTAAACTGCTTAGGGCAAGGTTTATTTGACAAGGCGCTGTATAGGTAAACTTGTTGATATTTATGTACGTCATCATCAGCTATTTATATTTTATCCTGTGTCGGTGTCTCTTGCCCACACAGACGGATGTCATCATCAACTCCACTTCCAACGGTCTGGATCTGAAGAATGGAGCCATATCAGCGTCAATCCTGAAAGCGGCGGGACAAGGGCTGCAGACCGAGTGCCGGAGAACTTACCCAAATGGTATCTCCACCGGCCAGATAGCTCGAACCTCGGGCCACAACCTGTCCTGCAAGGAGGTGTACCACCTTGCTCTTGTGAACTATTCAAACCCTTCAGCTCTGCAGGTGAGAGCTCAGGAAAGGGAAAGAAAGAAAATAGAAAAGAATAACATTATTAAAAAAAACCCAAACACACACACACACACACACACACACACACACACACACACACACACACACACACAAATGCACACACAGGCATACACATATATAAAAGGGACTGAGGTCAGTTTTTGTTGGGTGCCTTCTCATATGGGCATTCATGGTAATGAAACTGCTGATAAAGCAGCTAAAAGAGGAGCACGAGATTCAGAAAAATCGACAAAAATACATGTCCGTCTTTCCATAAAAGAGGCATACACTTTGTTAGAAAAATCAGCATGGGGTCGATTTCATTACTGATGGAAGGAAAAGTTTTTAAAACATACAGGAACATTATTCCCTGAGAATATTATTAAAGAAAAGATACCAAATCCATCAGCTTGCTATACAAGATTAATAACCTCTACTTTCTTCTGTATAAAGCTTGATGCGCTGAAGACAAAGTATAGTAAAAATGTTACATGCATCTGTGGTAAGCAGTTCAGCTTGCACCATTGTTCATTTCACTGTCAGCAGTTACATACCTTCTTGCCCAAGTATTTCAAAGAGAATAACTATTCTGCAGATCATTCTTGGAAAGTTATTTCTGACAAGGTTCTTATGGTCAAACTTTCATAGGCATTAGTTCCTAGCTCTGTTTCTACATTCCTTTGATATACATCAGAATTGTGTTAATGGTTTCTGATTATTGTTATCATTATTGAATTATTACTGTTAAATGTAATTGCATGTTAGTTATGCATTTTTTGGTAGTTTTCTACCTTTTCTGTTTTCACACTAAACTAAAGAACGATACATAAACACACATACAGACAAACATGTACACAAAATGCACCTGTGTGTGTGCATTTTGGGGCATGTATATATGTGTATACACACATGTACACACACACACACACAAAACACACACACACACACACACACACACACACACACACACTCAGACTCACATACACAAGCACACACACATGCACACAAAACACTTATATTCACATATTTTCACTGTGCTTGTGTTGCCACATTCTCTGAGTGAATTAATGTACATCTATTGTTTTCCGCTCTTTGAATGGATTTCCTTCTGTATTGCCAGATTCTGAGTGTGCCTTTGATTTTGTACACTTGTTCTTCAACAGGATCAGTGTCTGTGTCATTATTTTCCCAGACACGTTGTTGTCTGTGTTCTGGTGTATTCCAGACATTGGGTGATTTGCTTCCATCATCAATTCCCTAGCATTTAGTTGCATCCAAAAAATAAAGAGGATTTTTTTTTGGGGGGAGGGGGGTCCCCGTCATAATCATGTTTTCAAAAATTGAGGATGGATTTGTCTTTATATGTGTTATCCCATGTATTTGGATGGATCAGTCTTTATGTCATTATGTTTCTGTTCTTTTTTCACCCCAACCCCAACAGCTTCCTATGCGTTCCCCTAGACATATTAAGGTCTTTATCAATTTTCCATTTGAACTGCATTTCAGCCCTCAAGATCTGTATCAATTCCTCATTGTAACTGCATTTCCATAGACCCTCAAGATCTGTATCAATTTCTCATTTTAGCTGCATTTCTGTAGACGTTCAAGATCTGTATCAATTTCTCATTCCAATTGCATTTCTGTAGACGTTCAAGATCTGTATCAATTTATCATTTTAATTGCATTTCCATAGGCCCTTTATTCAAGATCTGTATCAGTTCCTCATTTTAATGAATTTTCCTAGACCCTCAAGATCTATATCAATTCCTCATTTTAATTACATTTCTAATCGACTTAGTGTGTGGGCGAACAACACAATTTTTTCTGTTTGTCTGCAGATGCTGGGGAGCTGCATGATACAGTGTCTGACAGAGGCCAGCAGGCATCACCACAAATCCATCTCCTTCCCTGTCCTGGGCACCGGCAACCTGGGTTACCCTGCCCAAGGGGTGGCCGAAACCATGTTTGGGGCCATTGACGAGTTCCAGCGGAATACGCCGTCTACTTCGTTGAGAAATGCCAACATCGTCATCTACCATGCAGACAAGAAGAACCTGGAGGTCAGAAATGAAGGGTGTTTTTTTTTGGGGGGGGGGGTTTTTGTTTGTTTTTTTTTTTTTTTTTTCCAGAACTCGGAACATTTATTTGTCAGAATACTCATCAAAAGGAATTATGGACACTAAAGCTAAACACAACAAACAGATAAAAGACAGTAAACTGTGAGTACATGCAGGCTCTTTCACAAGATATAGTTATGGATTGAGAACCTTAAAGCACTCAGACCTATCTATATATATCTGTCTATCTATATGACATGCATCTTGCCAGTTCTGCTTGAAAACGGTTTATTAATGGCAATGGAGAACTCGGATTTTTTTTTTTTTTTTTTGGGGGGGGGGGGGGGGGGGGGGGGGGTGTTTTGTTTTTTAAGAAAAGTGTTTGTGTGGTTCGTGCATCATCCAGGGTTGTCTCCCATCATGCTAGTTCAGTTGGAGACAAGCCTGGATGCACGGTACAATGCAATACAACACAACACAATACAACACAACACAACACAACACAATTCATCTTTACTCATCCAACTGGAAATTGATTGTGCATTCACAGGCTTGTTACTCACCCCAAACAATATCTCAGTAACAGGACATAACACAACACAATACAGTTCATCTTTATTCATCCAACTGGAAATTGATTGATTGTGCATCCACAGGCTCGTCACTCACCCCACACAGTGTCTCAGCCCACAGCCGAATCCATCATATTAAACATGACAACGGTTGAACCAAAAGATCAAAAACGAAAAACTGTCCATCTAAATACACAAAAACGAGTACAAACAGACATTGGTTTGATTTACCTCCCCCACCCCCCACCCCCCACGTCCCATTAAATACACATACACACACACACACAGTTATGAAAAAAATAAACAACCAACCATGTATTTAACAAAAAAAACTTCAGAATAAGATTTTTTTTTTAAATTTTATTATTAAGAATTGTTAAATCACAAGTTCAATACGAAAAACATTGCATTCTAGCATGCAGTAAAAGAGACCTATTTGTTCTACACTATCACATCCATTAAGATGAAGTATTCCAGAATAAGAAATCCTGCCACAAACTGATCAGTTTAAATGCAAACCATAAATGGGGTGGGGGTAAGGGGTTGGGATGAAGGGCAGGGGAGTGATGATGGTATGGCTTCGCAAACAGAGATTTATGAAGGCATCCATCGTCAGGTGCAGGCTGGCTGGTGACTGGTGTGTGTGTGTGTTTGTGTGGGTGTGTGTTGGAGAACTGGGGAAGGTAGGAATGTGTGTGTGTGTGTGTGTGTGGGTGTGTGTTGGAGAACTGGGGAAGGTAGGAATGTGTGTGTGTGTTTGTGTGGGTGTGTGCTGGAGAACTAGGGAAGGTAGGAATGTGTGTGTATGTTTGTGTCTTCACTGTCTTGAGAGAATGATAAAAATTGTGGGTTGTAAATATAAATCTCTTTTGACAAGATGCGTCCAACATAATTATCAATCCATAGGTTTGTCTTCAGGGGCTGATTTAAATGGAATAGTCCCTGAAGACATACCTATGGTCTGAAATGTCGGACACCAGTTATCAAAAGTGACTCTTATTTTTACAACCCAGAGTTTTCATAAACTTTTTTCCATCTGTAGTTTTTTATAGACTCGGCAGACATCTTTGATTTTATCACCCATACCTTTTGAGAGAAGGTTTCTTGCTCAGAAATCAGAATCAAGTTGTTGACTATGTTCCCGAACCGCAGGTGTTCAAGAAGGTGAAGAATCAGTTTGGAGGAGAAGTGACGGCGTCTCCACCTCCACCTTCATCCACCCCCAAAGGAAGCCGAGAGTCAAGGAGGTTCTCTGCACAGATTGATGCTCAGCCTGCGACACGTTAGTAGCACTTATCAACCCGCGCAGCTGATGTGCTTTATCATTTTTTGTTTTTTTCTGATTTTTTTTTTCTTTTTTTTCTGTTTTTTTTTTTCTTTTTTTCTGAAGTTTTTTCTTTTTTTTTTTAATCAGTTCAGGACAATCCATGCTGCAGCATGAAGAAAGGAAAAGACAAAGAGATTTAAATTTTAATGAAGTCAGCCATACTGACAATGACACAAATTAATGATTTTAGTGTGCACAAGCTGTATGGGTTGACAGTTGTCATCACCAAAGCAAGATTCAGAAATGTATAAAATCATGAGGTGTATGTGGTCTGTAACTACAGCCTACAAGACTTACTCTTAGTTTAACCTGAACAAAAAGGTGTGATATTGCAAGGGCTTTTCTGTTGGTGTGTGTCCTCGCCTACACTCTCTAGATGTCTGCCTCCCTGACCCAGCCATGTTTCACCTGCTCATAGTGCTCTCTCTGGTCTGTTTTTTTGGTTTTTGTTGTTTTGTTTTGGGGGTTTGGGGGTTTTCTTTTAATCATCTCATAACCATGTATTTATTTATCATCCAGCAAGGCATGAACTGTAAATATTCTTTGAACAAAGTCATTTTCAGTCTTTACATATCACCATGCACTGATTGAGATCACACTACTCAGATTTTTTAGTAAAAGTGTTCCATTAGGGTGCAGATATTTTCAGTTTATCAACTTAAATCCATACTGGCACAAAAAAGATACAGTCTTTAAGTAGTCAATTACATAGGCATGCACACACAACACAACACAACACAGTGTAGCATAGTTTCAGTTTCAGTTTCTCAAGGAAGGAGGTGTCACTGCGTTCGGACGGATCCATATCTGCTACACCACTTCTGCTGGAAGGAACGTGGCAGAATGGTTACGATGCTCAGCTGCTAGCACACAGAGTCCGTGAGGGTGTGGGTTCGAATCCTGCTCTTGCCCTTTCTCCCAGGTTTGACTGGGAGTGTCTGGTCTTTCGGATGAGACAATAAACCAAGGTCCCGTGTGCAGCACGCACTTGGCACATGTGCACTGAAAAAGAACCCATGGCAACGAGAGTGTTGTCCTCTGACAAAATTATGTGAAAAGAAACCCACTCTGAGAGGTACACAAATATATTCTAAGCATGCACTCGAGGCCTGACAAGCACGGTGGGTAATGCTGCTGTCAGGTATCTGCCTAGCAGATGTGGTGTAGCATATACGGATTTAGGGATTTGTCCGAACACAGTGACACCTCCATGAGAAACTGAAACTGAAGCATAGCACAGCACAGCACAGCATAGCACAGCACAACACAACACAGCACAGCACAGCACAAAACAACACAACACAGCACAGCACAGCACAGCACAGCACAGCACAGCACAGCACATAGCACAGCATAGCACAGCACAGCACAGCACAGCACATAGCACAGCATAGCACAGCACAGCACAGCACAGCACAGCACAGCACAGCACAAAACAAAACAAAACAGCACAGCACAGCACAGCACAAAACAGCACAGCACAACACAGCACAGCACAACACAACACAGCACAGCACAACACAGCACAGCACAACACAGCACACAGCACAGCACAACACAGCACAGCACAGCACAGCACAACACAACAGCACAGCACAGCACAGCACAGCACAAAACAACACAACACAGCACAGCACAACACAACACAGCACAGCACAACACAGCACAGCACAGCACACAGCACAACACAGCACAGCACAAAACAGCACAGCACAGCACAGCACAGCACAACACAACACAAACATGTAAATGGCTAAGTTCGCAGGTTGACGTGTTTCAGCGGTGCAAGCACCGGTCCAAGATGGCACCAGCGCTGTCTTTGAGATTGGGAGCCTGAAGCTGACCATCAAGCAGGGAAACATCACAGAGGAGGCAGCAGACGCCATTGTCAACAGCTCTAACTCTCAGCTGGACCTGAGCCGAGGTGAGTGTTTTTCTTGTTGGTTTTTCGTTTGTTTGTTATCAATGGAAATGATTGATGTTGTTGTTGTTAGTTGTTGTGTGTGTGTGTGTGTGTGTTTTCTTTATCAGTGACATGTTGGGTGTTTTGTTGTTGTTATTTGTTTTTTTTTTCAATATTTAACTCATTCCATTCCAGGTATGAGTTATCTCATACCACAGTTACTTCCCCTGTGAATCAGGTGCCAGAATTGTAGACCAGGCGCAAAAAAATCAGTGAAAACCAGACAGCACACATATGTACATACACGTCTGCACACATACACACATGCACACTAAAATTGTATCAAACCATGCATGTTGCTTACAGCCCGTCTGATTGCAGAGGGGCTATTGCAGGGCCGAATATCCCAATTGGACACACACATGCACAACATAAATATACAAATTTCTACTTGCTACGACACACTGAACATACACACACACACACTTGCAAACCTCTCCAGGTACACACACACACACACTTGCAAACCTCTCCAGGTACACACACACACACACACACACACACACACACACACACAAAAAAACAACAACAAAAAAACAAAAAAACAAAAACAAAAAAAACCCACACAAACTTTTCAGACAGCCTTATTCCATCTCTCTCTCTCTCTGCTTGTCTGTCTTTCTGTCCCTTCTGCCCCACTTTGCAAACTCCTCTCTCTCTCTCTCTCTCTCTCTCTCTCTCTCTCTCTCTCTCTCTCTCTCTCTCTCTCTCTCTATGTATGTCTCTGTCTGAGTGTCTCATACACTATCATGTCTCATTTCATTCAGGAATCACAGTCAAAATGATGCTGTATCAAAACCTTTGCTTTCATTATCATCATCTTTTTGTACAGGAAACGTTGCCAGTGCTTTGAAAGCCAAATGTGGAGAGGAACTAATCAGAGAATGTGCAACAAAAGGCAAGGGAGTTGTCTTTTTTGTTGTTGTTTATTTTTGTTTTTTGGCTCATAAGTGCATTTACACACAATATGTGTTCATGAAATAGCAGTGTCAGTTTCAGTTGTCTGTGTGTCCACTTGTGAGTGTGTGTGTGTGTGTGTACCTGGACAGGTTTGCAAATGTGTGTGTGTATATTAAGTATGGTAAACATTAACAAATTGATTTTCTTTTGATGAATACTGCGTCGTTGACACCAAAGTTGGCTTTAAAATGGGGGGTGGGGGGGGGCGAGGGGGGGGAATCAATTATTTTCACTTACTCAAATTATTATGACAATGCACTTCTGGGAAGGGTATGAAAATAATGAAAAAGTCAAAAATGTTTCCAGAATCAGGTTATTGTTATATTTTGTATTCACAAAACTTTGCACTTGTGTCTGACATTCTGACACACTGATTAATAGATATTTGTACACATTTTATCATTTTTTAGTTCATATAGGAAGTTCTGTTTGGTATATATGTTACATTGATGCATACATCTGCTAGAGGCTGCAATATTCTGCCAAATAATAGGTCATAAATCTGAATATACTATGGGATTTTTTCTTCATTTTTTTAATTTATTCATCTATCCGATTATATTTTAAGATATGAATCACAGAGTCACAGAGGCATTGGAAGGCTGTTGTGTTTTACAGTCAGTATGAAAGTCTTACATCTATTTGCCCAAGTGGTCATTCTGTCGGTAAACAACATTGCAGCTATTCTCTTGTATGAGTGTGCATGTGCATTTAATCAGTAATGCATGATGATATAATATTGAAAGGAGGTTAAACAGGCAGCTAAATTTTACACAGAGAAAGATTTGTGCATTGGCCTGTTCTCTTCCTGCATCTAAAATCAACAGATCTTCTTGACTTACATTCCTGAATAATGGTCAGTTAGTCTCGAGTTGCACTATGTATGCATGAATGAATCTTTTCAAGTGTACAGAGGTCAACTTCCACCATTATTTGGAGAGTTTTTGAATTCCGGCAGTGTGTAGCCTTTTCTCTTTGATGCCTTCTTTGATTTAACAGAGATGATGATGGACCTTCAGTGTGCACTGTTTGGAGTGTGAGAACACTTGTGAAAGAACTGGATTTGTCCAGAGTGACTGTCATGTATATTTAGCCCAAGAATGCGTTTGGCGATTTTGTCACTATTTGCCTGAGCTGAAAAGCCATACTAAATGCAGGGATAGTTGGAAACTTTGATTGATCTGTATTACGACTACAACATAACGAAATGTTGTTCAATATGGGCTGCTTAACCTTTAGACTGCTACGTAAGCCATTATCAAAGGTCGGATAATTCACTCCCATGCCACTGCCATGAAAGCGGTACCCAAACAGACGCTAAATGTCTCCATTTTGCGAAAGCTTTTTCCTTGTTTTGGAATTACTATATTGGTAGCTAAAATTAGCTTCGCCAATGTTCCCCTACTCATGATAATTTGGAAATGCCATACATCACCCAGGAATGTGGTTTTTCAAAAGATCTTAGTGGCTGACTGGAGCATGTCAACAACTCATTATATATGCAGGCAAGCAAAATAGTGATGACTTGTCCCAGCCAAAAACTAAACTCAGTGACACAGGTTTTAGCCACTGCTCAATGAGAATTAGAATGAATGCTTGAAGAAGACAAAGATAAACTGCAGTCTGACAGTTCTTTAGAAGAGGAAGGTGAGGGATACCAGCCTACTCTTCACCCAGAGAGCAGAACAGAGTTCGACCTTGCTAGCAGACAGTATTTAGTGGTTTGAGAATAGAACACATTGTATGTGACAGTCAGTCCTGCGAGAGGTAGTAGTAGGGGTGGGGGAGGTATCGGATCACAGTGTGCAGAGTGAATAAGGACACAAGAGGGAAGTGGAGGGTCAGTGGATCGGGCATGGTGGCGTGCCTATTTTCAGAACAGTGGGTTTGACAGTGGGCTAAGGATTTTGATCCAGACATTTCTTAGATGGAGATGATATATGTGTGTGTGTGTGTTGTATATTTGTTTGTGTATATTTGTATGTGCAGTATTTATTATTTGAAAAAATCTTGTGGGTCACACATTCATTTCATCACAACAAAGATTTTTTTTTTTCGTATTGTATATTCATTTTCCTTTCAGAAAATATATACTTATACCTGTTTTTAAGAGAGTAATCTGACCTATATTCGTGAAAATTCCCTGCAAATATGATTCAGTTATTTGCCAAATCCCAAGGCAGGCTAAGGGTTAAGATAAAATTGCTCTATTTCCAGCATACAACTTTCTGTTTGACAAATAGTCATTTCTGATGATGAGCAAAAATATGATGTGGACCATTATATAAGTGTTTATTATAACCACCCACCCTCCTCTCCCCTTTTTCCCCCTTCCACCATTAATTTTTATGGTTTTGTTGTTTTACAGCAGGAATCACATGTGAAGCATAAATGCTTTGCCTATTCTCTAATTTTTTTTTTTTATATAATTTTTTTTTTAATGTAATACGTTTGAGAGTGTTCAAGATTTGCCACTTATGACGCAGTGACCAATTTGTGTGTTTGTGTAGTCAGCGACATAAAACAAAGGGGCATCACCCACACCAAAGCCTACAAGATGAAGAGCCGTGTGATCCTGCACCTCAACTCTGAACGGTTTTCCAAAGACTGGGGCGAGGCCATCAAGCTGTGTCTGCAGGAAGCTGAGCAGCTGGGAGTCATGTCTTTGGCCATGCCAGCTCTTGGCACAGGTAGGCTTTATTAGATTCAGGTGTGTGTTTTTTTGCTTTTTTGTTTTTTGCTTGTTTGTTGTTTTGGGTTTTTTTGTTTGTTTTTTTAGGAAGGGGCGCGGGGGGTTAATTCATGGCTACTCTGTTCCATGAACATCATATCAGAAAGTTTATTTTTCTTGTTTGGTGGTGGACGGTAGAGGCAGAACGCATTGAGGTGGGAACGTGGCAGCGACAGTGAAAGCTGGGCCAGTTCAAAGGAGGCATGTTTGAAGGGGAAGGCGGTTGTGTACGTTGTGTGAGGGAGCAGCCTGTCTGACACAATGAAGGTGATTCCTCCCCCGCAAGTTGTTGTAACACGAGGGAAGGAGGTGGTAGTGTAGCCAGGGGGAGCGAGATCTCGACACTTAGCTTAATCACCAGTACTGCGAAGTCAAGTTTCTGTGATGCACAGGACGTCGAGGCTGATCGAAAGCAGATGTTCGTTGATCGCTGAGCGCTTGAGGCGAGGACAAACTGACTGGGCGTTGAACAGACCAAGGGAAATTTGAGCTGAATGGTGGGAGGGAAAGCAGGACAGAGGTACACGAATAAGGTTATTAAAGTTGATGCATTTAACAGTATGGTCAGTGGAAGTTACACGTCCAGTACCACACACAACAGCTATCTTCCTCTGCTTGCGACGTCCTGCGAACATGGGGGAGGTGGCAACCTATACCCACACCTCTGATGGCGTCGATGACAGAAGGGTCAAGTGCTGCAGGAGGCACGGACAGGAGCTGGTCCCGTGTGTAAGACACACGGGGAAAATTAGCATCAAGCGAGGGCCTGTGGTAGAGGTCAGCTTCAGGAACACGCGGAGTGGGCTGCGCGTGCGAAAGGGGGTGGTGAAGAAATGGCGTGCTCTGACAAGCAAGAATACTTGCCAGGTTACACAGAAAACATGTCCAAATAACTTAGTTCCGGTGGCAGAATCGCACAAAACAAGCACCAGCGTATACTCCACTCCATCATAAAGCACATACACAACTTTCACGTCAACGCACAATCACATTCCAACACAATTGACAAAAAAAAATGAGAGCTAGGACAATGTTGCCTGTCGGATGATAACAATACCGATAACTGATGATGATGGTAGTGGTGATGGTGGCATTGGTGGTTGTGGCTGGTTGGTAGTGTGCAGGGGGTGGTTGATGTGGGGATTGGTGGGGGCAGGGGTGGTGATAATAATGATAATGATAATAATAATTGTAATAATAATAATGAAAATAATAATAACTTTTTTTTATCTATTTATTATAATAATGGTGATGACGCTTTGTGTGTGTGTGTGTATGTGTGTGTATAGTGGGCCCTAAGCGTATCACATGAAACAATACATACGCAGTAATGCATAATGATTGGTGCTGATGACTCCTCAGGAGCCTACGGACTTTCGCCCTCCAGTTCTGCATCGGCACTGTTCCACACACTGGTGGATGTGCTGGCCAAGAGCCAGCTGCAGAGCCTGAAGGAGGTGAGGGTGGTACTGTTCGACCTCAAGATGATCCCCGACTTTGTCAGTGCTGTGGAGGAGCTCGGCAACAAACACGCCAAGAACAACAAAGGGTTGTTCCACTGGATCGCTTCAGGTGAGGCTTCTCTCAACTTTTTTGACTCACTTGTGTAAACAAAGTGAGTCTATGTTTTAACCCGGTGTTTGGTTGTCTGTGTGTGTGTGTGTGTGTGTGTGTGTCTGTGTGTCCATGGTAAACTTTAACATTGACATTTTCTCTGCAAATACTTTATCAGTTGACACCAAATTTGGCATAAAAATAGGAGAAATTCAGTTCTTTCCAGTCATCTTGTTTAAAACAATATTGCGCCTCTGGGATGGGCACAAAAAAAATTTTAAAAAGAAGCCTAATTATATGCAAACTGCATTTACTGTTATATTTATATTTTTTGTATTCTCTAAACTTGGCACTTTGACCTCTTATTCTGACACAACAACAAGAGGAGTCATTATTATCATTTTTTTGTTCAAATAGGAACTTCTTTTGCTAAGCATGGAATTTTTATTTATTTTGCAAACGTTTTGGTGCAGATAGTAAAGAAGGGAAATTACTCTGTAATTAATGCTAGGGGACTTAATTTATCACAAGTGAGTCTTGAAGGCCTTGCCTCTCTTGTTTTTTTTGTTTTTTTTTCCTAGTTCGAAAAACCATTATTGTTTCAGTAATGTGTTTTTGTGGGACACTGCCTGCAGCTATTTTGTTGAGATCAGATTTTTTTTTTTTTTCCTTCCCATCAAAGGTTGTATTTCTTATGTTGAAATATCATCATTACTAGACTTTCTGCACGTTCATACAAGTCACTGTAGAAGAAAACACCATTCACATATTAGTAAACAATCACAGAGTACTACAGCAACAATTCACTTCCAAGGGCATTTATGTTTCTTAACATATAAAGAAGAAAAACAAGCAAATAAACACATAAACAAAAAGCAAATACATGAGAAAAAAAAGACAAAAAAGACAGCCATACAAACAGTGAATGTTCCTCAAAGATTATGGACCTCTTCTGCTTCTCTCAATCTTGGTTCGCTTCAGGTAATGCTTCTCTCAACCTTGGTCCACTTCAGGTAAGGCTTCTCTCAACCTTGGTTCACTTCAGGTACGGCTTCTCTCAACCTTTGTTCACTTCAGGTAAGGCTTCTCTCAACCTTAGTTCGCTTCAGGTAAGGCTTCTCTCAACCTTGGTTCACTTCAGGTAAGGCTTCTATCAACCTTGGTCCACTTCAGGTAAGGCTTCTGTCAACCTTGATCCACTTCAGGTGAGGCTTCTCTCAGCGTTGTTTCACTTCAGGTAAGGCTTCTCTCAACCTTGTTTCACTTCGGGTAAGGCTTCTCTCAACCTTGTTTCACCAGGTGAGGCTTCCTTTTTTTTAATTGCTCTTGATGTTGATTGTACTGTTTTCATTAATTGATCTGTCACCTTTTTGTCAGTAAACATGTCAATAATTTCTGGTTTAGAGATGAAAAATATTTTTAAAAAGGAAGTAATTTCATATCAAGTGGTTTGTTTAAAATACATTCAGAAAAAAAAAAAAATATATATATATATATAAAGTTTCTGCATGTCATCATTTTTCCACAAATAAACTTTTTTGTTTTGTTATTTTCTACTTACAGCCATGACCGGAACCACTGCACCTTCAGTGAAGCAGAGATATGTTGCCACTGAACTGAAAGAAGTCACTCTCTACATCTATGCTGGCAGCAGGAACGACATCCAACGGATTCTCAGGGCCTTTGATGATCTTGTCAAGGAAAAGTTTGTCAAGAAAGAAGTCCGTGATGATATTTTGCTGACCCTGCGCCCTGAAGAGGTAACGTATGCCCTTCCTAGATCTTTTGTTGATCAGACCGGGAGAGCAGCCCAAATTTCACACAGAGAAATCTGTTGTGATAAAAAAGAAATACAAATACAAATACAAAAGTTTAGTCATTCAAATGATATGATAAATGGAGAAGTCATGTTTGCAGCATGAACTTAACCAGTTGAGTGCCTATATAAGACATCAGCTGATGTCCATAAAAAAAAGTTGCCATTGTGCGTATAAGACCTCCACTGACGTCCTGCATGTACTTTGATTTTTCCTTCATCAGAGTTTGGTACAATAAGTACCAATAGACTTGGAATAGTTAGTATAATGTGTCTGGATTATAGATATTCGTCAGGTGCAAGACCCCTTTTTTCTCAATAATGATTTGCTAACTAGACCACTTGGAGTGCACATGTAAAGAGGGTTTGCCTTGCATGCCAAAAAAAGCATCGGGTACTAGGTCAAGTTAAGATAATGGTCTCAGTCAGTGGATTTGCACAGTTTTGAAAGCTGTGTTGATGATTATGTATGAGTGTAATGATGAGAGATGGATCTGTCTTGTCTTATGATTGGTTTGAACTTGAAGGTGATGACAACGACAGTGACGAAACTGACATCAACATCCTACTCTTTCTTCAGTCCATCTATCCAATCAGACATAATTCCGTAGCATGTGACCTTGACTGACAGTAAAGGCGCAGCACTTTCATGCAATTTGAGAAAAGGGGGAGGAGAGATAGAGGAGTGGTGCAAGACAATAGGTTGAAGGCCAGACAGAAGGCATGGTAAGTGGGCGTGGCTCAGCTGTCGTTTTACTGTCTTTTCAAAGCGATCAGCTGCTGTGAATGGCAACAGCCAATCATCCACAATTTTCTTGAAACCTAGGGTTGACAGACGATAGACAGAAATCACTTTCTTTTTTTCTTTTTTCTTTTTTTTTTAATACTTTTTCTTGCTTTCTATCACTGATCAGTAAACCAATTTATTCGTAGTGGAGACAAACCGGATGCACAGGAAACACTTTGTCGGATCAGTTTATTTTCATTTCCAAGTGTACATCAGACGATAAGCATGCTATTTACAGCTATGTTTTGTTTGTTTTCTTCCTGGGTGCGATTCTGGGAAGTGGAAATAGACTGTTTAAATGCATAAAAAAAATTTGTCTTCACTTTGAAATGCCTGATTCAAAATAATTCATTACCAGCCCGGATTTAGAATCCACATTCATTTTGCTTCACAAAAAAATTTACTTTTGCTCTGTGCCCCCTATAATTTTTGTGCTAGAGATTTTTTAATCGTAAGAATTGTTTACCCCTGAATCCTCAAAATTCCCAGGCAAGAGAATGGCACATTTTTCTTTTTTTTATACAAAATTCTCTGGCACTGAACTGCATGAAATAACCCACAGCAAGAAAAGGGTTTTCCCTGGCATTAATTATGTGGAATAATTCACTTTGATAGCAAAATCATTGATCAAATGAGTAAACATAATTCTTTGAGGAATATGATCACATAGGAGCTCTGTATTAAAGTATTATGTTCATGTAAAGCCTCGTCACTGATGGTCAGGCATTGAGTTGTGTGGCATGGAGCATGATTTACAGTTGTGATGGGGTGTTACGGTGGTGTTTGTGAAGATGAAGACAGGTAGAAGGTGTTTGCAGAAGAGAGCTGCAGCCAGGCAAGGTAGACTCAGGGAGAAGGTGCGCCGGTTTTCTTTTTTTTATTCTCTCATTCTTCCAGACCAGGAGAGTTCTGCTCTTGTCTGGCACTCGCTCACTCCTTTATATTCAGTTCCACTGAACCGCAAAGCCAGCACCGTGAAGCGACTCACGAAACCGGCCCTCCATGAGCCTTAAAGGACCAAACTTATGTGTGTTTGACCAAATTTAGCGGCGTCTGACTTTCGGCTTGGGGAACTAACATAGACATATTATATATCACACAAAACTGCAAGAGATGAGCATTTTCTTAAGCTAAACTATTTTCTACAAAAATAATGTGGTTAAAAAATGTAAACAAAAAGTCACTGAATGAACCAGCTTTTAACGAGTTAATGTATTATTTCTGTACATTACAACAGTCAGTACAACACAATATGTAATATAATTGCAACAGTTAGATAACTAAAAATCCCAAATTTCAAACAATATAAAAATTATCTATAAAATATGCTTCTAAAGATTTTTTATGTCAAAATTAAAGAGAAAACTCAACGGACAGCTCCCGTGTCGGCACTGCTTGGCGGTGCTTTTGGCACTAGTGATCGACAATGAAATACTTCGTTTAAACCAACTATAACCCAATTTTACATGTATGATATGAATCAGATTGATAAGAGAAATGCAAACGTCTGCAAAACAAGCTATATAAATGTCGAGGTATTGTAAAAACATATTTTGCTCAAATTGGCACTGACGAATTCCAATGGCTTGAAGAAGGGATAGTTTTGTGGGGCCGAAATGCTATCTGACATTTCATACCATCGCATGCCTGTAACGTAGGTGTACATGGAAAGCAATACACGAGAAGAAAGCTTAATCATTTACATTTTAATGCACAATCTAAATTCCACAGCAACTATATTGATTTATGGGAAACAAAGGTATTTTGTATGTTTTAACTAAGTGGATTTCAAAGATTCATTCACATAAAATATTGATTTAAAAGAGTTATAGGCTTTCTGGCCTAATGATATCATTACAACTAAGAAGTATGATCTTTTTGAAGTCCAATAACATAAAAAAAAAAAAATTTCATCTATTAGGAAGTGTTTATAATTTAACAAAATGATGAAAAATCATACGGTTCCCTGTAAAGAATGATAACCTGTGACCGATTTACCGTCTTCCTCAGTAACCTTCGGTGAGTCACAAAAGTCGTCTGCTAAACTGGCCCAATGAAGATTGTAGCCAACCCGGCTACACAGTAAACTGTATCAGTTCTAGAATTCTCTCTGTGATGTTTACAGTCCTTAAAGTTCCTCTGATCAATATCAGCTACATTTAATACATGAAATCTACAATGCCTTTGGTTTAGGAAAACTGGGTTTTACTGCAGTACTGGTCATTGCAATACTGGATTGTTGAGGGTGATTTGTTTTTTTGCTTTGCTTTTTGCACACAGATTGAGCAGATTGAACAGCTGGTCAACAAGCACAAAGTGGAGATTACTGTGCAAATAGCCAGAGGGAGAGTGGTTGTTGATGGGCTCCAGACCAATGTGTTTGAGGCCATGCAAGATATCTCCAACATTCTGCGGCTTGTTGAGCGTGGTCGGCAAGAGCTCCAGTCAGCCTCCATGTTGGCCAACATGGTGCAGTGGTCTTACCTTGAGGTAAGTCAGGAACAATACCAAACAAAGCCAACATGGTGCAGTGGTCTTACCTTGAGGTAAGTCAGGAACAATACCAAACAAAGCCAACATGGTGCAGTGGTCTTACCTTGAGGTAAGCCAGGAACAATACCAAACAAAGCCAACATGGTGCAGTGGTCTTACCTTGAGGTAAGCCAGGAACAATACCAAAGCCAACATGGTGCAGTGGTCTTACCTTGAGGTAAGCCAGGAACAATACCAAACAAAGCCAACATGGTGCAGTGGTCTTACCTTGAGGTAAGCCAGGAACAATACCAAACAAAGCCAACACGGTGCAGTGGTCTTACCTTGAGGTAAGCCAAACAGTACCAAACAAAGCCAACATGGTGCAGTGGTCTTACCTTGAGGTAAGTCAGGAACAATACCAAACAAAGCCAACACGGTGCAGTGGTCTTACCTTGAGGTAAGCCAGGAACAATACCAAACAAAGCCAACATGGTGCAGTGGTCTTACCTTGAGGTAAGTCAGGAACAATACCAAACAAAGCCAACATGGTGCAGTGGTCTTACCTTGAGGTAAGCCAGGAACAATACCAAACAAAGCCAACATGGTGCAGTGGTCTTACCTTGAGGTAAGTCAGGAACAATACCAAACAAAGCCAACATGGTGCAGTGGTCTTACCTTGAGGTAAGTCAGGAATAATACCAATGCCAACAAAAAGGGAAAAAAAAGGAAGGAAGGAATTATGTTTACTAATCTGTCACACATGTACTGATGATTGTAGACATCTAGTTAAAGCATTCGTTTTCACATTTTTAATGTTATTTGAAAATGAATAAATGTTATACTTAATAACCTGTCATACATCATATACTGGTGATTGTAGATATCCAGTTAAAGTTGTTTTTTTTTTTTTTTTTTGTTTTTTTTTTACTTTTTTTTTTCTTTTGTTTTGTCTTGTCTGCTTTGCTAACCCATCATCAGTACCATGTCAGTGGTATTTCTCCTGCGCCTCTCATTTGAGAGCAGAAAAAAACATTTTCCAACATTAATTATGGAGTGGAGTGGAGTGGAGTGGTGGCCTAGAGGTAACGCTTCCGCCTAGGAAGCGAGAGAATATGAGCACGCTGGTTCAAATCATGGCTCAGTCGCCAATATTTTCACCCCCTCCACTAGACCTTGAGTGGTGGTCTGGATGCTAGTCATTTGGATGAGACGATAAACCGAGGTCCCATGTGCAGCATGCACTTAGCGCGCGTAAAAGAACCCACGGCAACAAAAGGGTTGTTCCTGGCCATTTCTATAGAAAAATCCACTTCAATAGGAAAAACAAATAAAACTGCACACAGGAAAAAATACAAAAAAATGGGTAGCGCTGTAGTATAGGGAAATCTGTTGTGATAAAAAGAAATAAAAATACATATACAAAATACATATTCTCAAAATGGTCTGCAGCCAAATTAGATATTTCTTTTCCCAACAGATCTGTCTTTCCTGTGTTTTTTTGTGGTTTTTTTAAATTAGTCTTGTTGTTATTATTGACCCCTTTGTGGTCAGCTTAGCTAGAAGCGACATGATTTAACTCACTAAGCATTGTCTGACATAAAAAAAATTGTCTCATTGAAAAGGTTTTCACGTTCCTACATTTGGATAAATAATAATGATAATAATGGATACTTATATAGCACACTATCCAGAAATCTGCTCTAGTGCTTTTTAAAAACGCTTTTGTTAACATAAAAAATTACATCTGTGTTACATACACACACCAAAATGTGACTACACACACACACACACACACACACACACTGCATACATACATTTTAACATACATGTGTATTTAACAGCTACCCTAACACATACGCACAAACAGGCAGGCACAAACTTACATAAACGCACGCACACACAATACACATTCATATACATGCATGTAGCTAATTTGGGATGTGTCCACACATGGACGGGCGCAATAGCCGAGTGGTTAAAGCGTTGGACTGTCAGTCTGAGGGTCCCGGGTTCGAATCATGGTGACGGCGCCTGGTGGGTAAAGGGTGGAGATTTTTACGTTCTCCCAGGTCAACATATGTGCAGACCTGCTAGTGCCTGAATCCCCTTCGTGTGTATATGCAAGCAGAACATCAAATATGCACGTTAAAAATCCTGTAATCCATGTCAGCGTTCGGTGGGTTATGGAAACAAGAACACACCCAGCATGCACACCCCCGAAAACAGAGTATGGCTGCCTACATGGCAGGGTAAAAACTGTCATACATGTAAAAGCCTACTCGTGTGCATACGAGTGAACGCAGAATAAGAAGAAGAAGTCCACACATGATTTGGAGGAAAGCCCCAATATTTTCTGTGCTTTTATTCTGCAGCAGTATGGCATGGAAGCCTGCCGAGGCTGTGAACCCCCCTGGACTGAATAGGTTAAGATGATGATGATGATTTATTTGTGGTTGCATCTGCATTGCCTGTCCAGGTTACAACAAAAGGAGTCAAGGCAGTGGAGTACGAGCAAAAGGAAAACCACATCATCGAAATTGCATACCAGAACAGGAAAAAGAATGCGGAAATTACCGACATCGACAAAAATGTCTTTGTCATCGACTTTGATTCCATGATGGAGTACCCCAAAGACAACCCAAGTGACACAGTGGGTGTCCTGCGGCAGGACAAAATTAAAGGTACTCAGAGAAATCAACCCTCTCTCTATCTCTGTGTCTCTCTTTTACCAAAATGAAATATTTACCCATTATTATCGGTATCAAAATTCATGTGTCCAAGATTTAATTTGTCCAATATGTCAACAAACTAAAGAAAACAAAGTTCACTTTGTGCTGTGTTGCCCAGTATTATGAGATCTTCAGTTGATTCCTGTTAAATTCTGTTAGTACCCTTGCCTGATTAGACTTATCATGTTAATGTCATCAACAAATGAAAAGACTGTCAAGGAGTTCACTCTTTATCTGTATAAAGCACTCAAAAGGAGAAGTGTATATGTTACATCATGAAGACTTTTGAACGTATGACTTCAGCATTTTACTGTATATCCCCCTTCAAGGGGGCTGTGGCCTATATGAATAAACCATCTCAATCTCAATCTCATTCTCTTACCTGAATAATGACAAACCAAAATAACAACTTAATGAACATTTTCACATATTTTTTGTTTGTTTTGAAAAAAGCCTTTTAACGCACTACAGACGGATAGTTTTCTCCCTTGCTTTTCCCTACAGACGACCCATTTGTTAGGAAAAAAAGTCACAAAAAATACAAAACATAAAGTAACTGAATGAAACTCACTGTACTTGACCCACTGATCCCTCTCCTCGTGTCATATGAATGCCCGGCCCCCTTCCTCTTCACTGCTCTCAGAAGCTGAGTCACTGTCAGTACCTTCTTGCTGGTAGCTTTCTTCACTGCAGATACTTTATTCAACGCCTTCATCATCCTCGACGATGTCGGCATCTTCAGTTTGAAGCATTATTTCAATCACTTCAGCAGCGGTAAAAGCTGCTGTCGTGATCTAGTTTGCTCTAAAAATTTCCATTTGTATCGCCTGCGACGCCATTTTCAATACGTATGCAGATTAGCTTGTTGTGTGGGGTCATGAACTTGCTGGCTCGCTGTGGAGTGTGTTGTTACGGAATCTCATGAAGAAACTTTCCATTTGACCATTGACATGTTCGCAATGCCCCATGAGGAAAACATGGAAAATTTTTAATTGTCGAAACAGCTATAGCGTTCCGTTGTCCTGAATGCTACCTTATGTCAGGAACGCTATAGCGTTTCATCATCTGGAGTGAGTTAAGAAGCGTGCTAATGCACTTGAAGAAACAGATTATTATTTTTGTTGAGTGCTTTGATTTATATGTGACGATATTGACCGTACATCATTACTTGTTACTCATGCCGCACCAGCCTCATTCCACAAAAGTCCTACAAGTTGGGTTGACCCAAACCAAAATTTGACAGAAAGAATTGACGGGCGCAATAGCGGAGTGGTTAAAGCATTGGACTGTCAATCTGAGGGTCCCGGGTTCGAATCACGGTGACGGCGCCTGGTGGGTAAAGGGTGGAGATTTTTACGATCTCCCAGGTCAACATATGTGCAGACCTGCTAGTGCCTGAACCCCCTTCGTGTGTATATGCAAGCAGAAGATCAAATACACACGTTAAAGATCCTGTAATCCATGTCAGCATTCGGTGGGTTATGGAAGCAAGAACATACTCAGCATGCACACCCCTGAAAACGGAGTATGGCTGCCTACATGGCGGGGTAAAAACGGTCATACACGTAAAAGCCCACTCGTGTACATACGGGTGAACGCAGAAGAAGAAGAAGAAGAAGACAGAAAGAATTGAGTATTTTTTCACTTCAAGATATCTGTACAATTCCTGAGTGTACAGTGGTGGTTTTACAGAACTTGCCAGTGGGTCTCTGCCTCCACACTGGGAATCCCATGGTGCTGATGAGCATGTCAAGTTGGTGGCCTTGAAGGCTGCAGACAGTGAGTACAAAACTGTGGAGGCCAATTTGAGGAAAACGCTTCGTGATCGAACTGTGACAGTTTCAACGGTGAGTCAGTGTTGTGTTTGTGTGCGTGTTCTTCAGTTTGACATCTGCTCACATAGTGTGATAGTGTCTGCTCACATGGTGTGATTGTGTGTGTCTGTGTATCTGTGGTAATATGTGCATGTGTAGTGTGTGTGTATAGTGTGTTTGTTTATTTGTGTCTCTAGTGTGTGTGTGTGTGTGTGTGTTACTTAATATCCTCCATTCCCCAAATGGTGACAAAGAATTTAGTATTCTTGATTCTTGTGAGAAACTGTTAATCAACGAAGAGTCAGTACTGATACATATGGTACTTGAATTTGAGAATAGTATATATCTCAGTGCATCAGAACACTATTGTCTGCCCTATTCAGTGTGATTATTGATTAACCCTTTGATGCCAGGAAAATAAGACTTAAGTGAAATCTATTTGCCAGGGTTTTTTTCACGTAAAAACAGGTATATATTTTCAAAACATTTGCACTAAAATATCATATTTTCTGGACAAATGGATAATACCTGCACACACAAATTACACTAGAACAACCACAATATATATATATATATATATATATATATATATATATATATTTTTTTTTTTTTTTTTTTTTTTTTTTTTAAAGAGACAGATACACAATTCTTTGTGCCTTCTCCAAGTGGTAAAATGGATGTGGGGCCACACCCCCACGGTTTCCACCCCTTTCCCCTTTACCCCTCTCACATGGTCACTTCATCCAGTTCTCACCAGACCGTGTTGGCTGAGTGCCAAGAAAATCACTCACACTGTGTCCTGCTAATAAGTCGGTCACTTTATGTCGTCTGCTACAGCTGTACAGTCAGCATCACTCACTGCTAGTTGTATCTTGGCCAGTCTCTTCATTGCTCCTTTATTTTCTGTCAAATCATCCAACCAAACTTCATTACTGTCTTCTCCTTCGAATTCACAGTTCAAATCTTACTGATCATCAGCTAAAGAAAGCAGTCTTGGTTGATTTAGCCTAGCAACACAATCTTGAGCACCGAGCCCAACATTTTGTTTAGTGAGCGAGGAGAGGAGGCAGACAAACACTGTGGCAGTAACCCAACCAAAATGTTCAAATAAAGGACTGCCTTATGACGTAGATGGGGTTTCTAGCTATGAATAGAATCAAGAAAGATTCCCCAAGCTAAAGTTACCAGTATTTTTGTTAACGAACTGAATGCAAACCAGGGAAAAGTCAGAATATTTCGATGACGAGTTGTCTTGTCATTGTGGCTGCGAAGCGTACATGCTTGCGCTGACGAGTTATCTTGTTATATAAGCAGCCTAGGGGTTAATAGAAACTTAAAAGCACTTATAACGAGATTGGGGAAATTCAGTTTGCCTTGCCTGCTATTCATGAGCCAAAAAAATATAATCCTTGGATCCCAGTTAGGGCATGAAGGATAGACTTTTGATAAGAAAAAATGTGCATTGCATAGATTATTGAAGAAGGATAGACATTAGAAACATGTGTACAAGAATTATTCTGAACAGTCACAGTAACACATGGAATCGGTGATAACAAAGATAAGAGCATGTCACAAAACAACACACACACACACACACACACACACACACACACACCTACCGCTGCCACCTTTCAAGTTGTTAGTTTCCTTCTTTCTGCTTCTTCTTCTTTTCCAGTGACAATAAGTGAGTGAGTGAGTTCATCCGCACATTATAAAAACTAATGAATCCTTCAGCTATAACATTTTGTTTTTTAAACTTGATTTTGTTTTATCTATCAGTTATGTTTTGAATGTTAGTATCATTTTGTATGTGTACTATGCTATGTCACATATGAATCTAGAGCATGGGATCTGTTTGTGTGCCCTAAATCAGATTCAGAGAGTGCAGAATCGAACCCTCTACCAGCAGTATGCTTCCAAGAAAAATCATCTTGAGAAGCAGAACCAGGGGATAGAGAATGAGAAAACCCTGTGGCATGGAACAGGACCTGAGGCCATTGAAAACATCAACAACTATGGCTTCAACCGCAGCTATTGTGGCAAAAATGGTGAGCTTTTTTGGTTTGGTTTTATTTCAGTTCCTACAATTTTTTTTTTCTTTTTTTTTTCTGTTTGCTTGATAATTCATGTGCTAAATGATATCCATGCCTTCATTTACTGTCTTGCTTGTGGCATGTTAGTTGCTGTATGGAGTGTTCAATAAGCTTTTATTGTGAGCAGTGTATTCATTTATTTATCATTTTTCTTTTTATAATGAAATATCCAAACCAGATACACACGATGAAGACCAGAAAAAGGAAGTGAGGTAACACAAACTTGCCTCGACAGGTTAAACGAAAAGACAAAGGCCCATGTGTTTGAAAAAAAAGGAAGAAAACAAAAGCTCAGGGAGGTACCAACCTTTTAAGGCATGAGAAAACATAGGATGTGCAAAATTACTTCACACATTCAAGCAGAGGAATACTACTGGTGCAGTGCTGGCCTTGTGGTAAATCATCTGCCTAGGAAGGAGATAGTCTGAGCACCCAGGTTCTTCTTCTTCTTCTTCTTCTTCTTCTTCTTCTGCGTTCATGGGCTGCAAATCCCACGTTCACTCATATGTACACGAGTGGGCTTTTACGTGTATAACCGTTTTTACCCCGCCATGTAGGCAGCCATACTCCATTTTCGGGAGTGTACATGCTGGGTATGTTCTTGTTTCCATAATCCACCGAACGCTGACATGGATTACAGGATCTTTAACGTGCGTATTTGATCTTCTGCTTGCATATACACATGAAGGGGGTTCAGGCACTAGCAGGTCTGCACTTATGTTGACCTGGGAGATCGTAAAAATCTCCACCCTTTACCCACCAGGCGCCGTCACCGTGATTCGAACCCGGGACCCTCAGATTGACAGTCCAACGCTTTAACCACTTGGCTATTGCGCCCGTCAGCACCCAGGTTCGAATCCCACTCACATCTGTTTTTTCTTCCACTCCATAAGACCTTGAGTGGTGGTCAGGACAGTAGTCATTTGGATGATATTATAAACTGAGGTCCCACTTGTAGGCACTTAGCACATGCAAAAGAACTCACAACAACAAAAAAGGTTGTCCCTGGCAAAATTTGGTAGAAAAACACACTTTGACTGGAAAACAAATACACCTGCAGGCAGAAAAAAAAAAAAAAAAAAAAAATATATATATATATATATATATATATATGGGTGTCACTGCACTGTTGCAACATGCTCTCACTGTATTTGTATTTGTATTTCTTTTTATCACAACAGATTTCTTTGTGTGAAATTCGGACTGCTCTCCCGAGGGAGAGCGCACCACTACACTACAGCGCCACCCTTTTTTTTTTTTTTTCCTGCGTGCACTTTTATTTTGTTTGTCCTATCGAAGTGGATTTTTCTACAGAATTTTGCCAGGAACAACCCTTTCGTTGCCATGGGTTCTTTTACGTGCGCCAAGTGCATGCTGCACACAAGACCTGGGTTTATCGTCTCATCTGAATGACTAGCATCCAGACCACCACTCAAGATCTAGTGGAGGGGGAGAAAATACCAGCAGCTGAGCCGTGACTCGAACCAGCGCGCTCAGATTCTCTCACTTCCTTGGCCGACGTGTTACCTCTAGTCCATCACTCCACTGTGGAGAGCAGCCTGAAATTCACATAGTGAAATCTGTTGTGAGGAAAAGTGATACAGTACAATGCTATGAGACATCAGTTCAAGCCTACCACCCACACCCGCCAAAGTTCTTTGACTTATTGTGTACAGTCTGTTTCAGCACCTGTGTATAGGCAAGGCATGTACTTTGTGGCAAATTCTCACTGTTCCACAATTTTTTATCACGCAGTGTGTTTCAGCAGCTGTGTACGGGCAGGACATGTATTTAGCCGTGAACTCACACCACAATGATTTATTGTGCACAATCTGTTTCAGCGACTGTGTATGGGGAGGGTGTGTACTTTGCTGTGGAGTCACACTACTCCACACACAGCACATATTCCCCGTCGGACCCCAAGGACACTTCCGGTAAACGCTATATTTACCAGTGCAAGGTTCTGGTGGGTCATGCAGTGCAAGGGACGCGTGACCTGAGGGTACTACCTCCGAGGGAGGGCTCAATCCTGTATGACTCGGCCATTGACAAACTGACCAACGCCCGTATGTATGTCATCTTCAACGACACACAAGCATATCCCGAGTATTTGATCACCTTCACGTGAAAGCAGGAAGAGAAGTGAATGAACTGGTTCAGAGTTCAGAGCCATGGAAGTCTGGAAAAGTCTTGGAAAAATGGGAGAACCATTTCCAGGGCTGGAAAAATCTTTGGGAAACAATTATTTACTTGTCAGGGTTGGCAAAAAGACTTGAAATTTTGATAAAACCATTGACCAACACCATTCAACAAAGTGTCAAATGCTTTAAAAAAATAAATAAATAAATAAAATAAAAACAGAGATAGAGAAAATGTTCAAAATTTAGCATTGATACCAGGATATCTGCCAATCTCTTTCGTCAATGTGCAGCAGACGTTTTTTCTCTTTTTTTTCTTTTTTAAAAAATTCCATGTGGCTTTTTGTTTGGTATGGAACATTTTCAGTTTGGTCTGGAGAAGGTCCGGGAAAAGTGTGGAATTTTGCATGATCACACCGGTGGCAACCCTGGTTCAATGATTATTTTTGCACTCATTCAGTTGCTCATGGTCAGGGAGTTGGAGTCTGGTGTTGTGGGTTCCTTATGGCACTTTTAATTTTTATTGTTGTTGTTGGTTTTTGCTGTTGTTGGTTTTTGCTGCGGGTTTTTTGGTTGTTTTTCTTCTTTTGTTTTTGGTTTTTTGTTTTCTTTTTTGTTTCTTGTTGTTTTTTCGAAGTGAGAGTGCTGGTCAGCTTCTTTATATTGAAGAAATGATTTATGCATTTTGTAGAAACTTTTTTTTTTTTTTTTTTTTTTTTTAAGTTTCAGAAGGTTTCCATTTGTTAACACTTGATTGTGAAACATTTTATGAAAAATCATTGGTACTAATAGGATAGCGACTCACCTGAGTGATTTTGTGTGTCTGTTTTCATGTCCATTAATCTTGTATCTGTAAACGCAAAATGTATGCAGTTTTGTGAGCACAAATTTTCTTTCTTTCCTCTCCCTTTTCCAGTGTTGCCATAGCATTGCTTGCACAGCACTCCTATTCAGCATAGTTTGTATTGCAAAATCATTACAGAAACTGGAAGCAGAAATCTACCATTTCTTTCTTTTCCATGAATGAAAAGATTGTTTTGGTTACTTTTTTTCCTTTTTTTTCCCTTTCCTATTATATTTATTCTGATAATCTTTGTTTAGATATCTTTTTGGTTGTTGTTTTTGCATGAATGGACCACATATGATTATTTTAGACCATATCAGATAAATACAAGCTCAAAGTAATAAAATAAATAAATAAATAAAGAATTGAAAACAAGTATGTTTGCTTCCAAGCTCAGAAAAGTGAGATGTTGTGCAAGTTCCCACTGTCATTCTGTTCCTCTCTTTGTATCCACATAAGTTTTTGGATTTTTAGATATTATATGAGCATGTTGTGTTTTGACTGATGTGATGCAGATCAGGATTTTTTTTTTTTTTTTTTCATACCAAAGCAGATTATGTTGTAGTGTAGATGGACCAGTCCGCACACTTTGACACAATCTTGAAACTGAAACTTGTTTTTATCTTTGGTGTGTGGGTCATTCCCCCATTTTTTTTTATGCTTGTTCTATGTTTCACACACACACACACGCGCATGTGCACGCGCACGCACACACACACACACACACATACACACACAAAACTTATAATTTCTAAGCAATATAAGCAATACACAGCAGTGTCCTGAAGGTACTGCTGAAGTAGCCATATCTGAATCCTCTCATCTGGGAGTTTTATTCCCAGAAATGAGTAGAGTTCGCTTGGGGGGCCTGCATTTTGGGGCATACAGTTTTCGTCTTTTATGAAAGGTGAATGGACGTTGAACTGGAGAACACGTGTGTAGTTCTGTGGTGTATTTTTGGCTTGCCCCAGCACTGTCCAGTTTTAATGGTCGATACGTCACTGCTACAGTCAGTGAACATTATTACTTTGTTGTTGTTTTATGCTGTTCATTTTATACTGTTGTTTCTTAAACACTTTTTTTTAACAATTTTTTTTATGCTTGTTCTATGTTTCACACACGCACGCACACGCATGTGCACGCGCGCGCACACACACGCACACACACACACACACACAACTTATAATTTCTGAACCTTATACCTGTTTTTTCTTGCTGCTAAAAATGAAATGATCCATTGTTGGCTGTGACATAGATAGCCAGTTTGACTAAACATTTGGAACAATAACCACTTTAATGGCATATTCTTTGACTGTTTATTATCTGTCTGTCTGAGAATTCAGTAGTCAAATGATGGCAATGGAAGCAATGGTAAGTGCACTCCATTGTTTTATAACAGTTCTGAAATATTTTATCAGTGGAGCAGTTGTCAGGTGTAAAGCAAAAGGGTCAGGGAGTGATGTTTATTTGCTTTTTGACAAGGTGTTCTTTGATCCACACACAACTATTATGTTTATTTCATGCCAGTCTTTTTACCTGTAAGTGTTAACAGATTTATAGCGGACATTACAAATGCATTCAAAGGTGTTTTTGCCATTCTGAAGAAAACAAATAGAGTCATTTCTGGTCCAGACTAAACAAAAGATACAGGTGAAAAAAAAAAAGAAAAAGATTTCTTTGGTTATGAATATTCAGAAATAAAAACAGTAATTTCTGTTATTATGAATATTAAGAAATTAAAAAGAAAAGAAAAAAAGCATTCCATTTTGGCTCATCTACTGAACAATGAAGTCAGATGAGCAAGCAAGACAATCTGAAATTGCATATGTGTCTGATTGTAAGCTATGCATTTCAGATTGTGCTTAATGCTGAAAATGTGTTTACTTATTGTGCTTAATGCTTCATCTCCTTCTGGCTGTTGCATGTTGTTTTGTTTTTTTAAGTAATTGTAGCTGCAGTTGAAATAGTATTTCAAACAATTATGGATTTTTTTTTCTAATCTTTACTCTATTGATTTTTGCCCAGTGTCGTTGCTTAATATTTTTCCTTCTTTCTTTTAATGTCTTAAGTGTAAACTTATTTGTAGCATAAATAACAAACATATACACCGATATTTTTGCCATTCTGCACTGTGTATTGCTTATTTTCTTTTCCTTTTTCAACAGTTTGATGATATAATGGAATTTTTGTGAAGCGTAATATTGTCTATACTATTATATAGCCGTGATTGATATTTTGAATAAAACAGAATGCAGAAATTTGTTCACTTAGTTGAGTGTAACAATGCTTACTAGTACTATTATTCAGTTATAAACGACATTCTGGGTAACCAGAATGCAGACATTTTAAGACATGTGACTAAGTAGCAAGAGGAGACTGAAAGGTTGTGACAACAGCAATCACCATGCATGGACTCTGTAAGTAAAAAATATATATATTCCCGAAGTAATGTCTGAACTGTTTTTATATTCTTTGTGTATACGCACGCAGATCAAATGTGCATGTTAAAGATCCTGTAATCCATGTCAGCATTCGGTGGGTTATGGAAACAAGAACACACCCAGCATGCACACCCCCAAAAACGGAGCATGGCTGCCTACATGGTGGGGTAAATAAAAAAAGGGTCATACACATGAAATGTTACATGTCTGTCTGAGTGTGTTTGTGTGCGTGCCTGAAATCTGATCGAATGACACAGGAAACGAATGATGAGTGCCCAGTGGTAGCCGTCAGTCAGGTTTACCCAGGTCAGCAGCCTGTTGTGTAAATGAACCCGTGTTTGTAAAGCACCAGAGCTTGGTCTCCGACCGAGGATAGGCACTATGTAAGTATCCATATCAATCAATATATACTTAGATGCTCACACATCATGTGACATACAAGTCCATGTGTGTTAACAACGTTGTTAACCCCTTGTCAAGCATTAATGGAAAGTCAGATTTGTAACATTTTAATCACGTCTTTGAATGAAAAAAGTAACAAATGTGTGATGTTGGAAGCCTTATCTTCCTGAAACCTATAAGAAGAAATTCATTTTTGTGGAACAAGTTATCCTCTCAAGTGTTCCAGGATTGACGTTTCCATCCCCTTCCAGTGTGCAAAAAAGTGTCCCAGGACGGCAGTCTCTGTCTGTGTCATTGTAGGGATTTTCCTGTTGCCATATCATTAGTTTCATGTTAAATTGTCGTCATTGGATAGTGTGTTCATTTCCCTCTCAGAAAAGTAAAGGTTATAATATATGTATACTTTCATTTAGTAGTCTGCATGCTATATTTTTTTTCTTTCAATTTTTTTGCAATTGTTACCCTCCATGACCTAAAAATCCTTCGGCTAACAGTTGTTGCTGAACGTAAAATTGGCCCAGCACTGAAAGGATTAAGCATTCAAATTTCATTAAGTTCATAGTAAGTAGGTAAGTTTATAAACACAGATTTAGATACTGACATGTTTTAGAATCTTTCATTTTTGTTATACTGAACTATGCTTGACAGATTGTAGGACATTTTTTTTTTAGAATCCACCTTCTCCCACACATTTTACATAGAAAATGGTAAATAATGGGAATGCGCCAGAATAAGGATTATCTGAGATAATGTGTTGGAGTGGTTTTTGTTTTACAGTAAAACAAATTGAAAGGAGCAATTGTTTCTGAATAAAAGTTGCCATCTTCTTTCTAGTTCAATGCATTTTGTCATTCATTGTCTTGTTCATTCTGTCCATGTTTATTTCTGAGTATTTTTTTTTAATGAAGAATATATATATAAACGAAGATGAACACCTTGCAAAGATATATTCTGTGCATTTAAGTTGGGGTTGTGGTGCACTGAATCTAGAGGTAATCCAGAAAGAATCATGTCATGTCCCAAGATTATTTTGATGAAGACATGTCAGATGGGCCTTTTTTTTAGGATGATGCAAATAACCATTCATTATCATCAACACTAACAGGTACGAATGCATTATTTGAAAACACTGAATTAAATAATTTTAAGTCAATAAGCAGGAAGTGACATACAATCGGTTGTGAAAAAAGAATGTAAATGGTAGCTGAGAAATTTATTTTGCGCAATGCTTGCTTGTTTGTGTATCATGTTTGCGTTTTGTTTCAGAAAATAAAGTTGTAAGCTAATTTTCTTTCTTTTCTAAAAATAAAGTAGCTTGCATGTGTTGCAGTGGAAGAATGTTTGTCTCCAAAATTTAAAATTTACAACTGAAAAGGGTCAATCAAAATATTTGTAGCGCAACAAATCAAAATGTGTGCAACTGATGAAAGATTTTATTTTGTTGTATTTGTAATAATTCTGGACTTAAAAAAAAAAAATCCATGAAGGAAAAAACCACCATAAAACAAGTTTTTAGTTTTGTCCTCTTTATTCTCTTTCCAGTCTTGAAAACTGAAGTTATGAAAAAGAGCATGATAACATTAACAACAACCAATCACACAGAACTTTCCAAAAAAAAAAACAAACTTTTTTTTCTCTTTGAGGAAGTGTAGCACACATTAAACCCTGTTCAAAAGACTTATTAAAACAAGAAGGAAAAAAAAATCTGAAATGGAAGAAACATTTACACCATGTCAAAAACACGATGTAGATACTTAACACAATGATATAATGATAATAAATAATTTCAAACACCATTATCTTTGAAATAAGTGCTTACAAGTTTGCGTTTCTCTTTTTACACTTCATCTCTTCTCGTTTGCGAGATGGATACCAAAGTCTCAGTGATGAATGCAGCTGTACGTTGCAGGTCTTCTGCACAGCCGTAGAGCTTCTGAGTCACTGGATTTGGGTTGTGCCAGTACATGTTCCCAAGCACTTCATGGATGGGGCAGGACTGCAGCAGGAGACCTGTTGTCTGGCTGTCAGTCCCACTGGGGCACTGTGTTGAGTGACCTCTTTTTGCACTATAATCATGCCTTTTTTTATGTTCTTTTTTTGTTAAAAAGAGAGAAAATCGACCATTTTGATACAATAACAAATAATGTAACTGTATGACAGTAAATGTGTGTAAGACTTAAACTGCTAATACAGCAAATATGACCAAGTCTTTTCAATAACAAACAATAAAAAATAAAAAGTTCCTCATACTACCTTTATATTAAATATGTCACCAGAGCAAAATGAAATTAATGATCTCAAAGCATCTCCTTTCACGCATTACTGACAGAAAAAGAAAAAGGAAGAAAAAATAAACCACCAAAAAGACAATGAAAACAAATGATGACTTACACTTTTAGTATTTCTTCACACACCAGTGTTACATTCATTCCAGATTACAAAGACAAGAAACTGTACACACTACAATAAAGATTAAAAAGAATCATGGCATCAAGTTCTCCAGATTTTTGTTTCTTTGTTTTTTGTTGTTGTTTTTTTGCTCCTACAAATCAGAAGCAACAAGTAAGTTCTTGAAAAAAAACAGCAGGGGGGCACATTGTCTTGAGGAAAGAACAGAGCAGCCGAGACAACTGAGGAAAGTGAAGAGAAAGAGAAGAGTTGGATAAAACAGCAAGACAACTGAAGGAAACTTGAATCAGAAGACACAGTTGTGCATTTTCAAGTCAGGAGGCAGACCTATTTCAACTGTTACCTCAATTGTTGTGGTCAGAGATCAATACAGTAGAAACACTGAAGATAATGAAGACAATGAAATGAAAAGTGTCAGTATTAAAAAAAATAAATAAATAATCTACACACAAAAAACAACAAACAACTCATCTTCTCAACTGAACATGATTCTGAATGCACTTGAACGTAACACTCAAGACACAGAACAGCAATTCCAATCCAATATTTATCAACTCTTACACGCACATCATCATGCGAGTCCCACAGACACCACCCAACCATGAATCACACCAGTTTCTTGGCTATGAAGAAGCTTTTCATGTGTAAACTCTGCCACATCCCTATCACCACCAAGGCAGACACCTGGATGATGGACCACCAGAACACACGCTGGTTCGTGCTTTCACTGGTGTAGCGGAAACGCTCCTCTCGAACCTGCAAAAGTGTCGTCGCTGCAGCCTCTGTGACCAGGACTTCAACTCCGGACTTAAAACACTTTCTTTGCTTCTTTTTCTCTCTTTGAATATTACTCAAATTATAACTTCTCTTCTTTTCATTTTTCTTTGAATCAGTGCATATTTCTTGAATCAGTGCATTTTCACACCCATGACATTAACAGTAATAGCTTATAGGTTATCTGCTGATGTCATTTAGATATTCTCCAGAAAACAGTACAGAAATGAAACAAAAGGTAGCATCTACACAATTTTACATGCAACAAATCGAGCATTTTTTTATTATTTTTTTTTTTAGCTTTCTTGTTTTCTCATCTCATTACAGACCTCTTGGGCAAGTGATCTATCTCTATTGAAAAGTCAGATCATGTGGAAGATGTGATTTCCAAACCACAAAACACAAAATATATCAGGAAACCATTGATGAATACATCATCCCAGTGAATACAAAATGAACATCACAAATGAATCGCTCACATCACAGTTGACATTTCACATCTGATCTCTGTTTCAACGTGCATTTACTCTCCTCACTCAAACTGTTTAAGATAAGACAAGCGGGAATAGGACAAGCGGGAAGGAGAAGAGAGAGACAGCAAGGGATATAGCACATTTCATTAACTCCTTTAAGGAGTTCGTGAAAACACAAGTACACACAAGAATACAAAAGATATATATATATCAGTTCATCATTTACAGCACCTGAAGTCAATTACAAATAACTGTTCCCTTCTCATCAAGATTCTTCTCACTACCACTAATCTGCACAAAGCCAAAAACTTCTAATTATCTAAAGCACTATTCCTCAAACCAACACATAACCATCCCCAACAAGCTACTTCAGACATAACAGCACAAACATCACCACACACTCAGGTGCACATACATTTTCAAGGCTGAACAGTAAAACATGGGGAAGGAGAGCTGGGAGTGAGGTGCAGGGAGGAGGAGTGACCATAGGTTCAGGAGAGAAGCAAGGGAGAGGCAAGAAGGTGAGAGGTCGCTGCCATGGGGGAATCAGACCAATTTCTTGGCCTGAAAGAAGCTCTTGAGGTGCTGCATTTGCCAGAAGCCAGTGAGGAGCAGGATGAGGGTCTGTGCAATGGACCACCACAGCACACGCTGGTTGGTGCTTTCACTCGTCTGCCGGAAGCGCTCTTCTCGGAACTGAAAAGCATGCAGTCTTATGTTAGTCGTGTTACTTGAAAGTTTAATGTCACAAGCAGTGGCAGGATTGGCTCTGAAATGCACTAAAAAGGCTTATGTCACTATGTCACAGAGGGCACTGTCATAGTACCTGCATGAATGGTACATAAATACCAGGTCCACCATTGTAAAAAAATTACTATAAACCCATCCATACTTCTTACATCACTAACTTCACACCTCACATTTCAATCTCCCTTATTATATTTCATTTGCCTTTCATCTAACCTAATGACACCCACACACATGCATGCACACACACACGCACACACTCAAGTCAACAGCAATAGTACATGTAATAATATTGACTGTTTGTGTTACAATTTGAAATCTAAATCAATGGTGTGGCTGAGTTGACTCACAGCTCGCAGTATTTTGAAAATAATAAATAAATAAATAGTTAAACAGACAACATTAGCCTCTTCAGTGTCCAGTATCATTTGGCTTGTGCTTCCTATTTGCTGGGTGTTTTTTTGTTGTTAAGTGTGATAAGTAACAAAAAAAATCTAATATGTAAACTATTGTAAGAAAGTATGCAAAACACATACTTTCTGAAAGGAAAATGAACAGACTGACTATTCATTTCTAATAATTTGATGCTTATTAAATACACTGGGTGGCAATGTGTGAACCATTAATGTGAGATAAAGAAAATTCACATTTATACTATAGATCATAAAAGCAGCAGAAATGAGCCTGGAAAATACATACAAACTAAAAACTAAATGTGTCACCATGCCTTATGCACACGAGTCATGAATTATTTCCTGTATTCTATACATATTCAGCCATCATTCACTCATAGTTTCTTGGCAACTTCAACAGAAATACATGTACACATACATGTCCTTCAACTGCCATGCCTGCCTGTGCCACGCCCACTCACTTCATGCTAACTTTCTGACAATATCAGTCTTTAACAATGACCCATTTAGCACACAGTGCAGAGGAGTGAGTACCATTTATAATTTCACCAGCAGGTGACTGCTGATCCCCATATATGATCAATGCGAACCTGTTTCACGAAAGCCACACAGGAGAGATGTTTCACATCTCGTAAGAACTTGTTCCAACCGACCCCTTAATCACTCCCTCCCTGCCCTGAATGAGTGTACAGTGTTCTCCTCCTTTTCTGGTTCTGCAACTACTCCCACTCTCTCCACTCTCTGCAAATCGTCACCCTCACTGATTTTTCACGCTCCGCACACTATCAATTTGATGTTCATGTCATGAAATATTTGGTTTCCAAAGAAATTTGCATCTAAAATAGCAGTAGTCTTTCTTTGGACTGAACTGATTGCCAACATTTTATTAGGTTATTAAATGTTTACTAAAAAAATAAATAAATAAATAAAAAAATCCTAGAAGTAGAAATGACTCAACAGTTTTTCCCTTAAAATCAGTTGACTGATTTTTTCCCTTCAATGCGGAGTTGGGGTGCAGGATGTACATGGTAGTGAATAACAAAGATACAACTAGGATACAAACAAAATGCAGTATAAACATACAAATGAAAAAAAAAACATTGAAAAAGCTGGTTACATGGGTGGGGACTGATGTCATACTGAACAGAAACATTTGCAGCCTAGTCCAAGGATCAATTAACCGAAGGGAATACCCAAAGTAAAATAAACCATAAAATTTATCAAAGAAAACAAACAAATAAAAAAAAACAAAAAAACAGGCAAAAATGCCAATACAATAAATGTTACAGAAATATCTCCCACCCATGTAGCCAGATAACAATGGAGGCAAAAGGAGAACAGGGTGTGGGGTGGTGGTGAGGGGTTGCAGGGGTATCAATCAAGGGTACCACACTGGGTTCCCACTGATGTGACCAAACAAAATACAGTGCTTTTTCCAGACCTTTTCCAGACCAGACTGACAAATTTTCCATACCAAATTTAAAAAAAAAAAAAAAACAACTAAAAAACAACTGAACAAACAATTCATCTGCAACAAAGCTGATGAAACAGATCAGCGGATTTCCCTGTAGCAATGCTTGATTTTCTCCTCTTTATTATTTGTTTTTTTAATCTATAAAAAATTCATTAAGCTCTTTGTTGAATGGTACAAGTCAAGGGTTTTATCAACATGATTCCTAGATTTTTCCAGATCCTAACAGGCAAAATATCCCCCTTCCCGCTCCCCCCACCCCCAAAGACATTTCCCACCCTTGAAATGGTCCTTTCAACTTACTCCCAATACTTTTCCAGCCCTGGAAATGGTTCTCTCCTTCTTGCAAGACCTTTCCGGCCATGGTTCTCTCATTTTTCAAAGACTTTCCAAGACTTCAGTGACTATGAGCTCGAACCCTGGTACCCACCCTCTGATAGTTCTGCTCCTTGGTGATCTGTTCCACCTGGTCCAGCAGCTGTCGGATGCGCAGCTGCAACTCACTCAGCTTGTCCTTGGCCTGCACCTGCTGGTAGTCCACAGCATGCTCTCCCACCGATATGTCCAGATGAACGCGCTGGAATTCAAAAGGGGGAAAACATGTAAAAAGACCAGAAAAAGGATTCCTCCTCCCTTGGCAAAAGGATTTTTTTTTTAACCTAAAAATATGTTTAATCTAACATACTTTACATTAACTACTGGTGCAGACTCCAGCTGGTATTTAAATATATATTACCTGCCTTGTGCGTGCCCACTGATATTTCCGCCATGTTCTCAGAAATCACACTAAAAATAAGAGGTGTGTGTGTGTGTTAATGGGTCTGCAACATGTATACATGCATGTGCACACACACACACACACACACACAATCATCCAGCAATACACACCCTCACACACAGTGAGACACACGCACACACACACACTTTTACATACCAATATATATTCCCCACTCTTCTCCTACCCACACACACACACACACAAAATGTCTCCCACTATCCCATCTCCCCACTGTCCTTCCCAAACACACTCCCTCTCTCACACACAAAATGCTCCTTGCTTCCCCCCCTCGCCCCTCCCCCACCCTGAACATAAGACACAAGCGTAAACCAAACCCTACCAGCTGTCCAGCATACAGCCAAGCTGTGGAGTTGGAGTTGAGGCAGATGATGTGTTCACCAGCAGAGTGAGACGTGAAAGTGAAGCGACCTTCTGCTGCGTAGGTCTGTTCACACACAGCAGACACCCAGTGTGATGATACATGTGTATGTGTGGACAGATTATTTACAAATAAATTCACCTAAGTGCAGAAGAATTCAGTATGTACAACACACACATTCCAATACAATAAAAAAAATTAAAAAAAACAAAACAAAGACATACCCTTTTCAATCCTGAAAATTTAGTTAATAGCACTAACTTTAATGATGTGCATTTTTCTTTTTCTTTTTAAACAGACATTTTTACAGTCCTTTAAAGAAACATTCTCCTCATATAGCGGTAATCCAATATTCAAATATTACTTAATGAGTGATATTTATATACATATCATATAATATACAATTAAAGTGGATGTATCAATATCATTGAAACATTTGTTCAAATCTGCTAACATTAGTAACAACTGAACAAACACATAAATGTTTATCTATCATTATATTTATCTGTTCACTATATATAACACTGTGTTAGTGAATTTCAGTCACAGCAGTCTCTAATACATATCTTATTATTAAAGCTTAATTCATGAATAACAACTGACGCTGTGTGACAGTATCATTATCAATCTTTTTAATGCTTTGTCATTTCATCAACGCTTACAAGTTACAGGAATCAAACAAACCACTTGATAACAGTGACTGTGAAAGAAGATCATGATGCCTCCACAGCCTATGAGATTATTTTCTATATTTGCTCTATGATATGATTATTTAGAAAAGCAGGTTCTAAAAAACATGCAAATTTTTATCATATTTGACAACTTATTCATAATGATCAGCAACTGTATGATATATACATTTTCTCAAGAGTAATGATCATGGAAACGGATGCATGCAGACAATAACAAACCTAATTGTGCTGCATGCAAATGCAATCAATAACAAACCTATTTCTGCTGCATGTAAACAATATTCATGCCGCATGCAATCTATCATGCTGGCTCCAGGTCTTATTCTTATCTCAACGTCTTCTGGTACATATTATTAGTTATTACACAAAACAGGATGGAATTTTTGCACAGTGATTTCAATCATGAAGCTCACAGATATGGAACATAAAATCATTCCAAAGCGATCACCCTCTTAGTCAAAGTTGTGTCAGTTTAAGGAATCAGTATCATACTATCAATTATTATGACTAAATGCACTGCCCCATCCCCCCCATCTCAAAGCCAAACCGATCAAGCCACCACTCACCCTAGACAAAACCACCTTATCGGACGGGTCCTTCACCTCTACATACATACCAATCCCAGAAGTGACTGGCATGTAATCGTTTGCATTCTTATCAAATGCTTGCACTTTATAGTTTCCTGAAACCAGCAAAACCGTTCAATGAGTATCCATGAAGCATTAGAAAGCACAAGGATGGCTGGTGCCTTGTTACTGCCCTTGCGCTGATCAGCAGAAATTTATACAGTACATGCTCTTGTTGCCACTGCTTCAGCAGAAATGCACTGTGCATGTCTTCTTCATGTCTTGTTGGCACTGTATCCTCAGCATTTTGTACAACAGAAGTATGTGTCCTGTTAATGCCTCTTCACCAGCACAACCACATGTCAAATGCCCTGGGTTAGAAGCTGAATTCCACATCAAAAAGCAGAAGAGGATGATAATGCCCACTTGTGTTTGAATAATTTTTAACAATGCAGCAAAATGTGTGTACAGATTCTCTCGTGGAAACTTAAAAATGAAACCCATTTTCAGCTGAACAGTTCACTACCATGCATCTGTCCAGTTTCTTTTGCCACTTTTGTCATTCTTGTTTCATGTACCAGTAATGTTTCATCAAAAAGTTCCCAACTACTCCAGTCTTTTCGTTTTCAAGTTAGTTTCAAAGTGTATTCCTCAATGTAACCACCCTGCATTTTCATTTTAAATGAATTTTGGAAGCACTCACACTTTGTAATGTTCTGGAATATATAGAGAAAGGGCATGAAGACCTAATCTACTTCAGATGTGGAACACTGAAAAAGATATTCCGAGACCATCCATAAACAGTTACAATCCAATGCTTTCCCTGCTGAAAAGAAACTGTGTGATGCTTGATATTCACATGACCACTATGGCCACTATCCAGTCCCACCTGAAGTGATGAGAGCAACTGCTGTGTGTCAGATATTTTCTCTTTTTTTTTCTGAGTGAATAACCAGTTTCATGACCTTCACTTTTGTATGTAGTTTGAAGTGCAAATAATTTCAACAATCAATCAGGAGCTCTGACAAACCTTGACAAGGTAATCTCATTTATCTCATTCTGACCATGACGTTTTGAACTTGCCATAAAATTATAAATCAAAAACCAGAAGCCCCAACACCTAGGTGATGACACAGGAATGTTAATGGCAAAATGAGAAACGAATTAGTGTGAGGTAATATAGACACCAACATGTATGATGTCTGTATCATGCAAACACACAGGTTCCTGCCAAACAGTACATACAGTGCCATGCCAAATATTACAACAACCACATGTACAGTAAATATAGAAGACAACAATCATCAGTGACAACATTTTGATGATGCACATGCTGGGGTGTTGCCACTGGGATGAACATCAGGAAACATGCAACACTCTTTGACCCCTTCCTTTTTCATGAGCACTGCCACGGGGACACAGACATGCACATGGATCCAACAGACATGCAAGGCTTCATGCAGGGGAATATGGTAGAATGATGATTTCAATAAAATCTGAAACTTCAGGTAGCTATATTATTAAATTCACTTCCTCTTTTCCTAAATGTAAACTGGAAATAAAACTATATTCTGTTATCATGACTTGTCTTAATAATTTACGTTAATCAGTATTTATCTTATTTTCTTAAAAATCAGAATGGCCGCTCTGCTGACACCAAAGTGTAACAATCAGCAGCATTTTTTTTTTTCCATATAATTATGCTGATTGCACTTGCTCATGTGATTTTCACCGCTAACTGTAGTGATAAAATCTTGTGAAAATGTAATACTCATACAGCATACTTAATAACCTGTAACATGAAAGAATGGCAATGCACCAAATGAAGTATACTGTATTCTGGTGACAAAAAGCACTTTTGACTATCAAGAGCAAATTACATCAACGATATCCTCTGAATATGATAAAGTCTTGTATGGGAAGCATGAGATTGCTTCACAACCTGACCAAACAGATCATTTTTCTGGTCAACCAACTAACCTTCGGATGACCTTGTTTTACGGATGTTAAGTCAATAAGTGTATACAAAAAAAAAAAAAAAAAAAAAAAAAAAAAATTATATATATATATATATATATATATATATATATCATAATATGCTTTGAAAACTGGATACCAAATTTTTACCAAACACAATTTACTACCAACAATCTGGACAAATTCAATATAATTAAACTTTTATAAAAAAAAATTTTAAAATCTTTTACCTTGAATACTGGTTGAAAACCAAACTCTTTTTTTTTTAATTCTTTTTCTTTGAGTTTGAGTCTTTGACTATCATGTTAAGGAGACTTCATATCTATGTCATTTTATAATAGATAGATCTATGAAAGATCTATCAGGATGTATACCATGTGTAAAGAAACCAGGAGAGGTATATCCAGTTGCTCTTAGTTTTTTTTTGTTGCAGTTGTGTCAAATCCACCCCCATCCCTCTCCCACCCCCCATTTAAAATACTAGCATGCAAAAATCAAGCGAATGCACAAGAATATGACAGCATCAGTCAGCTTGTTTCAACCAGCAAGCATTCATGCAGGATGGAGGGTACATGTATACGTAAGTGTGTCAACTGGGAAACACTTTGTATAGTCTGGACACCACTCCCTGGCATGCTGCACAAGCCAAGTGGTGACCCATGCAGGACCTTACCCTGGACAGCACCACCTTGTCGTCAGGGTCCCTAACCTCCACATGCATGCCCAGACCATGCATGGTGGGCACAAAATCGTTTATGTTCTTATCAAACATCTCCACTTTGTAATTGCCTGGAAACAAGAAACCATGTCATTTTATTTTTTTAACTGGTATTACAAATACATCATAAGGTATCATTTCAGTCATTGACAAGTTATGAGTAAAACAATTATGTTTAATCCACTTTGTAATTCACTGCTGGAAACAAGAAACCATGTCACAATTCTTAGAATTCTATTATTACAACTCTAGAGTAGATATCATTTGAGTCAATGACTATATTGTAAAGTAAAATCAAATACATTATACTACAGTGCAAATGTACGAACTTGTCCCTTTTTTAATAACTCACTCCAGCCAACTCATTCACCCTTAAAAATTAATAAATACATGTTTTTAAAATACCGAAACAAACAAAATAATAGAAACACATATAAAAAAAAACCATACTTAACCAAGTTGAAGTAACAAATTGTATATAATATATTCAGACAAGCATTAAAATTTAGAAAAATAAATAAACTAATAAACAAATAAAACTGTTTATGTAACCAAGATCAACTCACAACTGATTCTGTCAAATGTAATGTATCCATGGATGTTTTTGTGGTGCCCTATATATGATGTATCCCAACTAGTAACATGATACTCATAAGAATTAAAATCGTGATGTGCAAGCATTATCATGTCAATACTGTAATCCTTAAAAGTTAGCATTAATATTATAACAACACTTTAATACACACACACACACACACACATATATATATATATATATATATATATATATATATATATATATATATATATATATATATATATTACATACACACACACACACATATACATATATATATATATATATATATATATATATGTGTGTGTGTGTGTGTGTGTGTGTGTATGTAATATATACATATATATATATATATATATATATATATATATATATATATATATATATGTGTGTGTGTGTGTGTGTGTGTGTGTGTGTTTGATCAGAGATTATACACCTATTACAATTACCAATGGATAATTCAGGAGTTCAGTTCAGTTACTCAAGGTGTCACTCCCTTCAGACAAATCCATATATGCTACACCACATCTGCTAAGCAGATGCTTGACCAGCAGCGTAACCTAATGCTTTTAGTCAGGCCTTGAGGATGAGAAAAAAAGTGCACAGACAAATGAAGGTATGCCAACAGTACCTGGTGTTCCCAGGTAGTCACCCATCCAGGTACTAACCAGGCCAGACGTTGCTTAACTTCGTTGACTGGGCGAGAACCAGTGTTTTCAATGTGGTATGGCCATTGGTCAGTTTCAGGAACTAATAATAAGTAATATGTCTGCTGCCAAAATAGACTGAAAGAAAAGTACTTTCCTTAGGCTTAACCCACCAAGCACTTTCACTAGTTTCAGAGTATATAACATTTTACAAACTGAAGACCAACAGATTCATCAAAGGAAACTACAAGAATATTGAACATGGCTGTATCTCAGCCATGCTGAAAGAACTACAGCTTCCAAGCATGAAACAGAACTCCAACTCTCCTTAAAACAAGAGGCTCTGGGATCAGTGCCAGCCATACAACATATCCCATAAAACTTCAAAGTCAAAATTTTAAAAGTGAAAGAAAGTCCACAGATATAAATTATAATATTATAATCTCTCCTTTCAATCATTCAATTATCACAAGTATCAGCAGGTACAATCCAATATGTTATCATGAATTGCAGAACTTACTTCACATGAAATAATAAATAAATAATTAATCCTGTAAACAAAGCTATAGATGCATTCATAGTTTGGAGAGTCTAAGCTGCAAACTTGAAACTTTTGATGCTATGACCAGCTGCGAACAAACGGAATTCATGCTATATGTTCTCTGTTGACGTGTACTGACTCGCACTAAAGTAACTTCGTCCAAGGCTTAAACGTTCAAAGGAAGACATGTTTGCGGATAAATATGTTCAATATACAATACATAAAGAAATCTAGTAACAAACATAATCACAGCTCTAAGATTCAATGAAAGAACTGACAACCATGATCAAGATCATGTGAACTTGATGATCCCAGTAAACTCCGGAGAATGTTGCACACTGAAACCGTGTAACCTCAAAATCAATGAACATCACCAAATGCTTAAATTGTCTTACGTACCTACTACCATCGTCTCATCTGGTAATTCTTCAATAAAGCATTTTCTCTCTGTTTCTCCTATATGGAAATACAGAGCAGAAGCTGCAACGATCGTTGAGCAGAAGACGGTAAAGAACGTCCACGCCATGTTGCCGTTAGTGTCGGAAGTACTCGGTATGCCACGTCATTGGCTAAAACTCAAACAAGGGAAATAACTCCAAGGAATAGCTATCACATGAGGGCGTCGTCTGGTTTTACAAAATGGAAGTCGCCACCACTGTGCAAGAGAATTTGTCTTTGGCAGGCGACACAGCGCACATCCCAGATAAATGTTTTGATCAGCTCATCAAGAGAGCGTGTCGAGGAGTTTTATTCGACGCAGATAGAAATGCAATTGCTGGTATAACATAAACTCTCTCTCTCTCTCTCTCTCTCTCTCTCTCTCTCTCTAACACCATGCTTGTACCTCTGTGTGGTGTGTGTGTGTGTACGTGCGTGCGTACGTGTGTGTGCGTGTGTGTGCGCGCGCGCGTGCATTTTATTTTATTTTATTTTTTATTTTTTTATTTATTTTTTTTTATGTATCTTATTATTACCCTGCTTATGACTTTGTTTAGTATTGTTCAGTTCTGTCCCTGCCCAGGGCGGGGACAGGATGTAAAAAAAAAGCACACCCGTCCTTATCTGTTATCCTCAAAAATAAGGAATTTTGTCATGTCTTGTCTCTCTCTTGTACCACATACCAAATCTTGTCTTGAAAAACTATTCGGAGACCATCGCCTCATCCCAATGGTCAATAGACACAGGTGATCTACCACAGGATTGGTGCAGTGCAAACATCTGTCTCATGTACCTTCAACAAATTCAAGAAAGGAGACAATCACCTTGCCGAAAATTACAGACCCATCTCCCTCACATCTGTCTCCAGCAAACTGCTGGAATGCATTATCTACAACCACCTTCATAACTTCTTCAATGAGTGTAACACCTTGGCTCCCCTAAACCATGGCTTCAGAGCTGGACACTCCTGTAGGACCCAGCTTTTAAACACCACACATGACCTTTTCTCCTCTTTTGACAAAGGTACCAAGGTAGACTTGGATGGCTTCTACATTGCTGGATCCAGAACTGCCATACTAATGGCACCATGAAGATTGTCTTGGATGGTGTGGAATCACGAGAAGTGGAAGTTGAATCTGGCATCCTGCAGGATACAGTGTTCGACCCTTTGCTGTTCTTAAGTCAGATCAACAATCTGCCAGCAGTAGTCAAATCCCAAGTGCACCTTTTTGCAGATGACTGCATACTGTACCGCCAGATAAGGACCTTTGCTGATCACCTTGCTCTCCAGGACCTGAAACAACTTGAGAGGTAGGCAAAAGACTGGGTCATACACTTCAAAGCAAAGAAATGTTACATCACAATCAAGAAGAAGACTACTTTTTCAACAGTCTTTATGGTGAAATACTACAGCAAGTCAGTACAAACCCCTATCTTGGAGTGATGATATTGGACGACCCAAAGTGGCACTATCATGTTGCTAGGACCACCAAAAAAGCCAGTTCCACCTTTGGCTTTTTGTGATGAAATTTACGACACTGCCCTGAGACCTGACCTTTAGGAAGAATGCATACACAGCAGTCTTGCAATCCATCCTTGAGTATGCGGCAATAATATGGGACCCCTATCACCAAGGCAATGTAGACAAGATACTAAGGATACAACACTGAGCAGCATGCTTCGTCAAGGGAGACTACAGGAATAAAGAACCAGACTGTGTCTCAACCATGTTGAAAGAACTACAACTTCCACCTCTGACTCTCCTCCTTAAAACAAGTGGTTGAGGGGTTGGAGCCAGCCATACCACCTGGCCAGTTCATAAAAGAACAATCAACAGGCAGACGCCGCATCCAGCCTAGGCGCTTAGCTGATTCTGTTTCCAGCAACATCACTGGAAATAACGATAGTACTTTAGATGTTCCAAACGCAAGAACAGAACACTTTAGAAACTCGTTCTTTATAAGAATTCAAACAGACTGGATCAGCTTGAGTGACTGTCAGCTGATGGCAAGAGTGCAGAACCACCATCACAGTGACAGCAGCATGCAGGCTGTGCAGAAACCCACTATCTCATGATAAAAAATATAACATACTGGTAATCAGACTCATTACTGTCATCTCTCTAAAATACTTGGGATGCTATGAAATTAAGTTATATGTCACTTAAAGGTGGAGTATATCATTATATGTCAAGCATTATAAAAATCCAATCCATGGTAAAAAAAAAAAATAATAATAATGAAAAAAACACACACACACAACAGTACCAGTTAATTCTACAGTTCAGGTTCTGTAATTTTGAATCAGGTGTTTGTGTGTGTGTGTGTGTGTGCTTGTATGTATGTATGTATGTATGTGTGTTGGTGTGTGTGTGTGTGTATGATCGTCAAACCCTTGCTTTACAAAGTTATAACAAAATAAGTATTTTAAAAAAGTGTTGGTTTTTTGGGGGGTGCTGTAGATAATTCTTCTTTTAATATGATTTTTCAGATGATCCAGCTTTCAAAACTGTTGATAAAGCAGTGTTAAAGGCAGCATACAGTGGCGTGGTCAGTCTTGTACTGGAAGCTGCAAAGCATGATATGGATGCAGATGGAATCACGTAAGTACCCTTATCAGCTTATCCTTTATACTTCATGACAATCCACAATGTTTGCATGTGAAAGTTACATAGATTTCAGTTCAATGGATAGGAAACACTGATACATGTGCATAGTAAAAATTAATTTAAAGCATTTCACAGAGTGCAGAAGAGCAAATATTATCTCTCTCAATATCTCTCTCTCTCTCTCTCTAGAGATATCTGTGTGTGTATACATTCATCACTACATGTGTGCATGTGTGTGTGTGTGCATGTGCATGTGCGTGTGTGTATAAATTTACTAAATATGTCATCACATCTATGTCTTAAATTACCGGTAGTGACAACATTTGGAAAGATTCACAAATGGGAAAATCTTGTGCTGTTTAAGTCCAGAACAACTTAAAAGACAAACACACACACACACACACACACACACACACACACACACACACACACACACACACACACACATTCATGCATGCATATATGTGCATACATACATTTTACATAAATTTTTACACAAAAGACACATTATATATAAGCAAGCACCAGATACACACACACACACATACACACACGCACGCACGCACGCACGCACGCACGCACGCACGCACGCACGCACGCACGCACGCACGCACGCACGCACGCACGCACGCACGCACGCACGCACGCACGCACGCACGCACGCACGCGCGCGCATTCATGCATGCACGCATGCATATATGTGCATACATACATTTTACATAAAATTTTACGCAAAAGACACATTATATATAAGCAAGCACCAGATACACACACACATACACACACACACACACACACACACACACACACACAAAACAAAAACAAAAAAAACAAACACACACACACACACTTTGTTTTTTTGGGTGGTTTTTTTTTTTCAAGATATATTGTATACTCATTTGTACACACACACACACACACACACATACACACACACACACACATGCAACACACACACACACACACACACACACACACTCATTTGTCTCTCAGTCTCTGTTCCCCTCCCTCATGCTCCACCACCACCAAAAACACCACTCTTAAATTTATCTCTCTTTTTCATCCTCTCTACTTCTCACACAACCGCACCCCTCCCCGACACCCTCCTCTCTCTCAGTCTTTCTGTTCCCCCCACTGTCTCTCCATCTCTCCCATCTCTCTGTCTTCTCTGTCCTCTCTTCCACCCAATCTCTTTTCATCACACACGCACGCAGAAGCACATGTATTGTATGTGGTTTTGACAGCCACACTGATAGACACAGTCATACTGACTTTGTTTTTCTCTCTCTTGGTATTTGACCTACAGGCCTTTACTTGAAGAATGCAAGTTTACACCTGACAGGATACAAGGTTTCAACAACATTTTCTTGGTGGGTATAGTGTAATTATGATAAAATAAACCACTATTATGTTTGCATTGAAAATTGAATATTTTCCTTTCTGTGTAGTGACGTTGCGATGTGATGTGGATCAGTAATATATATACGCAACTCTTTCTGCATGTTGCCTCTCTTTGTCTCTTTCTCTTTGTGCGTGCGTGTGTGTGTGTGTGTGTGTGTGTGTGTAGGATGCAGTTATTATATGTGCTTAATGACTCTGGTATGACACTATTCTGAAACTTGGTTTTTGTATTTGCTTGCCATTCTTAGTGTGTGGGGTGTAAGTGTATGTATAACTTAAATCATGTAATTTGTGTTTGCAGTGTTTATCTAGTCACAGACTCACACTGTGAAAATTAAAATCACAAGACAAAACATTTCACATATCATAATTGAAAGCCACAAAATGTGGTATATCTGTGCATGTGGGCTTTTTCTTGTCTTCTTCAAGGAAAGTATCAGATTGTTATTTGTCTATCTATCTATCTATCCATCTATCTAACTATAGATGAATAGATAGACAGATAGATAGATAGATAAATAGATAGACAGACAGATAGATAGATATAGTTGTGTAGATATAGATGATATAGATATCATATCTTACATATTTTTGCCAATATAAGTTGCGTTTATGTTTTTCATATTATTATTTGAAATTATTTGAATTTTTTTCTTCTTCTAACATTGTCCTTGATAACAAACATTGTGGATTTTTTCTTATTTCAGACACAGAAGTCAGCTATTCAAATTCTGCTTGGGAGGTGTGTACTTTGCCCACTTTTAAGTTTAGCCCAAACATGTTACAAAATATATTTTAAACCATGCCAGATAGGTTGTCCTTTATTGTGTTCCTCTGAAAGCAAATTACAAATTTTGTTTCAATGTGTATTAACAAAAAAAACAAAAACAAAAAAAAACAAAAAAAAAATATATATATATATATATAGATAGATAAATAAATGAATAAATAAACGGAAATAGATAAATGAATAATTTTTTTAAAAGATAATGATTTTTTTTTTTAATTAAAAAAAGATAATAATATATATATATCTATATAGAAAGGGCATACTATATTGCAAATTAAAAAGAAAAATAATTCTGGACATCAAATGAAAACAGTTAACTGTTGCTGTGGAAAAGCTTTTTTTTTTTTTCAAACTGGTTTTTCTTAAAGGTCTTTTGATATCTGGTAAAACAGTCCTGGGTGTTTTAATAGAATATTTGATGGAGTTTTGTCCATTTTTTCTATCCAGAACTGATCATCTTGCATCTTTTGTAGCTGTGTTTTTTTGCAAATGTGTAACATTTGGTCTGTCTGTTTCCAACAGCATTGGTAATTCCAGGCCACATATCGTGGATGTTGATTGGCGGTTGGACTATTACATAAAGGTGAGAATGTTTTGTTGTTGTTTTTTTAATATTGCCACCACAAACAATACCTGTAACTAAAAAAAAAAGGTCTCTAAAAAGCATTGATCTACTTTGCTTTTCTGTTGGAGATTATGTGTTTGTATATGCATGAAGTCGCGGAGCAAAAGTCTTGCAAAATACCTCGTTGTATCGGTCATGACAGGGTCACAATGAACTCGGCAGAGGCGGAGTTGCTTGATGAACAGACAATCCCAGTAACAAATGATCTGAACATTTGCCCTGCTGATAGCTTATGCCATTTGTGATTATGTGCGAATGTGGAGGGGTGGCCGGGGGAGGGGCGTTACAAAATGTCATCTGTTTGTGAGAGAAGATGCTTATGTTTTTGTGAGCATACATATGTCTGTGTGTGTGTGTTTGCGTGTATGCTTGTGTGTTTACGTCTTGAATGTATTAGTATGCATGCACGTTCAAGTGTGTCCTTTATGTATTTATTTATTCTTTTTTTTTTTTTTTTAATTCATTTACTTCTTTTTTTTCTCAAGGCCTGAATAAGCACATTGGGTCAAGAATCTGCATAGCAGGTGTGGTGTTGCATATATGGATTTGTCCGAATGCAGTGATGCCTTCTTGAGTTACTGATACTGATACTCATATAGTGTATTTTATTGCAGTGCCTACTTTAATGTTTGTGTGTGTCTCTGTCATGTGTGTGTGTGTGTGTGTGTGTGTGTGCATGCATGCATGTGTGACTGCTTATGTGTGTGTGTATGTGTACATGTTGAATGCTGTAAAATGTATAAGCAGCTTGGTCCATGCTGTTCATGTTCTTGCACCTAGTATTCAGTGCAGAAACCCACCACCACATATGTGCATTGGTTGCAGTTTCATTGTATCTGTTTTGAGCAGATTATTGCAATTAAAATTACTGAGATTGTGTGTGTGTGTGTGTGTGTGTTTGCTGTGTACAGACTCTGTGTCTCTGTCTCTCTCTCTGCCCCCCTTTCTCTTATTTTCTCTGCCCATTCTTTTTTTTTTTATCTTTTTTTTTCTCTGCCCATTCACAAGATTGATTTTTGTCATGATTGGGGTTGCATTTCACTTTTCAATTTCATGTTCCAGAGCAACCACATGGAACGCATCAATGAAGCAGTTTACCTGATTTCTCTGAAGACAGAGGTATGCTCTCATGTTTGTCCCATTCACCTTCTCTTTGTGTCTACCCCTCTCACTCTATTGAAACTGAGTCTGATAGCATGAAGCTTTAAGTTCTTATTTCTGTCGAAGAAAATTAACTTCATAAGAACATCGCCAGAATTTCCTTGAAATGCTGGTTGGCACTGGAAAAGAAGTGTGAAGGCATCCTTGATTATTCTGTTATTTTATTTCATTTCATGCTTGTCAACATGTTACACAAACCTTGGGCAGGCTCTCAGTGCCTGACCAACACACTGGGTTTATGTGCAGGTCAGGCATCTGCTCTTTTTTCTTAATGCAGATGTGGTGTAGTGTATCAGGTATTTGGAGCGGTCTGCTCACTTTAAAACCTTCTTGAAACTGAAACTGAAACACAAGCTGTTGTGTGACTAAGTCTCAAACCAGTTGATCTCTATAGCACCAACATTATTCTTTTATTTTCATCCCCTCACAGTGAGACTGTCCTGAATTCGAGAAAAAAAATGTGTTACAGTTATGCAGACCTTCCAGCCCTCTATTTTTTGTTGATGCCAATTTTTAATTCCTCCTTCACTTCTGTGCCTGTGGTGAGTTCATGCCGGGGACTTGACCGTCAGCAGATACAGGGGCTGACATTTGAGGTACATACTAAGGTTCTTCTTCCTCTTCTGCGTTCGTGGGCTGCAACTCCCACGTTCACTCGTATGCACACGAGTGGGCTTTTACATGTATGACCGTTTTTACCCTGCCATGTAGGCAGCCATACTCTGTTTTCAGGGGTGTGCATGTGGGGATGTTCTTGTTTCCATAACCCACCGAACACTGACATGGATTACGGGATCTTTAACGTGTGTATTTGATCTTCTGCTTGCATATACACACGAAGGGGGTTCAGGCACTAGCATGTCTGCACATATGTTGACCTGGGAGATCGTAAAAATCTCCACCCTTCACCCACCAGGTGCCGTCACCGTGATTCGAACCCGGGACCCTCAGATTGACAGTCCAACGCTTTAACCACTTGGCTATTGCGCCCGTCAACTAAGGTTCAAGTTCCCATAGCTTTTCACAGCCGTCAGGGCAGTGAATTCATTCTGTGAATGTATAACCATGTGCAATGAAAGTGACAATCAGACCTTTTGCCTTCTGAATAGCACAGCTGTTGAGCCTCTTTTTCAGTTTCTTTTTCCTTTTTTTTCTTTGCAGGTCCCTGGGAAAGAAGACCTACAAGAGGTTCAGTTCACATGCACATTGGAACAGCTGCAGGTAATCCTGAAAATATTGACTGTTTTATGGTTTTGCTGGTGCATTGTTAGGCTTGAAAACATAATGAAAAAACAAAAACAAAAATTGGACTGTATTTGTACAAAGTCTATTCTCATTGCTTTTCAGTAGAATTGTGTACAAACATGCATGCACAAATATGCACACGCACACATACACTCACACCACACTGCATTATAAAAACACTACCCATCTTATACACAATGCAGAAGTGAGCAGTTATAGATGCTTGGCACTCACATGTTCTCTGTACAAACATACATGTACCTGTTGCCTTGCAGAAAGGAACTGTGGAGACAACACAGATTCTCTCTATATGCAGAATTTGCAGTAAGCAGACTTCTCTGTGTGAAATTTGGGTTGCGCTGTCCAAGGAGAGTGTTCAGCACCACCCATATCCTTTCCTCTCTGGTTTTTTATTTGTGTGTGTGGGAGGGGGGGGGGGGCATGGGGAGGGAGGGGGTGGTGTATGTCTCCAAGTGTATTTATTGTACAATCACAGTACTGTTTTCTGCACAATTGGATTCTTTTATTTGCGCTAAGTGTATGCTACACACAACACCTTGGTTTATCAAGTCGTCTAAATGTCTCTTTCTTCAGGTGCATGTTCATCCATGGAGTCAGTTAAAAATCTAAATTTTTGTTTGGAAAATAAAAACTCCTTTTTCTCTAACTTCTCCACTATATTACTTTTTTTTGTCACAACAGATTTCTCTGTGAGAAATTTGGGCTGCTCTTCCCAAGAAGAGTTCGTCACTTTTTTTCTGCCTGAAGTGCATTGTCGGGGACAACCCTTTTGTAGCTGTGGGATTTCTGTTTGCATGTGCTAAGTGCATGTTACACCTGGATTTATCATCTCATCTGAATGACCAGCATCCAGATCAACATTAGTTGTGGAGGGGGACAAACTATTGCCGAAACTGGGGAGCATTGGATTTGATCCTGAGCTCAGATTCTCTTGCAACCTAAACAGACATGATACCACGAGACCTCCACCCCATGTACAGTCAGTGCTGGCTCTTGAGTAGTTGTATGCAGTTAGTTGTCCATAGGATTGTCTTGATTCATAAACCTTGATACACTTTTGATTCATACTGATTTCTGCAGAGATTTTTTTCTTTTCTCACTATCTTTTTTTGTAGTTTTTTTGTTTTGTTTCTGACCATTCCATTAGTCTTCCTGAAAGTCTGTTTCAGAGTGGCAGTAATTATGGTGACATTTTTTTTCTTCTTTTTTTTCATGTATTCTTCTGAACAGGCTCGATTCCAGATTGTCATTGTGACAATGTGACTGCAAATGATTCGCTACATTTCTTTCCATTCTTCTTACTAATGCATTTGTTTTCATTCTTTTGGTTTTTAAAATAATAATAATAATAATAATAATAATAAATTTTAAAAAAACAGTAGTGAAAGGAAAGCAACTGATGCTAAATTTCTTTTCCCTTTGTGCAGGATCTTGTTGGAAAGCTCAAAGATGCCACCAAGTGTTTGGAGAAACAAGCACAGACATGAAAGCAGCAACACTGCTCCCACTCCCACCCTATTTTGTGTGTGTGTGTGTGTGTGTGTGTGTGTGTGTGTGTGTGTTCATCATCATTGTTGGAAGTAACAGTTGTCTAAATTTGAGCTGGTGATTTTTTTTTTCTTTTCTTTGTACATTGTAGCAACACATTTTCATAAATCTTTTAAGGATGGTTCATTTCATCATTGAATAGATCATTCTGCGTTTCTGTAGCAGTGCAATAAACAGACAAGGAAGCAGGAAAGCTTGTATTGTGTATTAGGATAACATGATATTCTTGTATTAATTGGCAGTGTTTCTGGTTTGCAAGTTTTTTTCAAGCAATCATCAATTTTCTCATAATTTTGTATACACAAAACCAGTTTGCAGCAGCAGCATTGTATGGAATGAATAAGAAACAGTGTGTGTGACATTTGCTGAACAAGACATTGTGGTAAAATATTACTACTGTGAGGGACCAAAAATGTAAATATTTAAATGCAACGAGATTGATTCTTCTTCTTCTTTTGCCCCTTAGTCTCAAAATCATAGGGCCACCACTGATGACCTGGCACACAGCATTGTTCTGAACATTTGTCTACTTAGATAATATTTTTGTGTCTTAAATGCTGTCTTTTCTCTCCCTCTCTCACATACTCATATGCACACTGGCAAAGTGCATAAACAGATATTCTCACAGAGAGGATGCAGGTTTGAAGGAAAAAATGCATGAACAGAAACATCTTTTTTTTATCTTCAAAAAGGAAAAATGTATGATTGAAAACACACTTAACATTAGAATAAAAATATCTTGCTTGACCTTTAACTTAAATGAGGAGGTTATGGATGGACAGAGGAGGCTATGGTTCGACAGATATTTCGAAAGGTCAACTCTTCCAAGTCTACACAGAAAGGAAAACTATCGCTCATATTCTAAGTTATTGAGAACTAGTGAGCGTGTGTGTGTACGTGTATCTGTATGTGTATATTTGTGCATGTGTGAATATCATTACCTAGCACTTATTATTAAAGTTAGTAACCAAGGCTTCATCTTGTCATAATTTCTATCTATTGTATATGTTTCATTGTTTTATTTGAATGACTGTGAATGTTACTGTGAGAAAACTGAAAAGACAGATGATGTTTGTCTGGTATACTCATTACTGTCACTGCAATGAAACAATATATTTCAATGGCTGAAAATGCATGTTGTGTGATTTCTTGAGTAACATGCATCAAGGGCTGAAAAAGACCCAGAAACATCTTCCTAAAGCTCTTTTTTACAGTTTTCCTTTCAGTTACTTACAAAGTTACATGCCTCCTCAGGTCATCAAGGGCAATGGTGTGGTACATTTGTTACCTAAGAGCTCTTCAAGCAAAAAAAAAAAAAGGGGGGGGGGGGGGGCTGCAAAAAAAATTATGTGACCTGGTTCGAGACAAAATTTGACAAAAAAACAAGAACGCCAGAGAATCGACAGACAGACAGAAAATACGAAAAAAACTTAGCCGTATGGAGAGCACAGGAACAGGAGTCATAATGGCTGCCGGAAAAAGAGGGCGCTAGCCAGCGGGACAAAGGGGAGGTTACCTACTTCCAGGAGGTTATCGGCTGTAGTTTCGTTTTCTCCGCATAGGCGGATAGTAGTTTGCACAGGACAGGAATGTCAGACCCCTGCCGGAGTCTGCACTAGTTGGGTCACAGTTAAGTGTGTTATTTAAACGTAATTTTAGATAGAAAATTTCCTTTCTGCACAGTGTATTTGATCCACAAAGCACAAGAAGGGGTGTTGCCTCTGCAGTGCACAGGCATCTAAACCCACTGAATCAAACCTGTTTCTAAAGTAATTCCTTCACCGAAACCTCTACTAAAGTATAGTCAACATTGTTTTCTGTAGATTGGACTCCTGTCAATTTTGCTGCGAAATTCAACAGATTTGGATGATGTTTAATGGATATGTCCACATGTCAAAGACTGATTAAAAACAAAGGAAGAGAGAGAGGCAAGAATGTACATATGTATGATGCTTTCAGTCAGAAAGAGAAGAATGTAAGAATGTTTTCTTTCTTTTATATATAATCTGAAAGCTTCTAAGACAGGTGTGGTTGACAAGTGGTTCATGAAAAGGGCTTTGAAGGGACTGTGTGGGTTATGGTCCCAATCCTGGCACTGTCTGGTCAGTTAAAGATGAAGACTTCCAATCTCTCAAGTCAACACATAAGGAGACCTGCTACTATTAACTAACTCACTTATTCCTGTTCATGTGTATACATAATGGTTCTCTCATGGAGGATGCGACTGTGTAGCTGTCAAAACACTTAGAAGTTGCTCACATTCACAAACTCAAGTACTCATAGACATGAACTAGATTATGACAGTGTTCAGTTGATATGACTGTGTCATGTTCAGTGGATTATGGAAACATGAACACACACCTACTCCTGAACATGAAACATGGATGCCTAAAGTGGCATGGCTGAAAAGGGTGACTGGTCAAACACATAAAAGTCCACTAGCAGAAATCAGTGAACATGGGAAAATGCAGTCCATGAATAGCGTAACACAAAAAATAATGGGAGCATCTAAAGGATATTTGATTTCATCATTATTGAAAGCTGTGTAGACTCTTTTCCCCCCAATTTTATGTTATATGTGCCTCTGTGTGTACTTAGTGTCTAACACATGTTACTGTAAAACACTTTGAGAGGTCTGAAAGGGCTATATAAATGTACTGTTATAATTATCAATACAGATACAGTGATGGCCGTATGAAAAACATGAGAACTTGACAAAGCAAAAAAATAGATCTTTGTAAATGTATATTTATAAGCATTACTTTTCAAGAGATTTCACATTACAAATTGTATCAGACAGCAAACTGCAAAAGCATAATAAATGCAGAAATAAATGCAAACACATAATATCAGTTCATCCCCTACATAATTCTTAATATGACTGACAAATAATGCACACGTTTCACTTAAATACACTGACTTTTGACCATGATAGTACTTTTTTTTTCATTCTTAAGATGAAATTCCACATACCTGATCAAATTATTCAAAATTCACATGAATTCTTCGCAGTATAAGTATTAGTAGCTCAAGGAGGCGTCACTGCGTTCGGACAAATCCATATACGCTACACCACATCTGCTAAGCAGATGCCTGACCAGCAGCATAACCCAACGTGCTTATTCAGGCCTTGAGAAAAAAACATGATAAAATAGAAAATAATAATAATGGATAAATAATATAAGATAATATTAATAATAAAAGCAGAGGAAACATTGATTTTGGGTGAACATTTTGAAGCCCAGGCCAGACAGCAGAAGGGTGCTTGCAAAAATCTGATCTGGAAGGTTGATTTTGTTGGAGATTTCTTTAAGAAATTTATTTGGTAACTAGGAAGACATTTGTTGAAATAGCGGGCCCAGTATAGGGGAATCTCATCAAATACTGCCTCAGTTGAAAAGGGATCTGCACAAAGATAGGTAAAATTTGCATGTGAATGTCAAAAGTTTTGCTCCCCCATGAAAGAAGTCTCACAGTGAAAATTGTGGGAAATTTGTGTCCATGAATATAAGCTATGATGAAAAGGTTGATAGTTTTTTTTGTTTTCCACTAGTTTCAGTGCCACTTCGGCATATGAATTTCGCTTTTGGGGGGTCTATGAAACAAATGGGAGACAGTCATCCTTTACATTGTTGTAACTGATCAAGACTGACAAAAAAAAGTATTTATTCAGGACTGAAAAAAAAAAAGATGTTCAAATCATCATTCACTGTTATTATTATCATCATCAAATACAAAATGTTTGATGATATAAATATATGTTCCTAAACAAAGCTTTTACAGGCAACTTGTAGGTTAATATGCTGTTTCTTTTTTCTGCTGCTTATTTATTCATTTATTTATTATTTTAGACTAATCATATACAATGCATGATTAATTCTACTTACTCCATACCATTTGGAGGAGTGGCTGCAATCACTTTTCCTTATAATCATCCTAAAACAAAACAAACAAAAACAAAACTCCTACTAAAAATGGTTAAGAATTTGAACCTGCCAGGAAATGAGAAATGTAAATTTATTTGATTGAAAATAAAATCACCACTGACAAATCTGTCTACAGCAATCACCTACATACAAAACACATTAAACAATCCAAATTTTGGCAGTAGCAGAAAAAGCACATACCCATATTTATGTATCGTAACGCACACACAAAAACAACAGCAGAAGCTGTAGGAAGCTGAGATCAGTTTGAAATCACGAAGGACTTGTGAATAGTACAGCCTTGTAACATTGACACAAACATAAAATGGACCTCCATTTTTTTTTTTTTTTTTTGTATAGCATCATCATCAAAATCATCCTCATTCACCTTCAATTTAGCAAAAAATGAACCAGATTCTGTGGCTTTTCAAATCCTGCTCTCATGGTGACCTCAGTTTCAATTCACCTTCACCTTGCTTGGGATGAGGCCTGTCAAGATCTTTCGTGTCTGCAGATTCATAGGGAACTGTCAATTCAAAGGATGTGCTGGCGATATCCAAGCAAGGGTAAGAGGGGATGCTCCCTCAGTCTGGTTCTGTGACTGAGTGATTATTGTCACCAGTAGGGGGCTTAGCAGGTGGTGTCCAGTGTATGTTCAGTCAGAACAGGCAATAATGAACACCACAAAAGTGACTCAGCAGAGGTTCAGGGTTTACTGTGGCGTGTAGCCTCCTGGCAGACTATCAATGATTCCATGTGGACAGCCAACACTGGGACTGCGATAGACAACCCCTGAGTGGTTGTGTATTGGGGACAAGAAATAAGTGGGGGTAATGCCACTGAACTGGTGCAGATGATGGGCCAACCAAAAGAGAAAAAAAAATCACCAGGTAAGGAACATACTACACAAGATTTCCAGAATATTCGATCAACACGGTGTATTCGAGTTAACTGCATTTATTTACTTCTCATGACAGTCAAAAGCACTCACTTATATGTGTGTACACTTGTAAAATGTGCGGTCTTTGCAGTGATTTGTTTTTGTATACTATTGAATTACCTCTGAACTTAACTGGAGAACTGATACAGGATTTAACATCTACTCACAATCAAAAGCAGCAGATCCGAACAATTACTATAGGGGATTCCAGCTGTTCTTATCAAATCACAGCAAAGAGCATAAATTCAAAAAATAAATGAAAAGAAACTGAACTGTTACTGTTTTCTGCTAAAATGTATATATGTTTTCAGTTGATACAGACAATCAGAATGTGTGTTCATAAAAAGCAAGACTTTTCGCCCCAAATAAAACACTGCTCAATTAATTTGTACTTCAAAATTATTGTTAATCACTTAACATATTAATCACTTTACAACATTCATAATCTCATACTCTGCCACAGTTTTACAAATGTTACCAAATCATTATTACCCAAATCTCATCAATAACAAATCCTTACATGGATGACAAAAGCGTGAATTATGCTCTATTTCTAATGTAAATATTGCAATGCAGTCATCATTCAAGACACAGTCAGCACAGAATGTGAGAAAAGTAATGTATATATATATATATATATATATATATATATATATTCCTGACTCTACTGTAGAGGTTTCCCGCTGCATCCTTTATTTGACTGCAGCCTGGATATGAGGCTGCTTGTGTGTGCCGTCACAGAAGGGAGCCTTTGAGGTCTGCTTGCAGTTGCACAGCCAGTATGCCTTATCTTTCTCCACTTGAAAACGTAATGGACGCCACTTGTAACCAGTCTTGTTCTCAGACGTACCCCAGAGTGCCTTGTGTGAACCATCACACAAAGGCTGCATAACAAAATGAATGATTAAATAGATAAAAATAAAAATAAATCAAACTGGTGTCACAAGATGGTGCCATGGTGTTTGACATGTATACGGAGTCTACATATATAAATCTCTCTCTTTTTTTTTTAGTTTCTGACTTTGTATTTTGCACTAGAAATAGAAGACTCGATGATATTAATTATTATACAACTATGCTGCTGAATATTTTGAGTACACCACTGGTCTATACTGTGATTAGTCTTTGTTGTTTGTGTATAAGATTCACTGGCAATCTAAGACACACACACACATGAACATGTATACACACACATACTATATAGTAAACTCACACACATGTACATGTATGCACATACCCCCCCCCCCCCCCCCCACCCCCGCCCCCCCCACCCCACCCCCAACTCCAACCACTGAATCTACATGTGTGTGTGTATGCGTGTGTTTCTGTATGTGAGTATATATGTATGCATGTGTCTGTATCTAAGTAGGAAGCTTTATGTGAATGTGTTTAAGCAGAAAAGTTTCAACACAGCTGCTAACCAAGGTGCTAGTGTATTTACCTAAAATAAATTGCATCATCAGTTCAAGAAGAAAATCTGCAACTCACAAGCAATTTCTTTTCATTAAAACATGATGATGGGTGAACCATAAATTACCATTGCATCAATCAACCATCAAACTTTTTTTCTTCAATACAGGATAAATTAAATGCATTTTGAAACAAGAGAGGCAAGGCCTTCAAGACTCACTTGTGATACACTTAAAAAAAAAAATCTAATCGTTAAAATGTGTTCTGTATTTGTTATTATAAAGTTTCGCGTTAAAAAAGAAAAAGAAAAAAAAAGTCCTAACCAGATTTGAATTAAGTCCCCTAGCATTAATTACAGAGTAATTTCCCTTCTTTACTATCTGCACCAAAATGTTTGCAAAATAAATAAAACTTCCATGCTTAGCAAAAGAAGTTCCTGTTTGAACAAAAAATGATAATAATGACTGCTCTTGTTGTTGGGTCAGAATATCAGATCAAAGTGCCAAGTTTAGAGAATACAAAAAATATAAATATAACAGTAAATGCAGTTTGCATATAATTAGGCTTCTTTTTTATTTTTTTGTGCCCATCCCGGAGGTGCAATATTGTTTTAAACAAGATGACTGGAAAGAACTGAATTTTTCCTATTTTTATGCCTAATTTGGTGTCAACTGACAAAGTATTTGCAGAGAAAATGCCAATGTTAAAGTTTACCACGGACACACAGACACACACACACACACGACAACCGAACACCGGGTTAAAACATAGACTCACTTTGTTTACACAAGTGAGTAAAAAAAAAGATAACAAAGAGCAAACTGATCAATGACATAGCTTTAAAAACAATCCCAAGGTTGCTGTGAAGATCTTGAAAACAAATTTAAAGCAAACTGGAAAAGAAAGAATACAAATTCATTCTTTTTTTAAAATTTAAATTATACTTTTAAAACTTAATTATACAACAGAGTATTATTCATTTAACTGTGTGCGTGTGTGTGCGCGCACACAAACAACACCTTAAGAAACCTTCACCTGATTTTTGCTTGTGCCACATGCACACCAATGATAGTCCTTCCCAGCCTTCAGCTGCATTTTGAAGGGCTTCTTGTCATAGATCTTCCCTTTTGGTGGGTCCAAAGTGTGCTCCATGGGAAACTGAGGAGTCTCAGGGTGGGGCTTTTCTTTCTTGTCAGGATCACGGAAGTCATCACTGCTGATTTGACGATATTGCTGTTAAATACACACATGTACATGATTTTAGCACATTCAACAACTATTCTGTAAAAGGAAACATTTTCTGATGAGATACTCTCTATCATGATCAGTTTAACTGCTGTTGCATAATCAACCCTATTTCAATGTTGTTAACTTAGTTTAAAGTATGAAGTAACGCACACTGGCAAGCACAATCCAGAGAGTAAGAATTGTGTGTTATAAAACTTAAAAGTGGTTAATGACATGCAACAAAGTCAAACATTTGAAAAAAAAAATCCTGTCTTTTGACCTGCATATCCAGAACATAACTACATGTATTGTACTGTTCTGATAATAATGGAAGACAACGTCTCTGCAATAGGTATGTTGCTGTTTTTTCATTGGTCTTATGTGCCTTGCTTTCTGTCTGCATCTTTCTCCCAACACTGCTTGTCTTCAAACTGCAATTAAATGATGATAAGACTGAATTGATGATAACCTGTCCAAAGAAGTTTCGTCAACATCCTTCCTTTCCTGACTCTGTTCTGATCAATAGCACACCTGTTTCACTTTCTCCCTCTGTTCGCAGTCTTGGTGTAATCCTGGACCAGTCTCTTTCCTTCCAACAGCACATTTCGAATATCTGTAAAGTTGCCTATTTGGAACTGCGTAGAATCAGCTCTATCCGCCACTATCTCTCAACCGATGCAACCAAGACACTTGTATGCTCTCTGGTTCTCTCAAGATTGGATTACTGCAACTCTCTTTTGGCCGGCCTTCCCAAATACCTGTTAGACAGACTCCAACGAATTCAGAATAACGCTGCCAGACTCATTTGCAGAGCTTCTAAATTTGACCATGTTTCTCCTCTCCTTCAGTCTCTCCACTGGTTGCCTGTTTCTGATCGAATAGACTATAAGCTATCCACTCTGACCTTTTCTGCAGTCAACGGATCTGGCCCCAAGTATCTTTCTGAACTCATCCATATCTATACCCCGTCTCGCCAGCTCCGTTCTTCCTCTGATACTCGACTTCTCAGGATACCTCACGTCAGAAGTAAGACCTATGGACACAGATCGTTTTCTTTTCAATCGCCAAAGACGTGGAACAAGCTCCCTGATAACCTCCGTCACTCTGATTCCCTCGCATCTTTTAAATCTCGTCTCAAAACTCACCTTTTCCCTCAGCAATAAGTTCAATTGTGGCAGGTCCACAACTACATGCATGTATATGAATGTGTATTGTGTGTGCGTGTGTTTATGTAAGTTTGTGCCTGCCTATGTGTGCGTATTTGTTAGGGTAGCTGTTAGATACACATGTATGTTAAAATGTATGTATGCAGTGTGTGTGTGTGTGTGTGTGCGTGCGTGCGTGTGTGTGTGCGCGTACGTGCGTGCGTGCGTGTGTGTGTGTGTGTGGTCACATTTTGGTGTGTGTATGTAACATAGATATAATATTTTATGTTATCAAAAGCGTTTTTGTAAAGCACCTAGAGCAGATTTCTGGATAGTGTGCTATATAAGTATCCATTATTATTATTATTATTATTATTATTCTCGTCTGCTAATCAACCTCCCTCTTTGCCCCACAACCCCACCCCACCCCTTCTTCTCTGGGATTGGTAAAAATTAACAGAATCAGAACTATAAGTATAACTAAAAGGGCTTTACAGAAGAAAAAAAAAAGTGGACATCAACTGGTCTACATTATTTGACAAAATGAAGATTTCTTTCTGTTCTTTTTTTTTTTTTTTTTTTTCAATAAAAGAATAATGATAGATAACTGAAATATTGAAAATGATTTATGGCAACTCTCTATAGACCTGTATGAGTCCAAATCCAGGCAAGGGTTTACACTGTGTGACTGTCAGCTGCTGCTCTCTTTTGGTTGAAACAACAATGGTGGGATGCTAGACAGTCCCTGTTACTTTGGAAGTTCAACTGTCATCCAAACATAATAATTATGTGTATAAAGAAAGGTTGAAGGAATCTGCTTGTTTGTCTTAGTCATTCGTACTTTACATTTCTTGCTTTTTCTTCTTTCTTTTTTTTTCTGTGTTTCTTTTTTTCTTTCTTATTTTTTCTTCTTTTTTTTCTACTTTTTTTCTTTTGTTTTCCCAATTATCACACAACAAGAAACTTCTGTAAAAATGTAGCAGGCCACACCCTACTACTGGTTAAACTTTATCAGTTGTCTGCTGACAGAAGTTTGTGGTTGCTTTATTTCTTGTGGTAAAGAGCTCAGAAAGGTTGGGCATTCATGCAAGTAAATTTATACTGTTATTGTCATCACACGATTTAAATTACAATTAATTTTGACTTAAAAGAAATATGAACATGATGACTGAGACATGACACCAAATATACATTAGGTAGTTTGCTGATTTATACAGTATTTCCTATATCACGGCACAGTATACACCATGTGAGTGTTGGGGGACGGGAAATGCTTTGTACCATGTGCTTGAAGTTGTGTACCTTGCCTTCAACACATCGGCCAGCTGAGACGACACTGTTGTGATTGGAGTTTCCGAGATTTACAAAGGTCAGTCGCCATTAAAAAATATAATAATAATAATAGTAATAACATCGTTTCTTACACGCCAAGTCACAGTTTTCTATTCGAAATAATCATAAGAAGCAGAAAACATATATAAATCTGCATCATACCCACACACCCGCGCTCACCGTCAAACAAGGAACTACGGAATGAAAGCCACTCGGTCGAAGACCGAAAACACACCGCAAGGTCGCCGCCATTTCTCTCCGTGACTGAACAAGGTCAAGGTTAAAAGTGGTTGAACCGCCACCAAATGTAAACATTGACAACCAGTCATGTCGTTCTGCTGTCTTTCACTAAATCTTTGCTTTACTAAATCTTTTCAGCAATCTGTCACTTTATCAAGTGAACGCGTAGTTGGGTAGATCCTTCTTTACAGAACCAAGACACTAAACTCTCATTGCTGAAGACTTGCCCGCCTTCCGTTGCCCTCAGAGTTGATGCCAGTCATCAGACATCCCACAATGACACTTGCTGAAACCGAAAGTAAAAGTAAGAAGTTCCAGTTTTATCATTATTTTAGCGGGAAGATATATGTCGTCGTACGTTTGTAATTGGCTATCATAGATAAACTAGAGCGCCAAACAATCAAGTAGCACAGTGGGCCATATAACTATCTGCTGTCATCAATTAAAAAAAGAAAACTATGTTGGTATGGCCCCGTAACAAAGTCCAATAGCTTTTGCTAAAACAACACACACACACACACACACACACACCCAACGGCATAGCAGAGAGACAGAGAGAAAGAGAGAGAGAGAGAAGGGCACTGGCATGGACAGGCAACATGAATGTAACAAATTGCAGTCTCACACACACGTACCATGCAAGGCCCAACACTCAGCCGACTGACAGTTGATTGGAGTTGCTGCTTGTTGGATAGCATTAACTTTCTTTGGGTCAGATGATACTCCATCTCTTCCAAAAACATTGCCATAGAACTCAATGTGGTCTTTGTTGACATTTGGTAATGTTGAGTGAGATTCTTCTCACTGAAACGAGTGAACGCTTTTTTGATGGCTATATCATGCTATTCTTGAGTTTTCCCATGAATCAAGATGTCATCAGTGGTATTGAAAGCACCAGGAATATCAGCAAGCACTTCAGCTATATGATTCTGGAAAATTTCTGCTGTGAACGTGACTCCAAAGTTGAGATGTTTATATTGTCTGAGACCTACATGAGTTTTGAAGGTTCCGAGAGTCGTCTAATTCTAGTTGATGATATCAAGAATTCAAGTCTAACTTGCTGAAAACCTTTGACTGATTCAGCTGCATCAAAATATCATCCTCATCCCCAATGCAGAGTCACTGTTATTTCATACAATAGAAAAACAGATTTGATGTTGAGCTGAAATCTGTTTAATGCCATTTAGTGACATCAACAATATACAAGTTCTTGAATTACTTGGGATACCAGTAATTAATTTTATCATATTGTCTGTTTATACAAATAGACTGATTTATAAAACATGTAGACATTACAGTGTATGTCTTTACTGAGTTCACCACAATGGGTATTTATCCTCTACTGTGCTGATCTTTGCGTATGTCTTTATTAAACTGACCACAATTAGAAGTGATGTGCTACTGAAGTGGTCGTAGTATTCATAACTTTATTCAGTAACCACAATGGGTAGTGATGCCCTGCTGAAGTGGTCAGTGTGTATACTTTTATTCAGTTGACCACAATGGGCAGTGATGCCCTGCCAAAGTTGTCCTTGTGTCTGTTCTCAGTTGACCAGAATGGTCAGTGCCAGAGATGCTCTGCTGAAGTGGTCATTTTCTGTGTTTTAATTAGCCTGCTGACCATACGTAGACTGGTCTGAGGATCTCCTTTGCTACTGCTAACCATGTGACTGTGTACAACATGCTATATGTGGGGAGTAAGCCAAACATTAACCTTACCACAGTACACAGTGATATTCTGTGAAGTGGTCATTAATGGTGTGTCTTTCTTGGGCTGACCTCAATAGGCAGTGATGTTCTGCTGAAGTGGTCAGTGTGTATGTCTTTATTCAGTTGACTGCAGTTGGCAGTGATATGCTGCTAGTGGACAGTGTGTATGTTTTCATTCAGATCACCACTTTGGGCAGTGATGCTCTGCTGAAGTTACCATTTTCTGTGTTTGTGTTTAGTCAGCTGACCATAAGTAGTCTGGTCTGAGGATCTCCTCTGCTATTATTAACCATGTAACTCAGTACAGCTTGCTACATGTGGAGAGTAAACCAAATATTTGTATGACAACAGTATATCATTAATGATGTCTTTCTTCAGCTGACCATGCTTGGCAGTAATTCCCTGCTGAAGTAATTGTGTGTCTTTATTGAGTATTCAGTGTGTATGTTTTTATTCAGCTGACCATAATGAGCAGTGATACTCTTCTGAATTGGTCATTGTATGTCTTTACTAAACTGACCACAATTAGCAGTGGTATGCTGCTGAAGTGGTCATTGTGTTCGTAATTTTATTCAGTGATGCCCTGAAGTGGTCATTGTGTATGTGTTAAGTTGACCACAGTGGACATTGATGCTCTACTCAATTGGTCATTGTGTATGTCACTTTATTCAGCGCACCACAGTGGGCAGTGATGCCCTGCCAAAGCCGTCCTTGTGTCTGGTCTTTTTTTTTTGTCTTTTTTTTAATAATTTTTACTTTGACCAGAATTGTCAGTGCTAGAGATGCTCTGGTGAAGTGGTCATTGTTGGTGTTTTGTATTTAGTCAGCTGACTATAAGTATTCAAGTCTGAGTATACTCAACATTTATCTGACCACAGTATACAGTGATATTCTGTGGAAGTGGTCATTAATGGCGTGTCTTTCTTCGGATAACTATAATGGGCAATACAATGCTGAAGTGGTCCTTGTGTTTGACTTTATTCAGTTATGCTGAAGTGGTCCTTGTGTTTGACTTTATTCAGTTATGCTGAAGTGGTCCTTGTGTTTGACTTTATTCAGTTGACCACAAAGGGCAGTGATGCTGTGGTGAAGTGGTCATTGTGATTATAACTTTATTTGAGCTGACCACAATGAGTAGTGATATTCTGCTGAAGTGTTCATTGTTTATGTCTTTATTCAGCTGACCATAATTGGCAGTGATATGCTGCTGAAGTGGTCATTGTAGGTGTATGTATTCAGCTGACCATAACTAATCAGTTCCGAGCTTCTCCTCTGCTGCTGGCCACCTTGTAACCCTTTACTGTCTGCCACTTGTTGTGAGTAAATATTTACTGACCACATTATTCACTGATGCTTTGCTGAAGTGGTCAATGCATTTTGTATTGAGCTCACCACTAGAATCAGTTTCAGTTTCACTTTCTCAAGGAGGCGTCACTGCGTTCGGACAAATCCATACACGCTACACCACATCTGTTGAGCAGATGCCTGACCAGCAGCATAACCCAACGCGCTTAGTCAGGCCTTGAGTGCATGCTTACATATTTGTGTACCTATGAAAGTGGATTTCATTTTACGTAATTTCGCCAGAGGACAACACTCTCGTTGCCATGGGTTCTTTTTCAGTGCGCCAAGTGCGTGCTGCACACGGGACCTCGGTTTATCGTCTCATCCGAAAGACTAGACGCTCAGTTTGATTTTCCAGTCAAACTTAGGAGAAAGGGCGAGAGCGGGATTCGAACCCACACCCTCACGGACTCTCTGTATTGATGTTCAACTGAAGTTGTCCATCTGTGTCTTTATTCATCAGACCACAATGGTCAGTGATGCCCTGTTGAAGTGGTCATTGTGTGTATGTCTTTATTCAGCTGACCAATATAGGCAGTGTTGTTCTGCTGATGTTGTCATTGTGTGTAATGTCAAAATTCATCTGACCACAACTGGCATCGAGACCAATTCAGTACAGCATTATCTATAGTTTTGTAGGTTCTCTCAATTTTTGGTGGGAACTAGGTAACATTTTAAAAGAAAGATGCAATAACTGCCCAAATGTTAAGTTAAACATAGAATTTGTATTTCCTGGTAATATTACAGAAAACAGTTGAAATATTAGTTTTATTCATTTTACAGAATACTATGTCTACAGATGCAGAAAAAATAAGATTAGACCATGTGTTGAACATTTTTTAAATGAATCAGAAATTTACAAAGTAGAAAAATGTGTATTCAATGGAAATATTAAGCACTGTCTTTACCTGACAGTGGTGCCCATATATAAAACATTGTGGAAAGAATAACCCATAACAAAATATGGTTTAAATATCAAAGGGCACAACAATGATACATGTTCAATATTTTTTTCAAACCTTTCATGAATGATATCTGTAAAATGTCGCATCTGATTTATATATAATTATATTACCAGTACACATTATTTGTAAATAATGTGCTTACCATGATGCTTTAAAAAATCAGTCTTACAGTGCTGTGAAATGACCACTCTGCAGCATCCATTATTGATGCTAAGTAATCTATAATACAGAAATAAATGTGCAAAACGATGACTTAACAAATGACTCACCCATCCCCACCCACCTTCCCTTGTGTGTGTTTTTTTTTTTTTTTTTTTTTTTTTTTTTTTTCCGCTTTGACAACATTAAGAGTTCAGATAATCTTGATTCAGTTCAGTTTTTAACACTAACAGCATCAGATTTCTGGAATACAATCCTTGATCTTAAAGAACGCTTACAGATTTGTTTTATTCAGATCGTATGTGCGGGTCTGTGTGTCCTTGACTGGGTATTTCAGAGTACAATTGTGTATTGTCAGTCCTTCCTTTAACTTTTGTGGGGACATTCCTGTGTGTACTAATTGTCCTTCGTTTGATTTTTTTAAGGACATGTGTATATCCATAAGTCCGCACATTGACTGCAGAAAGCTTTTTCCTTGAGGTTCTTTTTTGTTGTTTGTTTGTTTGTAGAAGTCAGTGCAAAAACAAGTTTTATAGATTATATTACATATAAATACCTTTATTTTTTAAAACAAACCAACAGAAAAGTCCGTAAGTGGAGTCTGGTGCTTTAGTCCTTACTTGTACCAAAACAAACGTTTGTCCTCCTTTTGGTGAGTATGTGTACAGTGTGTGTGTGATTAGATATGTGTGTGTCTTGTGGGGTTTTATGTGTATGACCAGCTGTTATATATTTATCAATCTGTTGTTTGAGGTTTTTATAATGCATGTAACAAAAAGATGGTTTAAAACCTCGTGAACAAGATAAACCCAGCATGGTTTGTTCAATAAACTGCGTTCAGAACTTTTCTACGTTTTTGTGTATTTGTAACAGTTTGTGAGAGAAAAAACGATGGGATTTTGTTTATTTTAAGCATTATTCGTTCACTTGCATGCTCTGTCTCTCTCACACATTCATTTAAACAAACACTCGGACGTGTGTAATGAGTAACTTTACTGGGCTACAAAAAAAAGAAGAAACAACCCCCCCCCAAAAAAAACAACAACCCCCCCAAAAAAACAACAACAAACAAACAAAAAAACAAAACAACAACACCCCCCCCCAAAAAAAAACAAAAAAACCAACAACAACAACAACAACAAACAAACAAAAAACAAAAAACACTTCAAACAATGAATCAACTGGAAAACACCCCAACCCAGAACAGCTGACTATTCAGCAGTAAAGAATACAATATGTCTGAAACTACTTACATAAAACATTGCTAGCCTGCGTAGCTCTGAAGACTGTAAAACAAGCTGCACAAGAAAAAAGGCTGAACATGCAGTAAGATCAAGCACATGAAGCCAGAAATGACCCAGTCCATAATTTCCCTTTCCTACACACACACAATCTGTTTCATTCCAAACATTCAAAATTAAGTGAAATACAGATATAACCATGTAAATAAAAATTTCAAACAAGGCTTAGGGCACAATACAGCTGAACAATTTCCATTAGCTTGCAATAAACAGTTCTGGAAACTCACTGCTCTGACATGACAATGTCACACGTCATCTTGACATTCATTCATTGTCAGTTCACTGATTTAACGAATGTACTCACTCATTTCAGCACACTCACATGTATACATAAGGCGTGGAAGGAGGGCTTGGTACGAGAGTCTCTGGCACCGCCAACCTCCTTGTCACGGAAGAACTCGACATCCCGCCCTTTGAAGAGGAACTCGGCAAGGCCATCAACTCCCTCGCCTGTGGCAAAGTTTCATCTTGGAAAAGATGGCACCCCGTTTCAGTTAATTCAAGGCTGGAAAAAAAAGACCGCGCTACTCCACCACCTGCACCAGCTGCTACTACAGTGCTGGGTAAAAACAAACAAACAAAAAGTGTGTATTTCAACAAGTCGTGTCACAGACAAAATAGCCTAGCTCTAAGTTTGTGAACGATGAGTAAAAAAAAAAAAAAAAGGGGGAAAAAAGGTTCTGAAGTGTTGGACTCATCTGTCGGAACTTGAAACCAGAGTGCAACGAAATTAAAGTCCAGCGCGGATAAAAGTTGACATAATTACTGGCCTTTTTTGACGCACTTTTTGAGTGCACATTCCCCATCTGGCAACACCCATCACCCCGACGACTGAGATCTAAACTGGATATTCATAGGCTTGCACGAGTTACTTCCCTTCGTAACGAGACTTCCACAACATCAAAATGGCGTTCCGTAAAGACGCTCCTCCAAATAGCCGACTCTTTATTCTTTGTCAAAAGGGCATTGAAGAAAGGGAATTCCGAGAACATTTCGGAGAATTCGGCGGCATTGAGGACGTATGGATCGTGAAAGACAAAAGAACAAACGAAGATCGAGGTGAGAATGCCAGTATGATGCATTTCACGGGCTATCGATTACATCTCAAAACCAGAGAGAAATCGACAACAGGCCGATAGACTCCAATCGTGAATTATTTGAACTACAGTTTTTCGCCCCATTTATTATTTTTATCCTGAAATATATCTCTCAGTCTTCTTCGAAAAGTTTCATATCATTGGTTGCAAAAAAGTAAGATCTTTGGCCACTTGGGCCCACTGAAATATGCAGTATGGTATGCAGTGTTTGAAAATAATTGTTATGAAAACAAACATGGCATGTAGAGCTTGGAAATACTGAGTTGTTATTGGAAAAAACAGACATAAAAGCTAAAAATGATGACAATATTCAAGCCCTAACGGTTTTTTTTGTTTTTGTTTTTTTGTTTTCATAAAATTACAGCAGCGCTTGCTTGCGATGTCCTGTATACATTTGTGTGTGTGTGTGTGTGTGTGTGTGAACAATATATGCCATTTTTAAGGGTCAACGGAAAATGTTTCGCTATTTATCGTAAACACGACCATGTATGGGTAGACAACCACTGCGAATTGATTTTTTTCACATAGGTTTATTCGGACGGAGCAAACTTAAGTGGACACATTGACAAATTGTAATAGATCCTGCTTAACTGGCTGATGCATTGATTTGTACATTTGAGAACACACACACACACACATACACACACACACACACACACACACACACACACACACACACAGAGAGAAAGAGGTTAGAATTGGAATGTCCAACTTGCGCTCACACTTTTTGCAGTTTAACTATGATGGGCAAAGTAGGAATTGTCCTTTTTGTGATGACACTCCGGAAACCGAAATGCATTTTCGTTTGGTCTGCCCTAAGTACTGTTCCCTGCGTTCTCAGTTTATTCCTGCTAAATTTCACAAACATCCAAGTGCATTTAAGATGCCCATGTTGTTATCTTGTGCGAGTGAGAAATTGAGTGTCAGTATATGCAAGTTTGTATTCAAGGCGTTTTCATTACGAACAAATGCTCTAGAATCGTTATCGTTGCCCATGTAGTTCAATGATTGTCCTAATATTCATTTCCCTGCATTAATTCTGTTTGTCCTTGTGAACTCCATTCTTATGAGTCTGTGGTCTGACAATTAAAATATTTCGACTTCGACTTCCACACACAGACACACACACACACACACACACACACACACACACACACACACACACACACACACGGACACTGACTTAACGGACGCACACACAGTGACTCCTTCTCCCTCCCCTCTCTGTTTCTCCTACTCTCCCTGTTCAACCGTGCTGCACACGGCGTACCAAAGTGAGAACTCAACAGTTCTTGTACCTCTTATATATGTGCAGAAGCGATACCCAGAAGTGATTTTCCAGCATGCACTTCAGCAGACACTGTTGCTGTTTCAGTGCTGGTCAAGTGTTTGGCAGAGTAACGACATAAAATTAATGACAGGGCTGTATCACCCTCATGCTTGTCGCGTATTATCTGTTGGCAGGAATTGTGTACATATCGTTCAGAAAAACATCAGAGGCGATGCTGGCAATGGAGAACATGAACGGTCGCTGCATGCCCGGACAGCTTAAACCTTTAAAGGTAAATCTGTGAACTCAGATTTGTGTGTATGCAGCACAATACCACTCCGTACAACTGCAAACAAAGCAGTTGTATGTGTACCACACAATACCACTCAATACAACTAAAACCAAGCCACGATATTGCGATACAACACGATGCGATACCGTAACGATACAACACATTACAGTTCATTGTGTTGCTGTTTGGTGCACTGCAAGGCGATGCAGTACAGTGCAGTGTAGTTCAGTAGCCTACTGAACCGTCGTACCGTACCACACTGTATTGAACCGAACGGCCGTACCGTACCGTGCCATGTCATGCCATGCCATCCCAATATAAATACAACAGCTGTTGAGTATGATAATGGTGTCATTTTCATTGCAGTTTACTTTTTTTCTTTTCTTTTTTTTTCTTTTTTTTAATGTTTTTCTTAATTCCAGTGTGTAACCACTCGTCACAGGGCACGATAGCAACAGCCGATTGGTTAAAGCGTTGGACTTCTATACTGAGGGTTTCGGGCAGGGTTCCTGGTGGGTAAAGGGTGGAGATTTTTCCCATCTCCGAGGTCGACATATATGCAGACCTACTATAGTGCCTGAACTCCCTTTGTGTGTATACGCACACAGAACATCAAATACGCACATTATTTGTCCTGTAATCCATGTCAACGTTCGGTGGGTTATGGAAATAAGAACATACCTACTTGCATGCACCCCTCGTCCCCCTCCGAAAACGTGAGTTTGGCTGCCTACATGGCGGGGTGAATAAACAAAAAGGTCATATACGTAAAATGTTAGATGTCTGTTTGAGTGTATATGTGTCCTTGACTGAATCCTGATTGAATTACTCACTGAGGACACGAATGATAGCGCCCAATGACAGCTGTCAGTCATCTCAACACAGGTAGGCAGTCTGCTGTGTAAATGACTCCTCCTCCTCCTCATAATCATTATCATCATCACAGAGAAACTTGAACACACACGCGTGCATCCACTTGATGCGAATATACGCAGGCACCGCGCGCGCGCGCGGACACATACGCACACACACAGAGAAAGAGAGAGAACGAGAGAGAGAGAGAGAGAGAGAGAAGCGCGCACGTACACACACACACACACACACACACACTCACTCACTCACACTCTCTCTCACAGACACATACACACACACGCGCGCGCGTATCAAGCGCTAACACAATGTTGCCATATATGTGGGGCTTATATTGCAGAAATGAAGATGAAAACTAGCACTTGTTGATCTCCATAAGAAATTGATAAAAATACTCTCGATGCGTATTTATTCTGTCAGTGGTGTGGAACTGAAAACGGCCTTTAACGACATAGCAACCACAACCGATTTTCACCCCAGTACCATTATTTAACAAATGATTTTTTTTTTTTAATGATAAATCTGTCAGAATGTTGATGATTTCCTGTCATTGATACAGTCACCTCATGAAGGTAAAAAAATTATTATATCACAACTTGATTGATCCACCCACAGAAAAGAACAGGGTTTGTTTTTTGTTGTTTTTTTAACGCACTTCACGTATCTGTTCGACTTGCACAAGTGATTCGTTCTTACCTATATTGGTGGGGTTTTAATTTTCTATTTTTTAAAATTGAAATCGTCATTTGTTGTGGATCTGTATAAATGCTTTAGGTTGTGGTGGCCAACACAAAAAGAGAAGGTTCAACCAGAGACCCCAGAGAAGATGAAAAACTGGTGCGACTGTTTGTCGTCTGCCCAAAAACCTACACTGAAAAACGCTTGAGAGAACACTTTGAGGTGAGAGAGAGAGAGAGAGAGAGAGAGAGATTATTTGGGCAAAAGCATCACTCACTCACTCGCTGTGTGTCTAAACACACGTGAGTCAAAAAGTGCTCAGCTTGTAAAGTTGTGTAACTGTGATTCAAGCCCCTTTACCATACATTTTTCACACGCTCTTCAATTTAAAAAAAAAATTTCATTTTTTAAATTATTTCTTCTTTTTTTGGGGGGGTGGGGGGGGGGAATCAACCTTGATGACATGAGATTGGAGTGGCATCAGTTTGAAGTGCAGTTTCTGGTACTTTTTTTTTCTTTCTTTTTTTGCGGTGTAATTGATTTTGCAGAGCAAAAGTAATGCAATCCTAAGAGGAAGTCCAGATTATACAGAATATTGACTGTCGCAGTGACAGCCTGACCTGTAAGGTCTGTCGATCTCATCGCAGTGAGGTGACAGTCTTTCTCTGACGAGGATACTTGTAGGCAGCTGCAGTCACATGTTTTTTGTTTGTTTGTTTTTTAAGAGTGTTAAATTCATGCGATTTGAGTGGAAGATGCGTGGCTCAACTGAACTTCGACACGATCTTTTTGGTTTGTGTGCCCAGCCCTTTGGCGACCTGCAGTATGTGACGGTGATGCGTGACAAGAGCAGTGGGGAGAGTAAAGGGTTTGGCTACATCAAGTACCACCGTCCCTACCACGCTGCCCTGGCTTATGAGCTGTGCAATAGAGACAGTGAGGATCGACATTTTGTAGCAATATGATGATGATGATGATGATAAAAAAGTAAATAATAATGATGATAATAATGACGATGATAATAATAATAAATGATAATGATGTTGCTTTTTTCATATATATATATATATATATATATATATATATATATATATATATATATATATATATATAATCTTCCTTCTTAGCACAGGGACCAGAACGTGAATGATTGACGTCAATATACTTTGGGGGGTGGGGGGATGAGAGGGCTGGCTTGGGAGAGGGGGGTGGTTACAAAATTGTCAAACAGGCCGCGCCACAATGATAAAGGCTCACAAGCAAGATAAACAGATTTTTTTCAATGACGAAGCACCCCCCGCCCCCATTCCCGCACACACCACACCACACGTCAACACCTTGACATCTTTACAAATAAGATTTGGATAGATGTGTTTCGAGGTCAGATTTGATCAGATATTTGGTTTGGCATGACAAACTTGGAAGGACACTTTATTCCAGGTCATAAAGGTATGAAAAGCAGATGATCGCAATCAAAGGGGAGAAGGGGTGATGTATGAAGTGAAGGCTTCCTTCATTCCTGCACCTCTCCCGTTGGTGTTTTATTTCACTTTCCCTGTCTAAGTCTTTGTCTGGGGCTTTTATGATCGCAGTATTTTTTTTTTCTTGGATAGATGAATCATGTGCACTGAGCCAAATTTACATATGGTGTATCTGAAATTAATTGCCACCATGCTAGACATGCTGTCAGAAGTGAATATGATAATTATAACCTTCAGATGGCATATATTTCTTACTCTGCTGTCCTGTATCAATAAACATTAGAAAGGATGGAACATAAAGTAAATACTTAGGTGATTCTTGTTATCTTAAAGCAAGCTTGCTCCCATCAACGAGACAGTTGCATGCATAAAGTAATATGACTGAGCGCATTTATTTGGCACTGATTAGGCTGTGCATTGTTACGTCCTGTAACATACAACGTATGCGATTTAAAAAAAAAAAAGATTAGTTGTGAATTATCAAGGTGTACGACTGATTTTTTTATTTATTGATATTATTATTAAATCGTATCGTATCGTATCGTATCGTATCGTATCGTATTGTTGGAATTCCTCTCTCTTGATTCCAGTTTTCAAACCCAGGTTCGCAGAGCCTCAGAGGTCAAGAGACGAACGAGAGAACAAGACAGAATCTTTTTACACCTTCGGTCCCGACACAGCCACAGCAGGATTCAGAGGTGACTCGGGCCTGCATGGTTGATCTGGATGTTGTTGGGTTTGGGTTTTTTTCTTCTGTTTAGATGTGTTTTGTTCGTGTGTTTTTCACACAAATCCATACTGTGATTTTGGTGTAACTTAATCTTTGAATGTTTGCTTCATGTACAGAATTTTTTGTACAATCAAGAGGCAGTTAAGAACTGTAATTTTCCATTTCTTTCGTTCTTGATCTTCGTTCCTTCCTTCATTTGTTCTTTCATTCGTTCGTTTATTTTTCGTTCTTTTTTTTTCTTTTTTTTGTATTCAAAATTTTATTTTATTTTGTCTTATCTGTGCTCTGGTATTTGTAAGATGATTAACTGACTACATTACTTAAGTGATTGATTATGGCAGAATTGTGGTTGATTGGCTATAGATTGATTATGGCAGAATTGTGGTTGATTGGCTATTGATTGATTATGGCAGAATTGTGGTTGATTGGTGATTGAAAAATAGTTTCTAATATTGCGAAGTAGTTATTGATACTGAACAACTCTTTTTCCTTTTCTAAAACCATCACCAGTAGTTGCAATTATTCCAGTACCTTCCCACTCCTTTCACTACATTAATTATTTTTTTGTCATCAGTTTCTGCAGGACGGAATTCTGGCATTGATGATGACTGCTTTGTGTATCCAGAGCACATGTATGGACCCCAAACGCCAGGTAAATGTACTGTTCAGTAACATTGAGATTCACCGCCACAACCACCTACCACAGCTTAACCACAATCACCACCACCACCACCAGCCACCTACCACCACCATCTTCCACCACAATCACCAGCACCACGACCATGAACGCCAAACAACACCAATTAAAAAAAAAAAAGAAAAACAGTTGTGCCTTGTAATTATTAAGTTGTATTTTGTTTTTGTTGGCCATTTCAAGAACACTATTTAAAACAAGAACAAAACAAAAAGCCAACCATCAACAACGAATGCAAAAGCAGCGGAAATTATTCTGTCTGTCAGGTAATAAAGTTGATTTTTTGTTTGTTTGCCATTCAAGAACATTCAAACTGAAAAGTGTTTTAATTTTTAAATTTGTTATTTATTTATTTTTTGGGGTGTGAGGTGGGGAGGGGATGGGGTGGAGGTCTGATTGTTCCTATCTTTTTTCTTACAATGATGGGTGAATATTAAAGAAGAGGTAAAGGTAATATTGAAAGGGGTAATGTTTAGTAAACTCAGAAGAGACACCGGCACCCTATCTTTGTATAAAACAATACAGCGATTTTTTTTTTTTTTTTTTTTTTTTTTTTTTTTTTTTTAAAGATGTGAATGCTGTAAAGATCCTGGTCAGAGGAAGTGCAGTTTTATTTACACATAGCGTCGATTTTACCTCCGTTTATATAGTAGAAGTGAGTTGTGTTCCCGTTTGGACTGATATTTTACGTATTATGTAAAAATTACAGTGACAGCGTGCATTTCTTTCTTTCTTTCTTTTTTTTGTTGTTTTTTTGTTGTTGTTTTTTGAAAGGCTGATGTCACTGTGCCATTCTACCATCGTTTGTCATTTTCTATTGTATATTATATCTTTAACCACCTGCTTTTATCTTTTAACTGATGGATGAATTAAGAATCTGGGCCAGCGCATATGGGAGGCGGTGATCCAGGAGAAACAGTGACAGAGACCGAATGGCCGAGTCTGGGTGGTTACTGCCAGCTGCAGATTGTGGTTCCCATTGGCATAACTCAGGACTACCTGTCCAGGCTCTTCAACCTGGTACCTGGCCTGGAGTACTGCGACCTCAACGAACCCACAGGTAGGTGTGTGTGGTGGGTGTGTGAGTGGGAGGGTGGGCATGGGGAGGGTGTGTTTGTGTGTGTGTGTGTGTGTGTGTGTTATTTTTTTTTACATATTAACGCATTATATTGCAGTAATCTTTAGTGTTTGTGTTTGATATAAGGTTGTGTAACCTGTCCTCACCTCCTTTGTTCATATTTAGTTATTTATGGTATTTTATTTTATTTTTTGTAATGTTATGACGACGGTAACCTTCCATCTCCAGATGTAAAGCTATCTGATCTTTTTTATTTTCTCTTCCCCAGTTCATCAGCGCCGTTGTACAGTGCTATAATTAAACACCTGTCATCAGGTTTGGCATACGCCAGATACGCCACTCCCCAGTGCGCAGTGTACGCCAGAGACAAACTGAACGGTTTTGAATATCCTCTCGGTAGTCCTCTCGCCGTGATGCTACTGGATGAAAACACTCTCACTTCCATAGAACCGTCTTCAGAGGCCAATGGGTGAGTGTGTCAGACTATAAGCAGCGGCATCTTGAATGTGACCAACAGCATTAGATAGTAAACTATGTACAAAAAAAGGTACATTGACTTCATGTCTTACCACTGCCTTTTTTCTTCTTTTTTTTTTTCGACTGAAATCACACAACTAATAATTAAAGACAAGTAAGTTTACCACGGATTTCTATTACACAACTGAAATAAGCAAAACATTTTGTCCCAAATTCCAGTAACACAACTATTTTAAAGAAAGTTTTTTTTTCTCAAATCCCAGTTACACAACTGATGAAAATAATAAAGTTTACCCCAACTCTCATTGTATTTTACCATTATCTTGCGACTTTCAAACATGTTTTAGTTTACAATCCGATTACTGTTTGACAAAATCACTTCAGTTATGTTGTGGGTGAGTAAGATTTCAAGTTTATCAGCGTGTAATCGCCGCTTGCTTAATACCATTATTGTCCAGAATTGTCATCACTCTTCGATTTGCCTGGCTAATTTTCAGTTCATTTTACGTGAATAAAGATAACTTGATTGACTGCTTTTCTTTCACATGTTTCAAAATTGACCCATTGCAGATTTTCTGTTCTGTTCAGTTGCTCGCAGGCAGGGTATATGGATGATCTGTCGGTGGTAAGACAAAGGGTAAGTTTGTTTTTGTTCGTTTCTTATTATTGTATTTGGTAAGGTTTGAGGTTTGTTATATTGTTTGGTTGTCTTATCAGTGGGTGGTATATTGATTTGTTGATCTGAATAGGTGGATTTAGACTGATTCCATATTTTGATCATTTGGACAGACGTAATATGTTTCTAATTTGGGTCAGTGTTTTGATGTCGCTATCCTCCATGCTCCAACAGGAGTAAAAGGTTTATCAAAACTTGAAACTTGATCGTTCAGCAGGGCCTTTGTGGTATCATGTTGGTGTGTTTTTCTTTGGTTTTGTTTTTGTTTTATTTATAATTCTATCACCCGTTCTTTCTCTACATTATTGTAAAGGGGAATAGGGGAATAAAAGGCTTGTTTTGTTTTGTCGCGATCAGGCAGCAAGTGTGCTGGAGAAAGCCGGCATTAGTCCAGAAACGGTCATGGCATCCACGGGCAACCTGGCTTCAGCAGCGGCTGTGATGGGGACCGGGGCCGGCGGCATAGGGGTGGAAAGGGTGAACTACTGCAGCCTGCTGTTGCCGTTGCCGCAGCCTCTGGCCTCGGACTCCTCGCCTGTCGTGCAGAGGCTGTTCATCGTCTGCCAGCCCTCTGCCATCTCGGAGAGGGTCCTCCGCGACGCCTTCAGCCGCTTCGGGAACCTCATCGACGTCTTCCTCTTGGCAGGTGTGGTGTGGTGCGGCGTGCCATGGTGTGGTGTGGTGTGGTGTGGTGTGGTGTGGTATGGTGTATTGTATTGTATTGTATTGTGTTGTATTGTATTACTTTTTCTCACACCATATTTCTTTGTGTGAAATTCGGGACAGATGAACAGTACAGAAGCTCGCCAAAACAAACGATTACAAATTTAAATAGTAAGAAGATCCCCCCCCCCCCCACCTACCCCTCTAAAAAAGAAAAAAAAAAACAGCAACAAACAAACAACAACGTTACTTCACGCCCTCCTCAGTGTTAAACGACTTCAGATCATATTACACAGAAACACACACACACACACACACATACACACGCACAAGCACACACACACACACCCAACACACACACACACGCACACACACACACATCCTCAACACACACACACACACACACACACACACACAGTCCGGCACTCCCCAAAGCGAAACTGTGAACCCAAACTTCGCCATCACCCCTTCTCAGAAATCGACAACCGTGGAAAGTCGGCCTAGTGGTAATACGTCCGACTAGAAAGTTAGTGTCGTCGGGTTCAAGTTCCATTTACGGATAGGGATTTTTACTCACCCCTCCACAAGACATTGATTGAGTGGTGATCTGGGTGCTAATCAGTCGGATGAGATGATAAACCGAGGTCCTGTATGCGACATGGACTTACCTGATGTAAAAGAACACACGGCAACAAAATTAGTCGGTTGTCCCTGGCTGAAGGTTCGGAAGAAAAAAATCCACTTTCATTGTGAAAGTAATACACTAGTTGGCGAAAAAAAAAAAAAATAAAAGAGAGAGAGAGAGAGAGTGGCTCTGCGCTGTGGCAACGCTGTATCCCCAGAGAGAGTAGAGCAGCCCATATTTCACACAGATGAATAATTATGTTGTGACAAAAAGTAGTACAATACAATACAATACAATACAATACAACACAACACAATACAATACAATACAATGCAATACACTAAGAAAACAAGTCTTCCGTGTCCATGGGCTGCAACTCCCACGTTAACTCGTATATACGAGTGGACATTTTACTTGTGTAACCATTTTTTTACGCCGATAAAAAGGCAGACATATTCTGTTTTTGGAAGGTGTGCATGTTTGGTATGCTCGTGTTTCTTTAAGTATAACCCACCGAACACTGACTTGGAGTATGGTATCATTAATGTGCGCGCATGTGATCTTCTGTTTGCGTTTATACTTTAACGGGGGTTCACACAGTAGCAGGTCTGCACATCTGTTGTCCTGGCAGACTAGAAAGATCTCTACCATTAATTAACCCACCAGGCTCAGCGACAGTCGGGATTCAAACCTAGGGCCCTCACATTGAAAGTTCTACACTTTAACTACTCTAATAGTTGCACCTGTCGAGAAAGTGCCATTTCTTACGTCTCTGTCCTTTTTCCTGATGGCCAGGCCAGAACTAGATTGCGTCAGAACAGGACCCTCAGATTGAAAGTCCAACGCTTTAATGCTGATGCGCCAATTAAGAAACTTTGTCTCGTGTCTCATGCCTCTCTCTCTCTCTTTGGTTTTTGTGCTGTTTTTGCTGTTCAATACGAAATACGGTTACGCCAACCCGGGACCCCTCAGATTGAAGGTCCAACTTTTTAATGCCATATTTAACTTTTCCTGGGAGGCGCCATGGCAGAATCGGTCTTTCGATCCAATGTTACCGGTATTCAGGGGTCAAGGCCTGTTTTTGGCATGCCGTTGTGTCCCAAGGAAAGGTACTTTACTCGATTCTCCTCATTGTACCAGCAGCTGTGAGTAGGTACCTGACTTCAGTTGAGGAAGGTTAAAATAGCGGAAGGAGAGGACTGGGTCCTGCCTTCCTTTAGCGAGCCCTAGACTGTGTGGATATGAAACCAGTTCCCTAATGGCCGTAAAAAGGCTATGGGAACATAACATTTGCAACCTTTTCTGATGATCAGGGCGAAATTACGGCTACGCCAAGTACACGAGCAAGGAGTCTGCGATGAAGGCCATCCAGACACTGCACGGGCAGATACTGGCCGGACAGAGGATCAAGGTGCTGGAGGCAGAGCCGCCCAAGGGCTCTGAGGGGTCTGGGGAGGATGGTACTCCAAATACTGCCCCGTCCTCTTCTCACAAACAGCTGTGATCGCGGGAGGTGCGTGTAAATATGTGTGCGTGTGGGTTCGGGGGATGGGGCGGAGTGTGTGTTGTGCGTGTAAGCGTATGTGTGTGTGTGTGTATGTGTGTGTTCGATGGTTTGTGTGTGTGTGGGAGGGGGGTCGGGGGTGGGGGTGGGGGGTTCAGAGGTATCCGATGAGGATACCTCTGAACCCACCTCTCATGAACAGATTTGGGCTAATAAACGGCTCACCGATTGGCACGTAGGCACGCACTTACATGAACATATACACACACTAAAACACACAAACTCACACACACACACACACACACACACACATATATATATATATATATATATATATATATATATATATATATATATATATATATACATGAGCGCACACGCGCACGCACACGTACATGCGCACACACACACACCAACACACACACACATATACACACTTGCACACACACACACACACACACACACACACACACACACACACACACGTAAAGGTGTGCATATACGCACACGCACTTGACGACGGATCGCACTCGCAAACAGGCACTTACGCATGAACACGCACCTTGACACTCACTTGAATTGATCCTCTTTCCTCGGATGTTGTCCCAATTATCTTGCACAGGAATGAAGTTGATATTCATGTATTGGTGCAGGTGGGTTAAGGAAAAAGGGAGACAGTGCAACAGTGCAGTCAGCATCTTTTTGCAACACCAGCTGAAAAAGTGTTTGGTCAACAACAACAGACCAACAACAAAACGAAAACCACCTCAGTGAACACGAAGTGGAACAATAATTACTGTCAACGATACACATCTTTGGTATGTTGATATAAAAACTGTGATAAACCGTATTTTTGATGAGTTTATAATGTGAAATGCCGTATACACGGTTTGGATACATATATGGATATATATTCTGTTTGGGGAAATGTGAGGAGAGGGAGGGGTGTGGTGGTGGTGACAGTTTTAAACAATAACCAGTTTTGTTCTCTGGTGTCCTGCATAAATTGCAGTTGAAAAAATTAACATGCATGTAAGGCAGCAGTCTCAAAATGTGTCCGTATGTGTGTGTGTGTGTGCGTGTGTGTCTGTCATTGTGTGCGTCTGTGTGTGTGTTCGTGGGGGGGGGGGGGCGAAGATAAAGAAATAGACTGTGACTTAAACGTGTGTGTATGTGAGCTCGTGCGCGCACGTGTTGTGTGTGTGTGTGTGTGTGTGTGCGGGCACTGCATGAGCGTGCTGTATATTTGGTACGTAAAAAAAATTCAGTTGGTTTTATGACTCTGTCTAAACCCATAAAGTGTGTGTGTCTGTGTGACCGTGTGTGATTTCATCTTTAGTTTAACGCACTTTTACTTTCAACGATATCTGACGAGCATCATTAGGATATTGTGTGTGTTTGTAAGTGTGTGAAACCGAGAGAGCAAGTAGTCTCATGTATGTCTCACGCGAGTGTAAGTTATCAGTGTGAGTGTATGTGTGTAAAAGATAAACGCTTATGCGTGTTAACGGATGTGTGTGTGTGTGTGACAAAATTAATGAGAGCCAGAATGTCCCACGCCTATACTAGGGGAGATAAATCGTGTGGCTCGGAACAAAAGTAGAAGTTACTTCCCTTCGTACAGCACTTGGCACACCTTGCCAATCATTCCATGCAGTCTTTTCAAGTAATTATTCAGAAACTATCCAGTCACGTTGTTCTGCAGTCATGAACCGTTTTCCCGATATTCCTGTCATAGCCAGTAAGACATCTTGGAAAGTACAGTATAAAGGTATGGCTGTATTGGGGTTTAAGCAAAGATCGGGCATCTGACGTGCTCCATTTATTATTATTATTATTATTACTGTTATCATTATTATTATTATTATTATTATTATCACATTATCATATTTTTTTTACAGCAGATGTGGTGTAGCATATTCAGCCCGCACACTTTGACATCTCATGAAACTATCTCAAGAAAATCAGTATTTTAAACATAGTTTAAATTCAAGTTATTTTCTACATGGACTAAAACAGACGTGGTCATGAATTGGTCTATTCACAGACATTTTGATAAGTTGATTGAAACTTTTCATGGACTGTATGAGACATGGACTAGTTGCTCTCTCTCTCTTTGAAATTTTATTATTATTTTTTTTTTACGTTGTCTTGATAGATCTCCTAAGAATATTTTGGATTCTCTTCAACTGGTTTTAAAAACTGACAAGTCTTCAGATCTGAAATGGCCCGTATGCGGTCGGCTGGATTTAAGTAACATGGTTTGATTTGATTTGTGCGTATCATCTTATACATGAAGTACATGAACACACTGGCATTGGTGTAAAAGTTTCAGGTTCAAGGTGTTAAAGTGTATGTACATATCAATATACGCTGCACCACATCTGTTGAGAAAAGGGTAAGTGCGTTGGTTAGACCTTGATGAAGTATTGAAGAAAAAAAAAGGAAAATATTAGATAATTATAAAATAAAATATATTACTGAATAATCATTGTGTAGTCTCGGACAGTCTCTTATTCCATATCTCAGTAAATTAGTATGTTTCGGTACATGCGATTTTGGCTTCATGCAGTTAATACACTAATTTTGCTTTAAAAAATAAGATGTGCATTGCTTTCCTATGTGATACATTTTGTATTTAGTAATTTCGTAGAGAAAATATACTCAAGAACACATATTTTTGTCTCTGTTTGTGTGTGTGGTATGCGTGTATCGTGTGTGCGTGCGTGTGTGTGTTTGGGGAGGGGGGGAGGATGAGTGAAATCTCTAAGTCTAATGCTGAGCTTTAGAGAAGTAATACTTCTTCCCTCTTCCTCCTTACTGCCCCATTAGTGCTGCGCGCGTGTGTGTGTGCGCATGTACGTGCGTTTGTGTACATTTGTTCACCGGCAAACTCTCGATCACGATCGTGATCGTGATCCGTAAATGAGCGTGTGTGTGTGAGTGTGTAAGTAAGAGAGAGAGAGTGGGGGACAGAGAGAGAGAGCGATAGGACACGCATGAAATCTGTGGGTGTCAAATGAATGGTTTGATGCTGACGTGTTTGTATACATTTGTTTACAAGCTTTCGATTTCGATCGCGCGCGTGTGTGTGATCCGTGAATATGTATGTGTGTGTGTGTGTGTGTGTGTGAGAGAGAGAGAGAGAGAGAGAGAGAGATTTACAAATGAAGTGTTACATGATGACATGTTCATCCACATAAAAGCAAAACCAGTTCACATCAAGGACTGGGGCATCGTGGGTGATACACGAGAATAAACGCTCTCCAGCCATCACTTTTTCAGCCCTTTACCACACTCGAGATTCCGGTGAGAACACAGACAAGTTTGTACAAGTACACAGACTGGCCATCAACTGGATGGAACCCGCGACCAAGGTCGACCCTACAAAAGGTACAAGGTGGAAGACCAACCTGAGTAGAGGCTGTGACACTGATACGCAGCCTGAGAAGTGACAGCCAAAGACCACGACCAGCGGAGACTGTGCAAAGGGACTGGACACTTTTGAGTCAAACATCGAGAGAAAGGCTCTGTAGAGCAAACGCAAGAAGCGCAAACAGGGGACTGTTCGCGCAGACTCCTTTCAATGCAGTGTATTTGGATGGTTGTGTACATCCAGGATAGGTCTTGACTCACACCTGGGGACACATTCCAGTTAAAAACGAAGCCTGCTTCATCCATACTCATTTGTTGTGCCGACGAGATATTCCATCCACCACCACACCACATTCTGCTGAAAACACCTGGTGGTTTTCAAAGATCGTTCATTTATTATTCGAAATGGAAATGTGACAAAACCATTGTATACAGGTTCGTCCTAATATATATATATATATATATATATATATATATGGCTATATACACACACCACCATAGTTTAGACACCATATAATGTTTTTACTGATAGGGCTTGCTTCATTGCATGAAGCGACTAGTGTCATGCTTCTGACAAAGAGAGTTTGGGTTAGAAAATTAGATTGCCGCGGTAGTAAGATTTTTTTTTCCCAGCCTAGAAACGTAGTGTTCAGATTTTGAGACGATAGGATGGGTAGGTTGTGATGACTTTGACCAAACACATGAGATGAAATCATTCAAACTTACTTTCTCTTGACTGGTTAAAATGAAAAGACAAGATCTATACCAGAAGGGGAAGTGAAATTATATATATATATATATATATATATATATATATAAAGGGGGGGGGGGGGGAGTTGACAACGATGTTATGGTGCTTCAAGCAGAACTGCTCATTCCCAAAAGCAACATTTTCATCAACAGAAGAGCATGCACAAAAAAATGAAATCGCACAACGGCATGCATGCATACACACTCGCACATTTTTCTCCCTCCCCCCCCCCCCCCCCCCCCCCCCGCACCCCCTCCCCCCAACACACACCGCATTCATGCAGAGCTTTCACGGGTGTGTGATTCATAACTAAACAATCAGGCGGTTCAGTGAAGTGAGCTCAAGTGGAAAATGTATCCGCACATGTAGGGTCTATATTTTTGGCTGGTTGAAGTTTGTTTCTGTTTGCTTTGCATGTGAGAGTGTCTGTGTTAGTGTCAATGCTGATGAAGCTAGTGCACGTGTACGACTGTGCGCGCGAGCGTGTGCACTCATGTGGGTTTGAAATCCAGGCATGAATGTGATAATCAAACACTAAAAAAATCCGTTTCAATTAGTTTTGTTTGACTTTGATTATTTATTTTATATATTGCAACATTATTCAAAGACCAGTATTTGTCTTGCAACAGAGCGAAATGAACAACAGTTGGCAATGTTTACATAACAACAAAAACATCACAACAACAATGGAACTTTCAAAGCCAGGACAATTTTCTTTGTGTCCAAAACAACAACAGTCACACGTTTTCAAAATACCAAGAACAATTATTCGCGCTGCATGTGTGTTTTAAAACGACAGCAGTGACGTATCACCCACATGTTTAAAACAGAAAAGAACATACTGGATACATATGTTATATATATATATAAAAGTTTTCTTTACTTTGGACTGTTACTATTTCAAACTATTAATTGACGAAAGAGAAGAAAGAAAACAATTATTTAAAAAGCCAATGGCGTATGTACGAAAAAAAAGTGAATGAAATCTCGGCCTTACACAGTGGACTCTTGCACCAGTTATTCCAGATCTGATTTGGGTTGTATTCGTTTCAAAATATTTTAAAACCCACTTTAGCATGGTGACTGAAAAACAAACACTACAAAAACGAAACAAAATACTGAAGGGAAACCCTCAACCTTATACAACAGAATCGTACATCAGGGTGTCTGTTCTCTTGCCGACTGCTCTTAGATGTGATATTTTGGTCAATGCAGATCTGATGTAGACTGAACAATTTAAAAACCCGCTGGTGTGGGGGCAGAAAGAAATACAACAATCTTTTAAAAACCCACTGGTGTGGGGGCAGAAAGAAATACAACAATTTCAGCCTTGCACAAAGAATTCTAATACAAAGTTGTCTGAATGCTTGCCAACTGTTCTGGGATGTGATACTGTAGTTCCAGATTTGATACACTTTTGACTGAGACAAGAAAGTGGAACATATCAAACAAGAGGTGAGAACAAGCTACCCCTCTGGCCATCCATGAAAGACATCTTTTAAAACCAGGGGCAGGTATACAATAATTACATGTTCTATTATATTTTTTTTCTTTGTATCATTTTGTTATATTTTTTTGTTGCTTATATGGTTGTTAGTTCTATACCTACACAAGGGCATAATGCCTTCCTTGCTTATTAGATATTAAATCAACCATACACAGGCTAACCAATTACGACTGATGTTCGATTAAAGACCCAAGTATAAAAAAAAAAAAGCCACGAAATACCACACAAAAAACGAACATAGCAAGAAAAAAAAACCAAAAAAACCCACACCACATTCCATCACATCCTTGATATCACCAAAGCACCAGATGATGTCATCTTCCGTCGGAAACCAGAATACACACACTGCAACTGTACTTGACTAGTTTAAAACTCTAAACGATTATCTTCATAATTATATACAACTTGCAATGTCATGCTCTGGGCATATAAATTATCAAATATAATAACGTTTATGTACATAGGTTAGGTTGGTTTATTTTCTTCTTCTTTTTCTTTTCTTTTTTTTTTTTTTTTTTTTTTTTTTTTTTTTTGTCCAGGGGCAGGACAAAAGAGTGGCTCTACACACTTTCACAAAAGAATATTTTACAAAGCATAAGTCGTGAATGGTGCTTGACAAAGACTGAACAACAAACAAAATTTTCACGGTCACTCTTGATGAAAATGGATGCATGAACAAAATGGTGTAAACCATTCTGTCAGGATGATTCTTTCAGAGATAACAACACATGTACTGTAAGAAAAAATATAATAATAACATAGACAAAACTTAACGGACTGTTCGTTATTTAATATATATATATATATATATATATATATATACTTCATTTATGCGTTTTTGATTACACAATTTCGTAGCAAATCATTCTTGACTGACCACTTTATAGTGGCCACGAGAGCATTGTAAAGATCTTTCGATCAGCAAACTGTGCGGATTTCTTGAAGTGATCCATTCAATATCCAAAAGCAAATGCTTGCACATAAAAACACAAAACGACTGCAACAAAGAATCATCCACATGAGATCAGTTTCTTTCCACCGTCTGACCGAAGCTGTGAAAGATATTTTTTGTCTTTACGAAAAAAAAAAAAAAAAAGGTTCACCAATTATGGCAAACAAACACCAGTCAACTTTTTAAATATTTGATTTATCTCAAATTAGCTATAAACTCCAAAAATTTTGCTCACTGAATTTGGCAGTTCTCAAGCTGACGCCAATTCACAGAATACCATACGAGTAAAATCACTCTGGCAGTCCTTTCGGAGTCGTTGGCGGAGACAGAACTGTAACAAGTCTTCGTACAAAAGTAAATCATTATCTGTGATGAGGAAAACACATTTCGATGATAAATAAATATCACCATTCACTTTTTAAACAACCTTGCCGCTCAGATTCCAATCGTCGTAGCGGGGGTGCTCAGAGGGTTGGGGGTGGGGGGGGGGGGGGATTGGGGGGACGTCAGGAACTCATTTCTTGCTTCTTGCTAACATCAACACATCAGCAACAGCAGAATAGACTGAAGCAGTCAGAAAGAATGGGGAAAAAAAAAAAAATCAACAAAACACCAACACCCACGACACACCACTGTGACAACACCGTCAATTACGGGGAAACGCAAAGCACCTGTGCAGAGGGGTGAAGTTAGCAGGGAGGTGTGAGTGGGGGCGGGCATCTTCCCTTGCCCTCCACGACGAACGACAACTCCTTTGGATCGGAATCACATGAGGACACAACTCTTGGCCGCCTCTTTGCGTAGATGGACCTTGGCCTCGTTCAGTCCGCTGAAACGCTTGCGGCGCAGGATGGACCTGTGACGTCTGTCGATGCTGCCGCTCCCATCGCCACCGCCGACGCCCCCCGCCCCGCCCACCGCCCCTGTCCCCGTGGCGCCTGCTGAAGACAGGGCTGCCACCTCCATGACGTCATTGACGCTCCGCTGTGACGTCTTGGATGACGTTTCAGAGTACACCAGCGCACCGATGTGTTTGGCCGTCTTCAGACCCTGAAACAGAACATCCAACGAAAATGATCTGAAGGTCAGTGTTATGATGGTAACGATGGCGGTGGTGATCATAACTGCAGCGAAAACCGAACAATATTCTCGTCAGGAATGATAATGGTGATTATGATAACACAAATGGTGGTTGTAGAAATAACAGAAATGGCAACGTTCTCATCTTGCTTCAAAATCAAAAGTGGCTGAAGTAAACCCGCGTACACAACCGCGCGCGCGCACATACACACGCACACACGCGCGCGCGCGCACGCACGCACGCACACACACACACACACACACACAGAGTGTTGAAGGCACCTGTATCCGTCCGTCACAAGACGCACGAGACAGTGGATATCAATTGACTACTGCCCCGATGGCCGTAAAAGGTAATCGGACCTTTACCCTTTTAACTGTCCAACTGAGATAAATGAGGATCGATTTCATCCACCCCTTTCAGGTAGAGTCCTATTATCATGAACGAGCCAATAATGCCATGGAGGGTTTATTTCGCTGCCGAGCGCTGTCTGTAATTAACGTGGAGTAAAATTACACTGTTACCACTACCTCACCCTGCTAACTCACGCATAGATAAACACATCTCTCCCCTTTCTTTATCTCCACTATCTTCCATGCATAAACCCAAGACAACAGCATGAAACGAAACGTTGGGCATAAAGTGCAATGACACTGTTTTGTTTTTCTATATCCTCGAGTGTGTCAAACTTTGATTCTGCATATAATACCCACGTCGAAGAATGAGGCATTGTTTGTGAATTTAACGAAGAAGCCGATAATAACACCAACAGCTTTTTTTTTTTTTTTTTTTTTTTCAGTAATCACCTGTCTGATGGTTTCCATTCAGCTTCAGAAGCCTTTCTGTCCTTTCATGATGTTGGGCGATAAACTGTGTGTGTTTCAGTATCATGCACTAGTATCTTTGTCGGTATCATCGTTAGGATGATCAGTTCCTTCGTTAGTATCTCCATGTTGAAGCTCTTAGAAATGATGGTGCTTGTCATTAACAACAGGGAGAGAGACAGAGACAAACATAGAGAAGGGAGGGTGTGGGGGAGACGTATAAAAGTGTATTTTTCGCGCACAATTCTCGTGATACTTCCTTCGAAGCTAAAACTCTGCATTTATTTATCGGTTTTTTATTATTATTATTATTTTTTTTTTTTTTTTTTTTTACACTTCTAAAAGCTCCCGTGTCATTTTGACAAAACATTCTCCATCCATCACGACAAAGATCCGGCACAGGAGCAATAAGCATTTATGTGTTGGTGCTGTTTTCGTTCGTTGTTTTCTCTCTCTTACAATTGTCAACAGGATACATTTTTTGTTTTGTTTTGTTTTTCTGCCTGGGAAATAATTTTGACATGTACTCCCACCCCCCTCCCACACGCACACACTCAAGCGCGCGCGCGCATACACACACACACACACACACACACACACACACACCTGATCATAGGACACCAGAATGGGTCTGGGGGCGGTAGGAGGCAGGTGCTTGGCATCGGCTCTGGCATCCGCCTTGCAGCCCACCAACATCACTGGCTGCGAGGGGCAGTTCTCCCGTACCTCCGGGTGCCACTGGACAACACGAAGTACACCATTTAATGAAAATAATTATGATAATTATAATTCTGTAAAGAATAGCAACGATGATGGTGATAATAATAACAACGACGACTGATGACAGGCCAATAGCATCACAGATCTCCCCATACCTCCGGGCGCCACTGATCAGCACAACGAACACCGTTTGATGAAAATTATTCTGATAATGATGATCTTAAAAAGGACGATGATGATAGTAATGACGATGAAGATGATGAAATATCATATCGATGATTGGGAGGGCCAGTTCTCCAGAAACATAATAACAACGATGATGATTATAATAATAATGATGATGATGATATAACGATGATTGGGACGGTCAGTTTTCCAGAACGTCAAGGTGCAACTGAACAATACAATACAGGTACACATAATTCTATAATAATAAGAAGGAGAATAAGAAGAAGAAGGAGGAAGAAGAAGATGATAATAATCACAATGATGAAGATGACTGACCACCAACCACACGGGATGGGAGGGCAGTTTTCCCGTACCTCGGGGTGCCAATAACGAAAACAACGTACATCGTTTCGTCATTTATAACGATAATAATAATTTTTACCAAAAATGATAGCATTCATGAATATGATAATAAAAACGATGACGATGGCAGACCAACAGTATCATGGACAGGGAGGGGCAGTTCTGCCTTACCTCGGGGTTCTGCTGAACAACAAACACAAGGTAATTGGTTCTATGATAACAATGATGATGGTGGTGGTGATGATGATGATGATGATGATGATGATGATGAAACAGATTCGTCCCATAAACTTCGGGTTGGTAGGTAGGGAAGTAGCAAGAGGAAATGTTGGGGAGAGATGTTCATATTTTTTTTTAGGCCTGGGTTGGCAGAGAGGGTGGATGGTGTGTGTGTGTGTGTGTGTGTGTGTGTGTGTGTGTGTGTGTGTGTGTGTGTGTGCTTCTTATTTGCTGTCATTCGATCATTATTATCATCATCATCGTCATCATCACCGTCATCATCTCCACCCCATGAGGAAACTCTAGGCCTGGGTTGTACGGGCGATCTCAGCAACGTTAAGTTCGCTTACCGTTAATTAAGAATGTTCATAAAAGTCTACGAAATCAACGTAGTAGAACTCAGCGTTCAAAGATAGCTCATGCAACCCATCCTAGTTCCTCCCAGAAAAAAGAAGCAAAAACAAACAAACAAACAAGCAAAAAACCCCACAAAAACCAAAAAAGCAGAAATAAGAAAAACACCCCCTGTACTGTTCAGTCTTACCGACATGGAGTGGGACGTTTCCATCCCCAATTAGCACAATCTGCCTGATAGCGACCTTCACCCTCCCTACGCATCACGCCGCGGCCTTTGGTCTAACCTGCTGGGAACCGGGTACCTTGCGCTCATGCGCAGAGCGTGAGTGTAGTTGTGAGAAAAGAGGTAGCCGTCAGAGGAAACCCAATGACAGCAGATAACCCTACCCCCTCCCTCCACCCTTCTGCCAACCCAGGTCTAAAGAAAAAGACGTACATCTCTCCCCAACCATTTCCTCCAACTACCTTCCTACCTACCTACCAACGCGAAGTTTATGGGACGAATCTGTTTGACTCGTTTGCAAAGATAGGACCAGCAGCAGGCAGGTTTTCCGCACTATGAAATCACACACACACACACACACACACACACACACACACACACACACACACACACACACACACACACAGAGCATTATTATGTTCCACTCAAAGTTGTCAGACTTACGTATGTACGTAGCACATCTAGATGGCAGACAGCCAAGTAGTGGTGATAACCGGAGGTCAAGGTTTTGAATCCCACTCTTTGGGTTCTCTTTAACTTCTGGGTGATTAGTAGAGATAGCGCACGAGTCTTCCAAAACCGGAATGACAGTTTTATGTGAAAAAAAGTGCAAATATAAGTATACATTTGGTTCAGGTCCACTTGAAGTTGTCAGACTCGCGTTGTATACTGCGCTGAGAGACGAATAGCAAAGTTTCAAACGTAACTTAAGGTCAAGACCCTGGTCGGCACTCAGAGAAATTGTAGCATTAAACGAAACTGTGTCTTGGTGTCTTTAAAATGACCTATCACGCGAGGTGTGATGAAAGAATAAATCGGGTTAGCTGTTTCACTACCCGTGGCCTACGCAGTGAGTCACACTATTCATAAATGTTTACTGTTGTTTTACAAATTAATGCATTTGTATCTTTGTACCCAATGATTGTGTCGGTGAAATAAACGATTTGTATTATAACAGTAAATGACCATGAAATATGCACTTGAACGCCATGCTGTTCACCTTGTCTGTACTTAAGTGTTTATTGGGTTTTTTACACCCCACCCCACGTCCCCGCTCCTCTGTCTGTTTGTCTGTCTGTCTGTCTCTCTCTCACCTTGGAGACCACATTCTCCATGGACTGCAGACTGCTGATACTGAAGCAGATAATGACCAGGTCGGCATCCGAGTAGGACAGGGGTCGTACGCGGTCGTACCCGGCATCTCCTGCAACCAGAATGCAGAATACTGTATGATCTACAATAAAAGGAAGTAATTCATGGCGCTAAACCGATAACCATCATTTTGTTGTTGTTTTTTCCGCTTCGTGCTCGACTGTGGTAACATCCACAGTGGAGCGGTCACCTCGTGCCAACGCGGCCGGCTTGGAAGCCAGGCATGCTTTGGTTTGAGTCCGAAATATGGCCCGGGACTACCACTTCTTCCATTCGATCTTGGGTGGTGGTCTGGGTGCTAGTCATTCGTATGAGACGATAAAGAGAGGTCCCTGCATGCAGCATGCACTCTGCACACGTTAAAGAACCCATGGCAAGAAAAGGGTTGTTCTTGGCAAAATCCTGTAGAAAAATTCACTTTAACACTTGCAGACATAAAAAAGAGGCGCTGCACTGTGGCAAAGCGCTCTCCACTGGGAGAGCAGACCGGGTTTCACACAACGCAATCTTTTGTGACAAACTGTGTTGTATTCTTTTTCCACATAGTACTTTACTGAGTTAATATCAACCGTATAAGCAGCAGCAGCAACAGGCAGTAACAGTCATGTATCTCACACATGATCGACGGCAGGAGCAGCGACTGTAACTGCAAAAAGCAAAATAAAACAAAACGAAACGAAACGAAAAAAACAAAACAAAAAAAAAACACACAGCTACAAGGAAACATCAACTACAACAAAGGCATTAACCCCATGACTGCTGAACTGTGGTGAAATGAGATCAGCACAGAAGCAGATTTCTCGGCATTTCCTACTTTTTGTGTGCATGCCAATAATGCCACCGATTTTGCTGAACAAGATGTAGAAATGCAATCTCAATAGGAAGAAGTCTAGATAAAGAACGGTGACTGACATCCTGACCTGTAAACTCAGTGCTATCTCAGTGAGGTGAAAGCCCTTCACTGACAAGCGTACATGTCAGCAGCAGTCGAGGGGTTAACCACAATGACAAGAAAACGGGTAGTTACATAGTCGTGGCTGCAGCAGCAGCAGCAGCAGCAACAACAATAACAGCAACAAAAGTGTAGGGTGTGAGGAAGGAGACTACACACACATCGCTTCGGTAACCTGACTCCCATTCCTCCGTCTTGTTCCTCATCCAGTCACCGCAAAATATCACCAAAGAACCCACACAATTGCACAAACGACTCGTATATGCCGTGGAAAATGGAACGTCAAAGCTGAGTGTTTTTTTTTGTTGTTTTTTTTCCGTTTACATGCTTTCTAAGACCCCCGCCCCCCTCACCCTCCACCCCACTCACTACCCCCCCACCCCCATTCCTTCTCAGAGCCGGAGTGAAAGCGAACAGCCGTGAAACATCCATGCAATGAGAGAAATAACAGAGTGCCAGAAAGAACATGAAGGGAAAAAAGAACAACAACAAAAACAGGACTCCTTTTTTCAGCGAATGTATGCACGGCTTCGAAAGAAAGTGAGAAGAAGAAAAAAAGAGATGATTTAGGGTGGCCTGAACGAATTAAAGAATGAGGTTCACCAAGTCAGCAACGCCAAATAACTTATTTATATAGAGAAGAAAGGAAGAAGGGGCGGGCACACTTCCTGGTTATTCTCTTCTGAACTGGATAGCAGACAGTCAAAGACCGCTTGTGAAGACATCATGTCTATCCCTTTCTTCTGGACAAAGACTGGAGCAGAAATAGCTAGACCGTGTGGAATTCGGTGATAAGATGAACAAGCCAACAAACCAGTCAGAGAAAGAGAGAGACAGAGAGAGAAAGACAGCGAGAGAGAGAGAGAAGGGAGGATCTCACGCCTTCTCCCTCACCATTATCACCTCATCATTCCCACATCGTGCTCTCGCTGAAGCTCCGGCCAACCATCCAAGCAAAACAATGGAAATGTGTTTTCTGTTCCAAGCGGCCCAGCATCACTACACAACCTCCCCTCACACCCCCCCACCCCCCTCATTTCCATGCACCCCCCCCCCACGCCCCCGAACCTTCCATGCTAACCCCCTCCACCTCATATCACCATACCCCCCCCCCCACCCACACACCCTTCAAATTTCCATACTATCCCCTCCCTCAAAGTTCCATACTAACCCCTACCCCTCACATTTCTACACTGACCCCCACGCCCCGCGTTCCCACTTGCATACTACCCCCCCCCCCCCCCCCCCCCCCCCCTCCCGTTCCATGCTAATCCCTTCCTCCTCTCACTACTTACAATCAGCCCCCCTCACGCTTTCATACACCCCTACATCCCCACTCCCTCAGACTTCCATACAAACATCCTCCCCCTCACAATTCCATCCAGCCCCCCACCCCCTACTCCCTCCATCAGACTTTCCCGTTTCTGGGGCAAACAGCCGATAGCGGCCCGTCTCCCCGGGCCGATTAAACGGTGTCAAGTCACAAGCCCGGGCCGATCATGCCAGAAAGTTCAGATGCAAAACAGCTGAGGCGAGATAAATTGCAGCGCCACAACGGGCACGACTGTTGCAGAACCGAAAACAGCAGAGCTTCTGCAACACAACACACGCAACAAAGGGGAACGGACAAAACTGGCACACGCTACATCTTAATCTTTCCCCCTCAGCGCAGCAGAGGAATGTGCGTGCACGGGTGGACCGGTGGGTTTTGTTTTCTTGTCGTGTACCCTGTTTCAGTCACAGCTTCCCTGGAATGGGCATTCCTCTCTCCTGGGTCTTTGGCATGTGCAGTGTTTAGCCTTGAAACTGCTCTTTCCTCATATAGATACATTAGAAAGAAAAGAAAAAAAACAACAACAAAAAACAACAACATTCGTCCACGTTTTCCCCCTTGAACACGCGTTCTGGATTGTTATTGAAGATTGGATAGTTTATACGCAACGTCGCTGTTCTTCTCACAGAATACTACTCTTGAAATGTATAAACATAAAGCTTAAATCGTTAAAAGTACTACTTTCAAGCGCGTCAATTGTTCGTTTTCTTACGTATTCAGTCAGTTAGTTAAATATACTGACAATGTATTTTGCTATTGTTTTGCCTCATCTTCCTAGCACACTCAGTGGTTTTATTGCAACACAGCCTATCTGTTTACCCAAAACAATCACACCTCTGGTTTTTTCAGCCAGCAACCCACACTGAAGAATCAAAGTCGGACCATCATGTGGTCATCCACACGTGGAGACCTCGCGTTCATGTGTTCAGGAGATTCTCCTTTCAAATTTGAAAAACACCATCCAGTGAGTCCGCAAATGAAAACTATAACTTTTTTTCAGTAGATTTCTCTCCCCTTCCCCCATCCCCCTTTGATGTGAAGACCGTTAATTACAAGTAAAAAGCCCCTCCAGTTGTGCGTGTGTGTATGCGTGCGGGTAGGCCTGCTTGTATGTTCACGCGCATGTGAAGGTAGGTACTATGTGCGTGAATCAGACAGAAGGTAGTCATCATCACTACAATGTACCATGACAACTTTCGGATTCCCCCTGCGCCCCCGGCCCACGAATAACGTCCTGTTATCAAATAATTCCCTATAACTGCCGGCGCCAATGTTGCCGACCACAAACAATTCATCACAGGTAAAAAAAAAAACAAAAAAAACAAAAAACACCTCACGTGGTAATTCTTTCTTCACGCATCAAGGCCGTTCGGTCGATGCACTGTCCGATTCCAGTTCATCCGAACACAACCGGACAGGACAAGGCAAAACCACTGCCAAAAACTCAACCACCCTGAAAGCCACTGTGTAACCGCCTCGAATTACTCCCCTGCTGGATATTTTTATCCCGGGGTCATTCTGGGCTCCCCTAAAATCACCCCCGCAGTCGTTTGTGGTTAGTCAAGATCGATCATTCAAAACAACTCTAGTTGGCTCTAGCTGAAAATCGACCCTTTTCTCCTGGTTTATTCAAGCTTTTCAAAAGGGAAGCGGGATGTCAGGGCCCTTCCCGTCCCCTCTCCTTTATAATTCAATGGAAGCAAACATGGGACTTGGGATGGGAGGCTGCCTTGATATTATTATGATAGCCTATGATTATTGAGTCTGACTAAACCAAACTGACCTCCTAGATTCATTTAAAACCAGCCTAGTATACATAGACTTCGGGCTGAATCTGAGCTTGTCAGGTTTGACATCCGTGGGTGAAAATAACCAACGGGGAGTACAGTACGAACAGGCTGCTATATACAGGGTCTGTGCAGCCACACGCCCAAGGACAACAAGCCTAACGACCGTTGAGTTTATTGTGGCTGTGCACAGACCCTGACACTGGGACCCTATTTTGTGCTTTGCTGCTTCCTCTTCACCTCATCCACTCCAGTGCTTTAAGACTTCCCCGGGGAGTTTCGTTCACACGCCTGGCTGAAACCGCAGATTGGTTTTGACAGTTCGCGGTCTTCACGTGCTTTGGTGTGCCGTGCCGCTGAAGATGGAGGCTATGAACTGTTGCCAATGACAATACCATTATCGTTTTGGAGAGAGAGAGAGAGAGAGAGAGAGAGAGAGAATTTATTTGGCCTGAGTTTATCTTTCCGCAAATTCCGTGTACTTTTGAATGATAAGAAAAGGTCAGGTTTAAAGACCCCCAGAAAGTTTTACGGCCAGCGGGGCTGTGAATTCACACGACCACTGCGTCTAGGGCTCAGCATTGGAATATAAAAACTTGTGCATACTCACGCCTGCACGTACTGCACACACACACACACACACACACACACACACATGCTCGCACACACACTCACGTTTGAACAGAAGCTGCATATTACAATATTATCCTTCCCCTAACAGAAGTCAGGTACCAGTTCGTTCCTGAGTGGAGTGAGTAAAATCGGAGACAAGTGCCTTTCCCAAGGACACACCACCATGCCGAAACGTGGCACTGAACCCTTGTCACTGATGAACATTGGATGAGAAGTCCAACGTCTGACCGAATCTGGCATGGCGTCTTCATTACTTAATCAAGGCTTTCGTTAAATTGAGGATCTAAAGCGAGATTCTCTCTCTCTCTCTCTTGAAATAACACAAACTATGTACAAAACGTAACAGCTTTAGTAACTTGGTTAAAACAGGTTCTAAAATGCGCGAAAAATGTGGACATACCACATTGTCCCCACTGCCACCTTCCCCTTTGACCGTTGTCAAGTTCATCCAAAAAGGTCTGCGTTTTGAGAAAAAAAAATGCAACTGCATTTCTCCAAAGTCGTTCAAGCGGGTTTTGTGTTCTTTGTTTTTGTTTTTGCTGCTGTCTTTACTCTCTCTGTGTGTCTCTCTGTCCCTGCCTCTGTCTTTCACTCTGTGGATAAACAAGCACAGACGTTCTGAACATTCAACCAAGGTCAAGATTGAAATAACTGATCATTCTGAATAGATAACCAATGATTCTCACACACATGTTTTACATTTATTTGCTTATTTATCATCATTGTTGTCTTTTTTTTATTTATTTTATTATTATTATTATTATTATTATTGTTACTTTTTTTCTTTTTTTTATGTACGCTTATAGTTGACTTCATCAAGTTTTTGCGCCTTATACATATTATTATTAGTAGTAGTAGTTCTTTTTTATGTATTAATCTTCTTTTTTTTCTCAAGGCCTGACTAAGCGCGTCGGGTTACGCTGCTGGTCAGGCATCTGCTTGGTGGATGTGGTGTAGCGTATATGGATTTGTCCGAACGCAGTGACGCCTCCTTGAGCTACTGAAACTGAAACTGAAACTCACACACACTTTTCCGCGCACGTGGTAAGTCCCACACCACCATATTTGTCCCCCAACTCTCCCCACCCCGACCATAGTGTCTAACTCTGAAGACAAGGATGGAGAGAAGGGCGGATGTACAAGAGAAAACTACGGGATAGGAGCGGGGAAAAGTGAGGGACGATGAAGGCGAGAGTGCGTGAGACAGATAGGAAAAGAAAATATTTGGGCTGCATCTGAGTATGGTGACTCACACCATTAAGCGTTAAGTCAGTCAGTCTACTGACTGCTGCGATACAAACAAACGAGATGCTACCGACCTGCAATCAAAAGCGTACCCTGTTCCGGCATGTCAGTATTGTCTCCAGGACTTATTCGCAAGGCATATATTGTCACCGGCATATTGTATCATCAGAACATAATTTATATTCGCCGGGAATATAATCATTGTCCCCATCATATACTGTTGCCAGGCATTATGTGTTGTTTTTTGTTTGTTTGTTTGTTTGTTTTTTTTTGTTTTTTGTTTGTTTTTGTTGTTTTTTTTAATTAGGATACTCTGTCACCTGGCACATATTGTATTTGGGCATATATTGCCCTTTGTACGCATTGTCGCATGGTGCATATTGTTGCTAGTACGTATTGTCACCAGGTGTACCTTGTTACAGGGCGTATTTATCTATCTAGATGATATAATATATATATATATATATATATATATATATATATATATATATATATGTGTGTGTGTGTGTGTGTGTGTGTGTGTGTGTGTGTGTGCGTGCGTGCGTGCGTGCGTGTTAGTTATATGTTGTTACCAGGCCTGGGCATATATTGTCACCGAGCATATATCATTGTCACCCGGTATTCAGCCGGCGACAATACATACCTGGCGGCGACAGTTTATTCCCAGCGACAATATATGCCGCAACACACCCGATCCGAACCTAACAGTGTACAGTCCCGCCACCCAACCCCACCCTACCCCCACTCCCACGCCCCTCCTCTGGGGGCCCCATGAATGGATCTGAACGCCAGGCAGAGCTGTGGGCAGTTGTCTCTGAAAACAAGGCAACGGGCCTCTACCCGACAGTGAGTGGATGAATAGTGGTGAGTCACCGAGAAGAAAACACCGAGAGGCGCATTACTTGCTTTCGGGAGTGTTGGGAACTCCACACACAGCAGTTCCCCCAAGGGAGGAGTAGCCGGCAGGGGTGCTGGGTAGTGGGTCTATCTCACTCATTCACACTGAAAAAGGCGATCCTAACTCTGTTCATTTTGCTGATGCTGCCAGTTCAACAAGTCTGGAGACTGCGCATGGGTTGCTATGAACATAAAGAGCAGAAATTCATATACAGTATTTTGTAACTTATTTGGTGGTAAGTCAAATAACCCTGTTTATTCACTTGGTAGTGTATGGTGGCATCCACAAATAAACTGTGAAGATCAGTATTTACACAAACAAAATGATATTACAAGCGGCTAAGTAATAAAAACAACAACAGCAAAGAACTTGTAAGTAAGTTTGTTTTGTTTTTTTCGCGATTTCTTTCTTGACAAGGACATTTTTCCACTCCTTCCCTCTCTATCTCTCGCTCCTACTCCCGATATCTAATTCTCCATCTTTCTCACTGCGTGTGTTGGGGTAGGGTGCGAGTGGTGCGCGCGTGCGCGTGTGTGACTATATTATCAAATTGAGGTCATCCAATAATTCCTGTTGTCACATCTCCTTATACGACTCTGCATGTCAGAGGAGTTGGAATTAAGTTATGAGAGGGAAGAAAAACACACATAGATTTGTTTCGGATGACTTTTTCCCACTTTAAACCTCGTTACGTGGACTGCAGTTTGGTGCAGATGACTTCGATCGATGCCCTGTAAACCCGACCTGTGAACCTGATCCACTGATGCGAAAACATCGTTGTGACAAGCCGGGTCGGTGTTGCCGAACAGTAACTGCAATTGTTTAATTAAATAAAATTACAATTCTGCATAAAATGATTTCTGTTCACATTGTTTCCCAGTCAACAACACACAAGTTGAAAAGAACGCATATTACTTTGAACTGCATTGCACAGCTGAATATATAGAACGCATAACTGCAGATAAGATAAAAATCATGTCTTTTCATCACGAAGGAAGCAGAGTGTTTTTGTTTTTACTTTCTTTCCATGAATCTGCTTTCCTTTCCGAGGTGAGTGTTGATTTCCTGAGGGAGGGCTGTTTTTTTTCCCCTTCCCTTGTGATAAATCTGCGGGGAGTATTTTTGTCCAAGGCAACAAACACTGGGAGTGTTTTTTGTTTTTGCTTTTTGTTGTTGTTGTTGTTTTTCTTCCCTTAAAGTCTAGTCTTATTTTCCTCTTACACTGGTCGATGCGAGGAAGAGTGTCCTCCAGTCAGAATCTCTCCCCGCCGAAAAAGTCTCGCTGCATCTCCTCCAACTAACTCCATGTCCCATTATTGTGTAGTGGAGATGAGTTTAACGACCCATTGGCTGACGTCCTTTAGGTCAAGTTGTTCAGGGAGGGAGGGAACGAGTGTCCTGGTTTTCTGTCCTGCCGGGAGGTGTGGCGTTCCAGGGGGAAACCATAACCCACCCCATTATTATCATTAGTAGTAGTAGTAGTAGTAGTAGTAGTAGTAGTAGTAGCAGTTGTAGTATCATTACCATTATTACTGTTACCATCATCATCATCATCTATATGACTGTGTTCTTGCTGTCCTAGCTATCTTCTGTGCCGTTTCAGTGGGGTTACTACTCCCACACCACTCACATCGAGTCGCCCATTCACAGTCGCACACATCCCGATTCATCAGCCGTTGTCCCAACACCAACAGTCCACGATGGGGCTATCAACTGTATGAAACTGACTGTTGGTCTACTGATGCGCTTACATATAAAGACATTTAGAATAACTGTCCATCTTTTTTTTTGGGGGGGGGGGGGGGGCATTGTTTGCTGAGGGGAATGTCAGTTTCTTGACATATTCTTGCGAGAGTGTTGAGCATTGTACCTCGTTCGGAAACTGAACGCAGAACACAGGTTCAGTATCTGTTTCGAAAGTAGCTCTTCAACACCTTGACTTTTACCGTCCACAGGTTGCCTTTCATCCTTTTGTTACAGTGTTACGCATCCGTGCGATAGTTGGGTGTGAAAGCGCTTTGGTTTGTTTCTGCACAAGACTGATTGATTGGTTATCTATTTATCTATCTATCTATCTATCTATCTATTATTATTATTGCTGTTGTTGTTGCCGCTGTTGTTGTTATATTATTATTATTATCATTATTATTATCATTGTTATTATTATTATCATTATTATCATCATTGTTGTTGTTATCATTGTGTCAGCCTGAACTGAACATAAACTGATCCCATACTTCATTTCAATATCTTAATTACAACGACCCCAAAAAAGCCGATTTCCTACTGTCATCTGTGCTACAATGTTGAAGTCACGCAAACACGTGCTGTCTCAGTCAAAACAAACGGGACTGAAATTAGTAACAGCGTTACAAGCAAGGTCTATCTGGAAAGCTCCTCACTACAGTTTTAAATCACTCGTTAAACATTGACTGTTGCCGTGCACCTCACAGCTGGTAGGTAGCCTGTAGCCCACTGTGCGTTTTACGGATGATTTAGACCAGATGTGATTCTCCTCTCTCTCTCTCTCTCTCTCTTTCACACACATTAGAATCTCTCACTCTCTCTGCCTGTCTCTACCCCTCTTTTTTCAATCACATCTCTGTATGTCTGTCTCGGCCACCCCCTCTATCTCATCCCCCTCTTTCTCTCCACCCCATGTCTCCGTCTCTCTCTCTCCTCTCCCTCTCTCTCTCTACCCCCTCCCTCCACCCCTTTCTCTATCTCTATTCTTTCAGCAGACCTTGATCTATCCCAGCCTCCACCTTTGAGTCCAAAAGTCTGCATGCTGTGAAGCCAAGCCACAAGACAGCAGCCACACATTTCCCCCCTTCACGGCACTGAGTGTCGGACAGGTGTGTTATAAAGCGAGACAGGTGCGAGCAGGGCAGGGCAGGGCAGGGCAAGGCAGGGCGGACGAGGGATGGAGTGTACTGTTTTAGGGAGGATCACAGAGATAAGGGTTGGTAGAGGAAGCAGCGAGGCGGATACAGTTGTATCCAGGACCACATGCAGGTATAAGGCCGCTGTAGCCGTTTCCGCTGGTTAATTAACATCCGTCGGAAATAAACAAGAAAGAAATTAACAGAGGTCTGCTTTTTGGCTCTTTTTGACATCCAGGCTGTTGTGGGTTAACGGGTAGTTCTCGGTATAATACCATCTGCTAGCTGCGCTTTTCAAAAGCTGGTGGGGGTGGGGGAGGAGGGGTGGTGGTGGTGGTGGTGGTTGAGCATGGTTTTGTGGCTGTTTTTAGTGCTTAAATGAGTTGAACATTCAGCCTCTCTCTCTCTCATGCCCTCCCTCACCACCTCCCTCCCTCTCTCTCGCTGTGTATGCGTGGGTGTGCGTAGGTGTGAATTTGTGTGTGAACGTCACTATTTAGAAAACATCATCAGCACATATTAAAACACACACACAACAACAACAACAACGCATGCACACATACGCACACGCACTCACAAACACCAACACACACACACACACACACACACACACACACACACACACGGACATCACCCCCACCCGCACCACCACACCACAACCACCGACAGCACACACAGGTGCACGCCAGCTGATAAATATATACGCCCATCAAAACTAAAGAACAACTGCATCAGCAGCGTCAGTGATCAAAGAGTATGCTTTGCGAGTCAGTGATGAATGACGCCACCACACATGGCGAGGCGACCTTCCCATGAACTCCGCCTGAGTGTACAAAGTCAGGACGTCAGTGATCGCTGTCTTCGGGCTGCTTTCTCCCTGTTGGGACTGCATTGCTTTTGATCATGCAGAATGAGTCACATCATTCATACGTACACACAAAAATGGTAAGTATACCTGAACCTCATCAGTGCCACACTGATCTCATTATTTTCACGAAGGTTCAGCAGTCAGTGGGTTAATCTGTGTACTACTTTCGGTAATACAAACCAGCATCGTTGATAAGCACACACACACACACACACACACACACACACACACACACACACGCACACACACACACACACACACACACACACACACACACACACACACAAAACGACAAAATAACTTACTGCACTTGAAACTAAT
>NC_134894.1:6437251-6447251 GCF_041734735.1 Babylonia areolata | reverse complement strand
CCAAAACATCTTGGCAATGAGCTGAAGATTAAAATAAACACCATCCTTCACTCCAGTTTATCTTACACAAACCTGGAGATTTGTGACTAACCCGCGCACAGACGATGAAAACAGATAAATTACCGGTAACCGGTGTAAATTACAGGGACTGATGGTTCTGATTGGCTATCTGGTTTACTGGTTCAGAAGAGCAATGGGAAAGGAAACGTTTACCGTGTGTGTACCGCGTGCCGAACTTAGAGAGAGAGACAGAGAGAGAGACAGAGGCAGAGAGAGATTGAGAAAGAGAGAGAGAGAGATTGGGAGAGAGAGACAGACAGACAGACAGAGAAAGAGAGAGACAGAGACAGAGAGAGATAGAGAGAGACAGACAGAGAGAGAGAGATTGGGAGAGAGAGAGACAGACAGAGAGAGAGGGACAGAGACAGAGAGAGATAGAGAGAGAGAGAGACAGAGAGAGAGAGAGAGAGAGTCACAGATTCACAAATTGTAATGTTTGGGCCTCCAGCCTCCTGTAATCATCGGCGAGGTGCACGTTAACAAGTGGTTTAAAAAATAAACAAAAGTGAATCATAAACTGGCAGTGATATATATTCTTCTCTATGTGTCAGTGAATAAAAGATATACATTACTAAAATATCTTGTAATGCTTGTGGCTGAGAGAAAGAGAGAGAGACAGACAGACAGACAGACAGACAGAGGGGAAGGGAAGGAGAGATAGAGAGAGATGAAATGATTTTTGAATAAGATAATCGGCACACTTTGAAAGACCCGAAGAAATATGTCGCTATCATGATGAAGAAAGACAGTGACAGAAAGACAGAGTGAGGGGGGAGGGTGTGTGTGTGTGTGTGTGAGGAAGACTCCAGACTCAATGGTTAATTGTACATCGGTAATAGACCATTATACAAACACATGGTAATAGGGGAGAGGGAGTGTATAATATAAATACGCATATCCCAAGCAAGAACATTATTGCGATGTGAATGAGGGCGTTAGCAAATCTCAGCAAAATCCGATAAACAGATAATAAGTCGAAAAAAACACAAAACAACACATAAACACAGAGAGATGGACACATAGTAAAGGAGAGAAAGGTGGGCAGAACACAGAGAGGGAAAGAGATAATGAAATGAACATTCTACATATTGACGTGAACCTATTTTGGCCTTTAAGCAAAGGGGGGTGGGAGCTTGTGTGGGAGGTATGGGGGGTGGGGGGCTAACAGTCGAAAAACAAACGATACTGAAACAGCAGAACATATGAGATGACAAAAAGACGTAAACTACGCCGGATTCTATCTGCTCTATAATCCTCGATGATGGCAATCGCCGTTACAGAAGTACCGTGAAAAACGCTTTCAATGAGTAAACGATGGTTCATAAATAGTAAACGGCACAATAAATGACCAACTGTGAAAATGTTTAGCGATAATTTACATTGGTATGACATAGCCTTTAGAATACTATTCATAAATAAAGAGCTCATTGATACTGGTAGCCTTTTTTTCTGTGGTAAAATGCTTCGGCGATGAACTTTGCAGATGAATCAATAATGAATATGTTTGCGAATGAAACTCTGCTTATTGCTTTCCACGTTATGCATTTTCATTTCATATTCAACAAAATGTTTACACGATGAACGTTAAATGTTATATTCCTTTCAGTCAAGCAAAAAATAATTTCATCTTCCAGACCGTCTAAGAATATAGGGCACGTAGCCCTTGCCGAAACGACTGTATCAGACCATCAGACCAGAGTCGTAGGGTTTTGTTCTAAATCTTGCAAAGTTGTCCCGGTGCCATTTATTTGTCATTTCACTTATATACTTTTTAGAGAGTGGTAGACAGATAGGCAGAGACAGAGACGCAGAGAGAGAGAGAGAGAGAGAGAGAGAGAGAGAGAGAGAGAGAGAGAGAGAGAATTCTGTGCATTAAAAAATGTCTGAATGAATGTAAAGGTTTTGTGTGAGTGTTTTCTTCTTTGTGTGTGTGTGTGTGTGTGTGTGTGTGTGTGTGTGTGTGTGTGTGTGTGTGTGTGTGTGTGTGAAAGAGAGAGAGGGGGGAATTGAGAAAGAAGGAGAGAGAGACAGTCAGTCAGTCGGGCAGAAACATGAGAGAGAGAGACTCAGAGACTAATCAGCCAGAACGTGACCGAGAGTACGAGTTCACACGGGGGTTGGGCAACACCTGTCGGCAGCCCCACATACCCAAGTACCCCCCATCACCATAATGAGGTTTGCCACCTGCGCTTCCACCCCTCCAACCACAGGCCCACCCCTTTGCTATCGATGTGATGATGATACTGGGGACAGGAGTCCTGTGGATTTATAATCTGGCAGGTGTGTGTGTGTGTGTGTGTGTGTGTGTGATGGTGTGCATGCTTGTTACCATGTGTGCGTGTGTATCTGTGTGTATTCGTGTACACGTATCAAAATCAAACAGCTACTACTGCTGCTGCTGCTACTACTACTACTACTACTGTTGCTACAAAAACAAAAACAACTACTGCTACTACTGTCACCACCACCACTGTCATAACCAATTCTACAACCACTATAATTATCAATACAAGAAGAAGGTAGGACGAACTATTAGTCAGTATCCATCTAATTCCCATCCGTATTCCCCCCCCCCCCCCCCTGCCCCCTAATCATATCAGTGCATGCATGTATGCACACAGGAAGATGCAGATATTCAAAATTCTGACTGAGCAATGAAACCACGTCCTACAACCTCTATAACTATCAATACAACAGGAAAGAAGAACGAACTATTAACCAGTATCCATCTGATTCCCACCCGTACCCCCACATCATATCAGCGCGTGCATGCACACAAGAAGGTGCACATCATTATTATTCTGGCTGAGCAATAAAACAGAACCAGATTGACGACACAGCGAGGCCTCTCCTCCCGGCAACACAACACAAGGAAGGCAGGCAGTGCACGTACACACTGTCAGTCCCTCCACACACGGTTATCTTGAAGTTGTGGGGGGGTGGGGGGGATCTGTGAACACTCCGCGCAGTGCAGTGCACGCACACACCATGAACTGCATACATTATTACCTGTGACTGATAAGTTGTGGTGGGTTTGAAATCTGGCTGTGCTGTGCAGCTAAATAGGACTGAGGGGGTTTATCTTGTAAGGGCGGAGGGGGTGTGGGAGAAGAGACAGAGAGAGAGAGATGGAGTGGGAAGAGAGTAAGAGAGCTTAACTGCTCTCCTTGTGTGTGTGTGTGTGTGTGTGTGTGTGTGAAACTACAATCTCTCTAGCTCTTGCAGAAACACAGACGCAGACGCACAAGCACACAATTGTGAATGCATAAACATAGACAGTTATGCGAGAAACAACCCTTGAGGATTATTTTCTTTGAAAAGTGCAGGCTTGCGAAAATGCGAAAACATCAGACTGTAAGATTTCAAGTACGGGAACCGATCCTCATGGCTAGAGCGGAAGTTCTCTTTTTCTTTCTTTGTGGCCTCAGTTGCATTTAAGTTTGACGAGTAATTTTTTTTGAGGTTCGGCCACTTTTTCTCACAGAATTACTAGACTATAGTAGAAGAGTGTCTGACATGTGTTTCCTCGAGAGAGAGGAAGCGGGGTGCTGGAAGAGAGAGAGGGGGGAGGCAGTGAGAGAGATGAAGGGGGGGGGGAGGGAGATGGAGAGAGAGGGAGAAAGGAAGAGACATCCTGAGAGAGAGAGAGAGAGTGATAGTGAGAGATAGGGAGAGAGAGACAGAGACAGACAGAGACAGACAATGAGACACGGAGAGAGGACGACCTACAGACCGACTGACAAGCATAAATCGTGTGTCCCTCTACCGTGGGTGAAAAACAAATAAGCAAACAAAAACAAATAAGTAAGGACAAAATGCACACACACACACACACACGCACACACACACACAAACACACACATCCTCAATTAACAGTAACGGGAGTGACTGCTTAGCACTGGCTGTCACGGTGCAGAAAACACCTATCAGCACGATAGCAATCAGCAGCCCCGGCGGACTTTTTACTGAACGTCCGATAGCTGATGAACTTCCCGCGCTCTTTCCACTGCTATCTAGGTGAAGCAGGGAGGAGGATGAAGAGGAGGTGGAAGAGGAGCTGGAGGAGAGGGTGGTGGTTGGTTGGCGCACGGCAGGTGATTGACCACGAGTCATGAGTGTGGCACACAGTCAGAGACAAAAGGCTGACATAAGCATAACTGGTCTCAGTGAAGATATATCAGTGTGGTTAAAACTCTCTCCCTCTGTCTGTCCCTCTCTCTCACTCCTTCTCTCTCTCTATCTCTCTCTCTCTCAACTGCTCTTGCCACACCAGAGTGAGTCCTTAGTGTCTGGGACTGACGGTTACAAAATACACACACACACACACACACGCACATATATATATATATATATATATATATATATATATATATATATATATATATATATATATATATATGCAGTCTCCAGTCAATAATAAAATGTACCGCATGAGTCTGAATAAGATGTTGAGAACATTTTCAAAACGTGTCAACCCTTCTCCGTAAACATCCGAAACTTCAGGTTCTTCGCGCCGACGTTATACCATGTCTGGATCGCACAGACAGCACCCAGCAAAGAAAGAAGAAATGGACTGGAAAGCAGTGGGCACGATAAGAATGAAACTGGTGAAATCACACTGTCATTCACACTTCAGCGCCTCAATACCCCCCTCCCTGACCCTTTCGATAGACGACTGCATGTCAAGCACTAATCCTGGAACGTTGTACACTGCACACACAAGAACTCAAATAAAAGTTGCTTGTGGCCCAGCCAATCGTAAAAGAGTGGTCTCAGGGTTGAATACCCGCAAGTTATTGAAACCAGTCACAAAGATCACAAAATGATGTTTAAAGGTCGATTAAGACAACGTTAAAAGGACCAATTCACTCACGTCTCACTCAATGCATGTAAGATTCAAATCAAATTATAGATATTGTTAAAAAAACAACAACAACAAACACACACAAAAAAAAAAACCCAAAAAACGTGGACTATCCTCTCTCTCAAAACACTATCCCAGCCAACCGAACAAGGCATTTATTGTAATAAAACCAACACGCTGTCAAACGAAATTCTATCATCCGTTCAAAAGTACAGCGTACACGATGACTATTCTGGTCATAATTAAATGCCAACCAACCTCACCAGGATTTTTTTTTTAACAAGACATACGAAGAAACCTATGATTCACACGCTTCAATAGACCGCTTCAGCGGATTGCTCCCACAAAAGAAGAGAGCTCATCGTGCAGACTGTGAATGGCTGGTTCAGCGTGTCAACCAGTGCCGGTCATCCACATACCTCAGCGAATTGTTGCATCGTCAGTCAAACAGGTCAACCAATCAGAGACCTGCAGCCAACGAATGATCCCGATCTCTGGAACTCCAGCGCCCTCTTTTAGGCGCAACAAACCGAGAAGCCTTCTCGATCCTCTTCTGAAAGAGCTGATTGTTGTGACTTCGGCAGCAAATTTCCCTCCACATAGCCAGCGAAGTAACGCAAAGAAAACAGGAAAGAGAAGTAGACCCACTCACACACCCCGTCCCCCGAGTTTTTGCAAGGAGAGAGAGAGAGAGAGAGAGAGAGAGAGAGAGAGAGACAGAGACAGAGACAGAGACAGAGAGACAGAGGGACAAAGACCGAAGATAGAATGGGGAGAAAAATGAAAGAGAGGGAGAATAAAGAGAGAAATAAGGGCGACAAACAGACCGACAGAGACAGATAGATAGAGAGAGAGATAGAGAGGGGGGCGGGGGGGTAAGGGAAGGAAAGTAAGACAGAAAGAAAATGAGAAAACAGAGAGAGCTGGTGAGAGACGATGTGTGTATGTGTGTGTGTGTGTGAGAGAGAGAGAGAGAGAGAGAGAGAGAGAGAGAGAGAGAGAAAGAGACTGAGACTTACAGTTAGCAGGGGGTGGGGAAGTGTGTGTGTGTGTGTGGTGTGGGGGAGGGAGGGTGGAGAGGGATGAGGTGGGGGTATTACAATTAATCCTGGTGTTATAAGGACAGAAAATGATTTTTTTTTCTTCACACTTCGCAGTGCCCCGCGACAACCCACTCAACGTCAGATAATTCTATGGAAAAAGAATGAAATATAATAGAATAAGATAAAATGAATAAGTAAATAAATAAATAAAAGCACGATGATAAAAACGGCTTCAGCCTCGACACCACCCGTGTCGCAGTGCACCCACTTGGCCATCAGAAAGCGGCAGGAGGAGATGGCTGGTGACGTCACTGATACGTCAGCACTGCTCTCCAACAACGTGAAGAAAATGAGAGGAAGCTAACTTCACTTGGCAAGTGCGTGCACAGTTCAGGGTGGTGGTGATCTTCGCCTTGCATTCCACTCTGGTGCGTGTCTTCCGAAGCGTTCAAGTGCCCAGGTGTTCTTTGGGCCCCTTGGAAGAGGCAAGAGGCATTGCACGTCACCCCCACACACACACACACACACACCTCCCCCCCCCCCACCCCCCCCCTCTGTTCCGTTTGCATGTGGTTATTTCTGGAGGTGTAGTTTGTTGTGTTGGGGTGGGGATGAGAGGTGGGGGAGTGGGTGCGGGGGCGGTGGTATCGTCTGTGTGTGTGTGTGTGTGTGTGTGTGTGTGTGTGTGTGTGCAGCTCAAAAAAAGAAAAAAAAAGAAAAGAAAAAAAAAGTGAATTGTACTCCTAAACAAATCCAACAACAAAGTCTCTTTTATTAAGTTACATTCCTTCTGAGTTTGTTGGCCTTGCTGTTGTTGTCATCGCTGTTTCAAACTGATATATTATATGGGCGAGGGTGGGATAGTGAATTTATGATAGTGTTGTTGTGTTGTTGCTGTTTACTGCTTTCTTTTACAATTACAAATCATACAAGCGGGTTGGTTTATGAAAATCCTATCCAGTTCACTGATTTTGTTTTCGTTGTTATATTTTGGTGAGCTATATTTTTTTCCACAGTTATAAATCAAATGAGCAAATGGCTTTTGTGAGAAGCCTTTTGAGTTCATTGCCTTGTTTGTTGGCATTGCTGTTGTTTGCTGCATTCTTTGCCTGTTAAAAAGCATAGCTGCATTCTTCCACAGCTCAAAATTATTTATCTGGTGATGCGAAAACCAGCGCTTAGCGAATCGTTTGCTTCATGTAAAATGGATCAATTTTTGAGGGCGAGCGTGTTCTCTCTCTCTCTCTCGCTGACTGAAAATGAAAAACAACAACAACAACAAAAACAACCCTGAACAGTTATGCTTGCTCCTCTCTCGCTTCCTCCTTTCGAGCTCTGTCTCTGTACCCCTCTCTCTATCTGACAGCCTACCTGTCTTTGTTTCTCTGCCACCTTCTGTCTCTCCTTTCCCCTAAGTCCCATGCACCCCCCCCCCTCTCTCTCTCTCTCTCTCTTTCTCGCTCCCCCTTCTCTCTCAATCCTTCACCGGAGTCAAAACAACTGTCGATCCGAGGACGGCCTTCGTGTGCTTTGTTGCAGTCACGCCTGGTGGAAATCCAGACCCCACCCCTTGCCCTTCTGCACATTCGCCACCCCCACCCCCTCACCCCCTTTCCACAGCCCTACTGCCGTCATCCCTCTCTCTTATGCATGCAGGTATGCGTATTCACGTTCCGTCAGGGCACACCCCTTCTTCCAGTCTTTCATCCACCCAAACATGGAAGAAGCATGCACGCTTGTGTTGCATCTTTATTTTTTTCTTTTCTTCTTCGCTGTTCAGAATGGATCAGCAACATGTCAGCAGTTTTCCCGTATTCTGTTTTTGTCTGCGTCTTTGAAGTGTGTGTGTGTGTGTGTGTGTGTGTGTGTGTGTGTGTGTGTGTGTGTGTGTGTGTGTGTGTGTGTGTGTGTGTGTGTCACAGAGAGAGAAAGACAGAGAAACAGAAAATGAGAGACAAACATACAAACACACGAGCGAGCGAGCGAGCAAGCGAGAGAGAGAGAGAGAGACAGACAGACAAACATACAGACAGAGGCAGAGAATGACAGGATTTCCTGTACTCCTGATATCTGTTCTCAATCAAACGAGTTACAGCCGTCTCCCCCCTTACCCCCGGGCCCATCCTCCACTACAAAACCCCAACACACACACACATGCACACACGCACACACACGCACACACACACACACAGAGTCACTCACATACACTGAGTCACACACACACACACACGCACACACACACACACACACACACACACACACACACACACATACACACACAGAGAAAAAAACCGACGCACGTTTCCAAATAGTTTCTCCTCTGCACTTCCCCCTCCCCCCTGCACCCCTACCCTGTTTCTCCATCAGCAGCTATACGAGCAGCATCGAACAGCAGCAAGAGCAAGAGCAGCAGTAGCAGTAGCAGTAGCAGAGCGCACACAGACCGTTGTTCCGACATTTTCTGCTCCCATATGAACCGATCCCTGAACTGTTGTGTGGAGCATCGTCAGTCACACGTGAGCATCGTTCGCGTGTTGTGTGTGTGTGTGTGTGTGTGTGTGTGTGTGTGTGTGTGTTCTTTATATACTCCTTTGTTCATTACTTTTTACTTTTTTTTTTTTTTAATATTTTTTCACCGATTTCTCCTGTAACCGCTTTCTTCGCGCACGCGTAGTTTCCAACCGAACGGTCTTAAAAACAACAACAAAAGTAATGTAAGGCTGCTGCCAAATCTGCCACGCAGCGTACACAGATATAACTACTCACTGAACAACAAAACACATACACACGAAAACACACACACATACGCGCGCGCTCGCGCTTACACACATACTCGACACACACACACACACACACACACACACACACACACACACAGAAAAACCGACGCACGTTTCCAAATAGTTTCTCCTCTGCACTTACACATGCTGAAGCATATTTTTGTACAAGTATTCCTCCCACGCGCGCACGCACACACATACATATATGCACGTGCGCGCGTGTACACACACACACATACACACACACGCACACACACAAACACACACACAGATACTAAACTAAAACACACACACACAGAATCCCATAATAACGCACACACATATACAGACACTGCGCACAAATGGAGATTCACAAGCACACATACATAAACGCACATGCCTATGCATAAAACTCAAGCATGCATTGGCGCAGACATCGGAGAGAAAAAACAAAAACAACAAAAACAACAAAAAACCAAACCAAACCTATGTCTCCAAACTGTTTCCCCCTCCCTCCTTCCTCACCCCCCCCTCCCCCGTCTCTCCATCACATCATCAACAGCATGCAGCAATAAGCAGCAACAGCAGCAGCAGTAGCAGCAGCAGCACCACCACCAGTGTGCGAGTAGTGCGCGCTGCACTGTGCACACACGGCTGTTTCAGACATTTCTGCTCTCACCTGAACCGCATACCTGTCTGGTGCTGTAGTTCCATTGCATCTCCAGTCAGACGTCCGCAGCGTTCACGTTTTATTTTATTTTATTTTATTTTATTTTCCATTCTCTTATTTACCATTTTCCCTGTAGCCGCTTTCTTCGCGCCCGAATAGTTTGCTGCCGAACGGACTAAATAGCAAACAAACAAAAAGAAAACATGAACAAAAAATGTAAGCCTGTTGCCAAATCTGCACATCGCGAACACGGGCACACCAACATCATTATCAACAACAACAACAACAACAACAACAACGCACGCACGCACGCACACACACACACACACACACACACACAATCACTCTCCCTCTCTCTCTCTCTTTCACACACACACACACACACACACACACACACACACACTGTGAGGATGGAAGATAGAGACAGAGATTAGTGGCAGTGAATCTAATTCAGGAAATGTGAACCTATGTAATGATCAGAGAGAGAGAGAGAGAGAGAGAGGCAGGGAGGGAGAGAGAGAGAGAGAGAGAGAGTGAGAGAGAGCGAGAGACAGACAGACAGACAGACAGACAGACACACAGACACACAGAAAGCGAGCAAATA
>NC_134894.1:6429751-6434751 GCF_041734735.1 Babylonia areolata | reverse complement strand
TACACACACACACACAAACACAAAGCGTGCAAATCTGCTGAACATCGAATTTTTTTTTTTTTTTTTTTTTTTTTTTTTTTTTTTTTTACTAAGAATGGCCCTAGTCACTTTTCATACCTTTCCTGACAATAGCACACGTGGTCATTTTCGACATTTTTCAAATGAGTTAATCGTGGTTGTTACCTGCATTTTTTTTTGTCAAACTCAAATTCAAAAGAAGGACGGATAGTGGGTACTCTCTCTCATTCATAATCATACAAACACCCCCCTCCCTAAACACACACACACACACACACACACACACACACACACACACACACACAAACACAAAGCGTGCAAATCTGCTGAACATCGAATGCATTTGGCCAAGGTCACTGAAAAACAAGCTATAATGTCTCAGTAGTTATCATTATTATCATATTTAAACCACGTGAGCACTTCTTTACGGACCACATTTTCCGGCAAAGAACGCAACGTTCATTTCAAAACACACACACACACACACACACAGTGAGAGAGAGAGAGAGAGAGAGAGAGAGAGAGAGAGAGAGAGAGAGAGAGAGAGAGAGAGAGAGAACACAATAATATATTTTATATAACCCACCATCAGAAACAATCTTCCACAGAGAAGAAACCGAATACCAGTGGATATAATCTTACACATCTCAGAGTGGCATTAAAACACGACAGATATGCAGCGGTCGGAAAGGCACACATTGTATCCTTGTCCTCCATAACATTAAAAAAAAAAAATGCAATAATCACACAACAGGATGATATAAAATTTGTTTTTGCCGCCATCACGCCATAGATTTTATTGAGGCGTTGCACTATCAGACACTCATAACGAGTGACAGGCGATAGTGTCAGTTGGGGGGAAAAAAAGCCCACAAAAAACAAAAACAAATAACAAAAACAAACAAACAAACAAACAAAACAAAAAACCCGAAACAGCCACGTCAGTAAAAAGTTGAATGTAATGAAGTAGTGAAAACTTATTTGAAAGTGAGTGAACATTATGCCATCTTTCCGTCTGTCCGTCTGTCTGTCTGTCTGTCTGTCTCTCTAGTCTCTGTGAGACACACACACACACACACACACACACACACACACACACACACACACACACAGAGAGAGAGAGAGAGAGAATGAGAGACAGAGACAAGACAGACAGACAGAGACAGAGATACAAAGATCGTTAACGAGCTTCACAGTTCACATTATTATGCCACCGGCACTTGGAGCAATGCTCGTCATGATCCGTTTAACCCACTGACTTGACAGTAACATGAAACCCAGCCACACAATCTATAAACACTCACTGAAAGTCGCGACACAAAAGGGGGTAAAAAACAAACACCGAGCTGATGCTACAATATTCATCGCCCTTGTATTCAGCCTATCAGTTCTCACGCTCTGCACATTCACCTGTTCCCCTTTCGTCACCAACAAGTGTCTTGTCTCTGTCAACTATGGCAATCATCTATCAGACCCCACCTCTACACTCCATTTCGCTCACTACGATCAGCTTCGGATCCACTCTTCACCTTCACCTTCACCTTCACCTCTCCCGTAGTCTGGGTTCAGACCGTTGGGGCACCGCTGCTGACCTGGCCACCACCCCTCTCCACTCTTCACGGTTTTCTGATTTCCTCAGGGCGTCACCGAGCGTCAAGCCTGTCCACCCCCGGATGTTGTCTTCCCATCTCTTCTTCTGCCGTCCTCTCCTTCTGCCTCCTTGTACGGTGCCTTGCAGGAACGTTTTGGCAAGACCAGATGATCGGGAGATGTGTCCATACCACCTAAGTTTGCGTTTTTTCACTATGGACAGAAGGTCTTCGTAGGGTCCAATACTTTGCTTGATTCTGTTCTTCACTTCCGTGTTAGTGATGTGGTCTCTGTAGGAGATGCCAAGTAGTCTACGAAAGCATCTCATCTCGACAGCTTGGATTCTTCTCTCGATGTCCGCAGTCAGGATCCACTCTACTTTCGCATATCCAGATTCAAACTCTCGACTGTTTGCCGCCGTTCTTTTTCTGTCTCTGGACCTTGCAATTGGAATGAACTTCCTCTCTCGCTTCGTCAAGTCTCCACACTTAGCTCTTTCAAGTCTGGCCTTAAAACCCACCTCTTCCCAAAATAGCCTCCCTTCCCTGCCTCTTCCTTGTCTAGTTTCTCCAGTTTTAGAGTTATGCGTGCGTGAGAATGACTGGTGCGAAGGCGCTTAGATTTGTCTCTGCACAAGATTCAGCGCTATATAAGTACCATTATTATTATCATTACCACCACCCCTGTCCTGTTCTCTCCCACAGTTTGATTTCATTGTTATGCTGTGAGTGCGACTTGGACCTATCCCAGGTTCAATTCGACAATGAATGTTTCGCAGCGTTAGTCTCAGTGATAACAGAAATCTTAAAGGCAGTTAACTAAGCTGGATACGACGAGGTCGCCAATGATACTAAAGGCAACAGGTTCCAAGGTGGAGAATGAAAACAACACTGAAACTAAACAGCTACAGCTACAGCTTGCACATCATGTATCCTCAACCCTCCTCCCCCTTCCCCTCTCCCCTTTCCAAACAGTGTAGAAACAGTTATTACTATCATCATTGTCTTTTTATTTTGTTTTTATTTATTCATTTATTAGTAGTAGTAGTAGTAGTGGTGGTGGTGGTGGTAGTATCTTTTTTTCATATTCAAATATTCATTCAGTTATTTATTAATTTTGCTTAATCATTTTTTTTTTCTTTTCTCAAGGCCTGACTAAGCACGTTGTGTTACGCTGTTGGTCAGGCATCTGCTTGGCAGATGTGGTGTAGCGTGTGACGCCTCTTTGAGCCGTTCCATTTTTTCCCACATTATTACGCCTCTTTGAGCCGTTCCATCCAATGCACAAAGTTTTCATAAAATAACATCAGATTTGGTCATTCAACGGAACTTGGATTTTTCGTTGTTTTTTTGTTGTTTTTTGTGTGTTGTTTTTTTGTGTTTCTTTTGTTGTTGTTGTTGTTGTTGTTGTTTTTAACTAAAAAACGCTAACGTTAATTTTGATCTGAACGTCTCTCTCTCTCTCTCTCTCTCTCTCTCTCTCTCTCTCTTCCACAGCATGAAAAATACCATGGTTCATGGTTGAACAAGCGCGCGTCAACTTCATACGTTCATCTGCGTCAGCAGAAAGGTTGTCTGAAAAATACACCACATTGATCCTTCTATCGAGGTTCACGAGAAAACTAAGAGCATCCATTCGCTCATCATATGACGTGATCTGATACAATGGTATACGTTGCTGCTCTTGTCGATATATTGCACGAAAAGAGAACGTAGAACAGTCAAGCTATACAAATACCCGAGAAGATTAGACCGTAAACATAAGCGCGGAAACATATTCAAGCTGAAATACAAAGGAAAGAAAGAAGTGTAGTTATTTAATTCGCAACTCGTTGCTGTCTCTTCCCTACTTGCCCCCTTAAACCAATCCGTCAATTATTTTTTCGCTTTCAGGCGAAGGCGCAGAAAAAGTGTCATTCATCACAGGAAGAATTGCGTACATTCTTGGGTAATCCAAAACAAAAGCTTGGATTTGTGACAGAGATGTTCCAAGAAATGTCCTTGAACGTTCCGTCTGGTCATTACCTCGATCTTGCTAACCCAGGAATCGTTCAGAACTTGTAGCATTTACGGAGATTTGTCTGTCAATGAAAACAATGCTGAGAAATGAATGTAAAAATGAACATAACATACTGAATTTTGCAACAGTCAGCAACGTTGGTACTGTGCGAAAAGTAGGTTGTGACTTTACTTTCCGAGAAACAATTTGCATTGCATCCACAGCGTCTCTCAATGTCCTTCACACACACACGCGCGCACACACGTACACACACACACATACACGCGTACACACATACACATACACACGCAGCAAGGACAAAAAAAGTGACAGACTGACAAGACAGACAGACATACAGACACCCTCCAATCGCTGAGGATCTGGGTTTAAAAAAATCAAGGTATCAGCAATGTCACATGCGAAGCAATCTGATACATTTCCACACAAGGTGGAAAGAAAAAAAAAACCACCCAGTAAAACACTGTTCTTGTCAAAGAAGAAAAAAATCGCGCAAGTTCCCGGGAAAACTGCCTTGAACAAAAGTCGTTCTTGTCCTTTCTTCATCAAAGCGGCCAAGATTTACAACACAGTTTCATAGGATCGAATGCAATCTCCATTTCTTTGGTATTTGTGTTTGTCTAACTCTTGTACCTTGTCGACCCAGTATCCGATGATATCTCACATAGTGTGGTTCTTTGTCTGTGAATGCTCGCGTCATGTCTATTCGCGGAATGAAGTGTTCACACTCATCGTCAGACTCGCTCGAAGGCAGTTGATCTACAATTCCATATGCTTATAGTTAGTTCGCCGACTCTCATGGGAAAAATAAATGTCACGAAGAAGAGAAAGAAGGGAGAAGTAGAGAGATGGTATTTTGATGACGTTAAGTAATGTATGCAATCGATTTTTCTTTAAAACAAACCATTTGTTTCCGAGATTCTATGGCGTCCAATTTGCTAACCACCGATTTTGAAAGAAGAAGAAGAAGAAAAGCAAAAACAACATCAAACGGTTGTCAAGAAGACAACAGCAAAAACAACATCACACACACACACACACACACACACACACACTGACACAGAGGCACACACACGCGCGCGCGCGCACACACACACACACGTTAGATAGCATTCGTTTTTCCACCAATGCACCCTTTTTATTTCAGCATTAAGATGATAATTATACCCCGCAGCGCGAGCCAAGCTCGTGCTTCGCTCGTCAGCACACCCCACAGAAGGAACAGGGCGGACGTGTATCTTAGGGGCTACATTCAGTGAACCATGTTCTGGAACGTTATCGCCTGATAGGCTCTCAGTCTCTCTCTCTGTGTACCGTGCACGTGCACTACGGATGAATTGTAGAAAGAAGAAAAAAAGGAATAACCCCCATCCTCC
>NC_134894.1:6419751-6422251 GCF_041734735.1 Babylonia areolata | reverse complement strand
CACAAAATACACATTAACAAATCATGTCTCTCTAGCTGCAGACAAAATTCTCTTTTCCTTGGCAACAGACAAAATTTTATCGAAAAGAGAGAAGTTTAGAAGATATGAAGTATCTAAGTTTAAAAATTTTTTTTTCTTGAGAAAACCAAAAGTAGAATTAAACAGGAGTTTAGACAGTTTCTGTTGTACTTTGGCAAACATTTTTGTCTGTGTCTCAACAAAAAAAAAGAAGGAAAAAAAGTAGAAAAAAGGGACACACGAACAAATAGAGTAACTCATCTGCAACGGCGTTTGTGGAACATTTGTCACAGATTCGTTCAATTCTGGGTAAATTGTTGAAACGCTGTATACCCCCATCCCCCGATCCTTTGTATTCCATGCCCCTCCCCCCCCCCTCCCAACCTCCAACACCCCTCTTCCCCATCAGTTCTGACTGCAGATTTGCGAAACTAACTCTTGGCAGCTGTGAAAACCATTGGCTCCACCGACCCCACCACGATTGCTGCTTTCGCCCTGCACTGATGCCGTCATAAATATCTCAGCAGGACGGGGAGAAATGGGGGAGGGAATGGTGAGAGAGGGGAGACGGGAGGGGTAGGAGGAGGAGGAGGAGGAGGAGGAAGTGTGTACATGGGGTAGGGGTGACGGTGGAGGTGAGGGAAATAGCTTCTGCACTTAAGTGACACCTTTTTTATTTGTTGTTTTAGTTGTTGTTCGGTGGTGAACATTGTACCAGGCACACAAAGACAGCTAGCTGTCATGCAGCAAGGGAGACAAGCGGGTAGACTCAGAAAGACAGGCACGCAGCGAGAGAAAGAGGGGAGGGAGAGAGAGAGAGAGAGGGAAGGAGAGTGAGTGCGTGTGAGAAAAAAGAGGGAGGGGATAGGGAAAGAAAGAAAAAGAGGGGGGTAAAGTGAGAAGGAGAGAGAGGGGAGGGAGAAAGAGAAAGAAAAATAAAGAAAAGAAATCAGAAACAAATGGAGAAACGGTGAGAACGAAAGAGTCTCTCTCTCACACAGACACACACATACATACAACGAAACAGATGAATACTATATAAGAAGTACAAATAAAACCCATCAATCAACAGGAAATGTGTCTCCATTGCCAGTGTACCAGGATCGCATTAAACAAGTGGGGAAGGTGGTATACTGCACTATATAAAGTAACATCAAAGTAAGCAAGAGTGAGCGACCCCTTGCAGCGCTGACTTTCCTTAGTGTTAGGAATTCTCCCATCTGATGCCAATACCATAGTCTTAGGACCGTTCTCAGAGCTACGCACACTTGGCGCAGCTAAGATCGTTCATGCAACCCCGTGGAGCAAAGCTGACGAAGTGGGGAACGAACCCATGCCATCACATGTTGCAGGCAACGTGACGCACAACACGACCCCCTGAAATACACAGCTACATACAACATGGTGTACGTCAGACGCGAGACAGGATCAAACGGACAAGTGACACGTCTGGCATCCGATCCACGCGATTGTCGAAGCCATGAATGAACTGAACGCCTTTCCATCACCAGGAAGCAGGCTGCAGGCCAGAACAGACGAGACGTGTTTCACCGGGGACGATTTGTCTTCACTGACTGGGTTTGTGTGTTCACTTCAACACTGGATGCCCTGGTAAACCCATTCGTGCCCAGCAGCTACGCTGGCTGAAGCCTGCGAAAAGACGTGTGAGCAAAACAAATTTGATAACTGCCACTACGGACACGCCCACGCGCGGACACATGCACGCACACGCACACACACACACACACACACACACACACACACAGGTATGCAGATATACAGATTGTGCTGTCAATATACTCGAACCTGCACTAGCACACGAGATTCAAACACACTGTGCGCCAACAAAAAAACAACAACAAAACAAAAAAAAACAAGACAAACAAACAACAACCAAAAACATATTTAATATTTAAAGTGAGAGACAATGTACCGAGCAATGTAGTCAGCAATATAAATCGATTTCCTATTGTGCCATTCAGACAAGACAGAGAAACGCCCGACCACTTTCATGACTAACGTAGCTGATGGAAGGAATTAAACTGACTGATTTTTGTTGTAGTTCACATCTTATCACAGACTTCGCCACACTTATTTTTTCTTGCTAAGTTTTTTTTTTCTTATATTGATTCTTAGGCGTTGTCAATGTAATTTTATGCGATCTCTTCATTATTCAGAAGATCATGAGTCTGAAGTGTTAATAATGGCAAGTGTTCTAAATACATATGGCGTTCATAGATATGTCCATGTAAATGTGATTTCTGGATTACTTCAATATACACGCGTCTTTTAAATGCAAATTTTATGTTTGAATTGTGAACATGAGCAACACGACCACATGTGAATGACTTCTTGTAATGCTGACTTGACTTCTTGTAATGAAGGGGATTTCTAGAGCGTGTGTTTAAATATAACAGAACCCACCTATGTCCGTGACAAACAACAACAACAACAACACAAAAAAAAACAAACAAACAAACAA
>NC_134894.1:6384751-6409751 GCF_041734735.1 Babylonia areolata | reverse complement strand
CGATCTGTCTCCTTCACTTCTGTGGCATGGAAGTTTTCACCTAGAGAGAGAGGGTGAAAGAGAGAGAACTGTGGGTGGTGTTTTTTTTTTTGTTTTTTTTTTTTTTCCCGCACAAGCAGTATCGTTCCTTGCTGAGCGCGTGAATGAAAAAGGTTGCAAACCACGCAAGGGAGATCACGCCACGCCACAGGCTAGCAGCTCTGACTGTTGGGGTGGTTGGTGGATAGGTTGTGTGCAGTTTTACGATGTTGTTGAGTTCGTATGCAGAACATGTCAACCCAAATCTGAACGCGTGTTTTATGTGTGTGTGTGTGTGGGGGGGGGGGGGTGGTGGGGGTGGTGAGGTGGTGTGTGTTGTTGTTGTTGTTGGTGGTGGTGGTGGTGGTGGTGGTGTGTGTGTGTGTGTGTGTGTGTGTGTGTGTGTGTGTGTTTGCTATCTCTGTTTGCGTGTATCTGTATCAGTGAAATTTAGAATATAATGTAAGCCTCTCTCTCTCTCTCTGATTGTGTGTGTGTGTGTGTGTGTGTGTGTGTGTGTGTGTGTGTGTGTGTGTGTGTGTGTGTGTGTGTGTGTGTGTGTGTTGTGAAACTTGGAAAATTCAGAATTCGCTCTTTTGCGGAGTCTTCATGTAGGCCTACTGTATGATTATTGTATAAAAAAAGAGACTATAACTCAGGTCAAAGCATCATAGTGTAGCAACACGAAACCAAACACTATCAAATGTAGCTTTGCTGTATAACATAACAGAGGTGGAGACATAGCCGTAGAATATGGAACCAAACATAATCTGTGTAGCTTGCAAGTGATTTATCATACTGACATATTAGCAAATGACAAAAAAGAAAATTAAATTAGAAAGAAGAAGGTAAAGAAGGAATGAAACATAAAATCAACAAATACGCATTATTGAAATTATAACATGCGTCGTTTATTTATTTACTGATCAATTGATATTAATTTTTTTTTTTAATATCCTATTGTTTCGTCTATGTATTTATCAATTCGTTCGTTTCAAGATAAGCGAATTTCTTACGGTCCATTAACCAACCGGCAAGAACAACATATCATTTATGGTTTGCTTTTTTGTTTTGTTTTTAATAATCTGTCATTCTTCTTCTTCTTCTCTCTCCCTCTCTCTCTCTCTCTCTCTCTCTCTCTCTCTCTCTATATATATATATATATATATATATATATATATATATATATATATATATATATATATATATATATATTATTTCATTTATTCACCTTACATACGTTTTTTTTTGTCAAGATAAACAAACTCCTTCCGCAAAGATTCACGCAAGAGCAAATACTATCAGATACTGTATAGCAATGACGAGCACAATCAATAATGATATACCCCACATTCTCAAAACAACAACAACAAAAAAACAAAAAAACAAAAACACCAAAAAAACAACAACAAACAAAAAACCATCCCCGTCCTCTTCCTCAGTCTCCTGTTTTCTACCGACCAGCCCCCCCCTCCCCCGAGCCTTCCCCCGCCGCCCGCGCCCCCCACCCCTCAATGTTCCCCCTCCCCCTCCTTCCTCCTCCTCCTCCTTGTCTTGTAACATCGACATAATCAAATTATGGACAGGACAGACAATCCCGCAGAGGAACATTACTCCCGGCTCACCCTCTGCCTTACCTCCCTTTCCCCCCCCCCCCCCACAAAGCACCACCGTCACCCTCCATCCATACACCCTCCCCTGTTACACGCTCTGTGTGTTTGTGTGTGTGTGTGTGTGTGTGTGTGTGTGAGAGAGAGAGAGAGAGAGAGAGAGAGAGAGAGAGACAGGCACAGAGACAGAAGATAGACGGACGGACGAACACACACAGACACAGAAAGAGACAGATGCACAGACAGAGACGGAGACAGAAACAGACAGACAGACAGACAGACGGACAGACAGACAAACTAACAGACAGACGGACAATACAGACAGACAGGACAGAGAGACACAGACAATGACACAGTCTCACAACGTCTCAGTGATGACCGAGGGCAGACAGAAGCGAAGCACAATGCTAGGCGGCAAGAAGCAGGAAGTGGATGGCAAGGAATAGATTCCCGGCGTCATTGTCTGTGGTCAGATGTCACCTCCAGAGGTTTAGAGAAAGGGAGAATAAGAGAGAGAGGTAGAGAGAGGGGGGGGGGGGGAGATAGATAAGATAGATAGGCAGATGAATATAGAAAGAGAGGGACAGATAGATAGATAGATAGATAGATAGATAAGCAGATGAACTTAGAAAGAGAGAGAGATAGATGGATAGGTAAATTGAGAGAGAGGGCGAGAGAAGAGAGAGAGAGTGATGGCAGGTGAAACACAAAGAAGAAAAGAAAACCAAACACACACACACACACACACACACACACACACACACAAACACACGCACAGACAGACAGACACACACACACACACACACTCTCTCTCTCTCTCTCTCACACACACACACACAGAGGGAGAGAGGGAGCGAGCGAGAGAGAGAGAGAGAGTAAAAGAAAACCACAAACAAAAGACTCCAGATTCTGTAATGTAACTTACGTACTATCAAGGGAAATTCAGAAGGCAAAGAATTGTCTGGATCCACCACGACCTGAATACACGCCACAAGTTGTTATTCAAATTTCTCATAAACTCAGAACCGACAACCGCCCAACCCTCACCCTCCCCCCATTCCACCCACCCCACCATCCTCCCGCAATGTTGTCCGCCACCATCCCAACTCTTCCTTTTAGCAACTAAGTGTGGGGAATAGGGGAGGGTTAAGCTCCTGGGAGCTATGCATGATGATCTTACGTTTATACGGGACATTAAATGTCATGCTTCTGTGAGACGGAATGCTATGAAAACACGCTTTACGTGAATTCTGGCACGACCCTCACATATTAACACACACACACACACACACACACACACACACACACACACACACACACAAGCGCACGTACACAAACGCACAAACACACATTGGCACACACATTTACATGCACAAGCACACGTACATATACCCAAACACACACACACGTGTGTACTCACATGTCCACCCACTCCTCCCCCCTTCACCACCACCACCACCATCAGTATATTACGCCTTGCCTTAGAGACGTTGCATTTCGCTGAAGATTGCAAAAAAGATTCAATCTGTTTTTATGAACGCTGAATGCGCAAGAGACCGTTAGGGGTTTGATCAAAAGCTTCTTGGTGCTCGTAAGATGTTCACAGCTTGTGTAACACTGGAAGTGGAAGTGGCAGCAAACCATCGACTTCAGCGTAGCTCCGCGTAGGAAGAATCAGGAAGTGACATATACAACATGTGCCAGACTGAATCTAAACACGCACACACGTGTGTGTGTGTGTGTGTGTGTGTGTGTGTGTGTGTGTGTGCGCGCTCGTGCGCGATCATATGTGTGTGTGTGTGTGTGTGTGTGTGTGTGTGTGTGTGTGTGTGTGTGTGTGCACGCGTGTATTCGCGCTAGTGTGTGTGTGTGTGTTTGTGTATGTGCACGCAAATGTATGATTGTAGGCGCGTATAAAAACAGCATGCCTGTTTTACTTATGGCTAACCATTGAAAACAAAAGTCTGTACATGAGGCGTATATCGAAAATGGGCTCCCCACACTTCCATATTTCAGTATTTGTCTACTAAATGGACAGCTTGTCTGATGTAAAGTGGGTGATTATTCTAAGGCCAAATTTAAGTCAAGAAAGACAGAAACAACCTGATCAAACGAATGACGAACGAACACTCGAAGGAAAAAAAAAGGGGGCCTTACCAACCAATACAGTTTCTTTCAAGTATTGGTAAGAACAGAAGATGAAAATTAATTATGATTTGATTCTGTGTAATGATGATGAAAAAAAAAAGATAACCAGGTAATCAAAATCAAAACAAACAAGAGAGGCAAGGCCTTCAAGACTCACTTGTGATAAATTAAGTCCCCTAGCATTAACTACAGAGTAATTTCCTTTTTTTACTAACTGCACCAAAACGTTTGCAAAATAAATAAAAATTCCATGCTTAGCAAAAGAAGTTCCTGTTTGAACAAACAATGATAATAATGACTCTTCTTGTTGTTGTGTCAGAATAAGAGGTCAAAGTGCCAGGTTTAGAGAATACAAAAAATATAAATATAACAGTAAATGCAGTTTGCATATAATTAGGCTTCTTTTTTATTTTTTTTATTTTGGTGCCCATCCCAGAGGTGCAATATTGTTTTAAGCAAGATAACTGGAAAGAACTGAATTTTTCCTATTTTTATGCCAAATTTGGTGTCAACTGACAAAGTATTTGCAGAGAAAATGTCAATGTTAAAGTTTACCACGGACACACAGACACACAGACACACACAGACAACCGAACACCGGGTTAAAACATAGACTCACTTTGTTTACACAAGTGAGTCAAAAATGGAATGGGATACTCTCAGCATAGATATGTACAAACATGTCCGTGATTACGAATACAAGTCACATACAAGTCACAAACAATGATAAGAGAGAGAGAGAGTGTGTGTGTGTGTGCGTGCGTGCGTGCGTCAGTGCGGACGCGCGCGCGTGTGTGTGTGTATATTCATGTGTGTGTGTGTGTGTGCGTGCGCGCATTTTTTAATTTAATTTGCACAGTTTTTCAAAGCTTACTCATCTTAAGTTGTTTGTATTTCTTTTTATTTGGTACGTTCGTCGAACAGTGAATTTCTGTACCCGTGAAAAGAAAATAAACCAGTCTTTTCAGTCTTGCACATCGTACGTGTTTGATGATAGACATTGTTTCATGCCATACGAGATAGAGGGAGAGAGTGAGAGAAGGGGGGTGGGGGGCAGACAGAGGGACAGACAAAGACAGAGAGAGGGGTACAGAGAGAGAGAGAGAGAGAGAGAGAGAGACAGACAGACAGACAGACAGAAAGAGAACACGAACGTACACATTCCTAGCTTTCCAAACCCACCACCGCTGTCTTGAATCTTGAGTTCTTATCTCACTAAGTAGAAATATACTTTCGTCTACTAGTAGCTGGAAGTACACTGTGGCATATTTATGTCAACAGGTGAGTGCTCACTAATTTATGCGTGCGCACGTTTAAGAAACCTATCGAGATGGCAGTTATTTCCCTGTTTTTGAGAAGAAGGAAGATTTGGAATGTTTTAAGGCCGTGAAAGTAATGTGTGTGTGTGTTCTTTCGTTAACGCCTATTCACTTTGATATTAAATGTAAATATGCGCGCGTGCGTGCGTGCGCGTGTGCATGTGAGCATGCATGCGTGCGTGTGTGCTTCTGTGTGCAAAGGAACGAACAGAAGAAAACGAAGAAGATGGTGAGGAGGAGGAGGAGAAGAAGAAGAAGAAGAAGCAGAAGAAGAAGATGGCGATCAGGAGGAGGAGAAGGAGGAGGAGGAGAAGAAGAAGAAGGTGATGATGATGATGACGATGAAGATGATGATGACGATGAAGATGATGATAGTGATGAAGGAAGAGGACAAGGAGGAGAAATCCAACAGAGTCGAAAAAGAAGAGGATGAGAGAGAGAGAAAAAAAAAAGTCGGTTTCAAGAATTTGTCAAAGCGTACGTCCTTACCTTTATACGCAAAGCAATATGCTGTTTTATTTACAAATGAAATTAAAAACAAAGAGCAGATGCCTGGCCTACACCACCGGCCAGGCCTTGTAATAATAATAATAACAACAACAACCCGTAAAGAACCAAATCCAAATTGCAATCAGGCTACTGTGAAAATGAAAACACCAGTATGGTCCGACCACTGTAGCAGCGCTGGTCATAATATAATCAGGATTCTCAACCTGTCGATGCCCTCCCAAGGTAAAGAACTACACACTAGAAGGACAAACATGTCTTCCCTAAGAACAGTAGCTGCCCGAGTTTCAGGGAGATTTTTTACAATGCCGCCGTTTTTTTCTCTGTCTCTGGACCTTGCAGTTTGAACGAACGTCCTCTTTCGCTTCGTCAAGTCTCCACACTCAGCTCTTTCAAGTCTGGCCTTAAAACCCACCTCTTCCCAAAATAGCCTCCCTTCCCTGCCTATTCCTTATTACAGTTTCTCCAGTTTTAGAGTTATGCATGCGTGTGAATGACTGGTTCGAAAGCTCTATGATTTGTCTCTGCACAAGATTCAGCGCTATATAAATACCATTATCATTACCTTCTGTTCAGTAATGCCTTTAGACTAAACCCCTTGCCTGCTGTTCTTTAGTGGAATAACATCAGCGTCGCAAGAATCTGAAGCGCAACTTCTTCTATTTTTTTCTGTAGTTTTAAGACGTGCTATTGATTTTTTTTTTTTCTGAACAAAAACGTGATGTGTTTTCAAGAAGAGGAAGATCCATATGCTGAAAGGTGACTGACATCATTACCTGTAAGATCAGTCTTACCTCACTGAAGTGACAATATTCACTGACAAGCATACTTGTCAGCAGCAGTAATGGGGTTAATGCAGAATGAGCAATAAGAATTTATTTTATCTTACAGGTCACGCGAACACGCGTACATTTAATTTGCTGGTGCGAGCGCATACCTTCTTTACCTGTTGATGCTGTTATAGCAAATATGAACCATATGCATATTGTCTGTTTTGACTTAGTTGGAGCATAAAATCAGCAACTTGTATAAACAGACAATGAAAAAAAGCAACCAACCAACTAACAAATGCATCACAACACAACACAACACAACACAACACAACACAACACAACACCAACAACAGAGCAGAACAGAACACAATACAATACAATACAATTACGAGTTTGAACTGTCTGATGGTGAAAAACTATTATACGGTCCCCTTAGTTTCTTCCATATATTACTACCAATACTGTCGCTACTCCTCCTCCTCCTCCTCCTCCTCCTACTACTACTACTGTAGCTACTATAACTACTAATACTGACGATGATGGTGATAATAATGATAAAATAATAATAATAATAATGAGGATGATGATAACAATGATAATGATAATAATAATAATAAGGGGTCTACTTCCTTCGCACAGGTGCTAACAATCAACAGCAGCGTGGGGAAAACAGTGGTTATCAAAAAAGAGTCACACAATGCACTGTACAGTGAATAAGACTTACAACCAAGGCAAATGGAATGTGTCAATGACAAATTAATAACACACACACACACACACACACACACACACACACACACACACACACACACACACACACACATCCACGATCCCCAGCCCCCCACCCCCACCACCGCCCCCACACACACCAACACACCACACCACACCACAACACATCACACCTAACCAAACCATACACCAACATCTCGACACCCATTAAAGCAGATGTGTACAAAATGTGTTTTGAATATTTCTCTTGTCAGGTGTAATGTCTCTTTAATCCGTGAGTATTCTCAGTGGCAAATATATATATAAAACCAGATGTCTTGCAATTAAACATAAGACTGTTTTATCAAGTAATAATTTCTATTCGGCTGCCCAACTAAAAACAGCAAGAGGAGCATGGTGTTTATGGCGATCAAAAGATAACCACCGTTGTGTCCTCAAGAGGATAAACAAAATACCACACACACACACACACAAATAATGCAGTCATTCACCTCAACGCTATCTGAACAAACCAAACCAAACAAACACACGCACAAAAAAGCTGTAAACGAAGCTTCCACGATTCTGAACCATATCTCACACATTCCTTTTGCGATACTTCCTCTGGTCTTTGTTTCCCACTACTCAGGAGAAGGGGAAAAAAGTGGCCCTTGTTTCTCCCTTGAGAGCTCCCTTGCCTTACAGGAAGGTTGTATCTCTTTATGAGGGGTGCGGGCGGAATTCTCAATGACTCACTCAAGAGTGGATGCATAGGCTTTTGTGTGTGTGTGTGTGTGTGTGTGTGTGTGTGTGTGTGTTTTGGACATGGTCTGTGGATATGTTTTCAGTCTTCGAGTGCTTTTTCTCCGCATCGCTGTTAATTTGTTTTTTGCGCTTTCCCACCATCCATCCTACTAAGTACTTCGTACTGAGTGTGGGATCTACATATACAGTGAGAGAAGGACAGTGGGAGAGAGAGATAGAGACAGAGACAGAGAGACAAACAGACAGACAGACAAATGGGCACTAGATAGATAGGGAGAGAGACAGGCAGACAGACAGACAGATGCAGACATAGATATAGACAAGGACTGAGAGACATTGTGGATAAGTGTGTGTATGTGTGTGTGTGTGGGGGGGGGGATGCATACGACTGAGGTGTGTTAAGGATAGATGTTGTGTGGACGCGCACGCACATACCAATGCGTGTACATGTTTCCCCCTTTGTATAAGCATAACATTCACAGTAAACTATCACATTGCAGAAGATTTATGAGGCTCAACACACAGCCCTATGCTGTCAACGTGGTGGTTTTCAATAATTCATTTTAAATGGACACTCATGGGGGGGGGGGGGGGGGGGAACAGCTTCAAAGTCACGTTCCCTAAACTGACAGGGAAGAGGTCAGGTGTGACACGATCACATTTCAGCGACATGCAGACAGCCTTGGACTTTATCACGTGCAGTGAACAGCTCAGTCTGGCTCCAGAACATCGTGGTCATTATTTGTTGAAATGTAATCAGGCATGACGCGCGGCTTCCTCTCGGTTTAATGGGACGGGTGATGGGTGGTATCTCAAAATCTCTTCAACGGCGGTGTTGAGCAAGACAAGCATTCTGTTTGGCATGTCTGCACAGCGTGTTTATGTTGCTTCCTTCCCTCCCCTCCCCTCTCTCTCTCTCTCTCTAACACACTCCCATCTTTCTCTCTTTTTCTCCTTCCCCACCTCTCTCTCCCTCTCTCTTTCTCTCCCTCTCTTCCTCTTTCTCTCTCTCCCCCTCTCGCTCTCTCTTTTTCTCTCTCCCCCTCTCGCTTTCTCTTTGTCTCTCTCTCCCTCCATCTCTTTCTCTCTCTCTCTCTACCTCTCTTTCTCTCTCTCTCTCTCTCTCCATCTCTATCTCTCTCTCTCCCTCTCTATCTCTCTCTTTCTGTCTCTCTCTCTTCCTCTCCCTCTCTCTCCCTCTCTCTCCTCTCTGTCTCTCTTTCTCTCTCTCCCTACCTGTCTCTATCTTTTTTCTTTCTCTCTCTCTTTCTCTCTCTCTCCCTCTCTATCTCTCTCTCCCTCTCTCTCTCTCCCCCCTCTCTCTCTCCCTCTCTTATATCCCGCCTCTCTTCATTCCTATCAAGGATCTGTTGAACAGGATACCTCTTGTGCAATGAATGCGTGCGGCAGTATTTGTTTGGTGAAGATTTGATTTCTCTTGTCAGGCGTAATCATTTTAATCTGTGAGTGTTTTGGCCAAACGGAATGTCAATGTATCGTACGCAAAAACTGATATATGCGTGTGTGCGCGCGCGCGCGCGCGCGCGCGTGCGTGCGTGCGTGCCTGTGTGTGTGTGTGTGTGTGTGTGTGTGTGTGTGTGTAGAAAACGAAAGAGGTGTGTTAGGATTGGTGATGCACGTGTGGATGGGCACACACATCGCCATACGTATAAGCATTTTCCCTGTGTATTTAAAACGAACTCAAAAACTTACCCATTAATATTAACTCCAAACTCAAAGGACGAATGCTAACAAACAGAAAATCTGTGAGGCTCAGCATAACCCCGATGCTGTCATGGTGAATCTGTTCTTTAATGCACACAGACACGTAAAACAGAGAGAAGAAACATCAAGGTGATATATGCTACAGTCACAGGAAAGAGGTCAGGTGTGACATGTTCAGATTTCAACAACATGCAGACAGTCGTTGATTTTATCACGTGCAACGAATCGTTCAGTCTGGCACCAAAAACACCGTGGCCATTATTTGTTAAAATGTGATATGCCATGACGCGGTTTCCTCTCAGCTTTATGGGATGGGCGATATCTCCAAATCTATTCAACGCCGGTGTTGAACAAGATAAGCATTAAGTTTGGCATGTCTGCAAGGCGTGTTCGCGTTGATTCCCCCTCCCTCCCTCCCTCTCTCCCACCTCCTTCTCTCTTTCCAGGACCGGAAAGAAAGACAAAAATATAGGCCTGCTTATACAGGTTAGATAAAATTTCGTTTCGTTTCGTTTCGTTCTCAGGATGGCCTTCAGTTGCGCAGTAAAGACACGATGTGCACTGTCTGTTCGGTGAAGAGTTTATTTCTCTCGTCAGGTGTAATGATTCTTCTTCTTCTTCTTCTGCGCTCGTGGGCTGCAACTCCCACGTTCACTCGTATGCACACGAGTGGGCTTTTACGTGCATCACCGTTTTTACCCCGCCATATAGGCAGCCATACTCCGCTTTCGGGGGTGTGCATGCTGGGAATGTTCTTGTTTCCGTAACCCACCGAACGCTGACATGGATTACAGGATCTTTAACGTGCGTATTTGATCTTCTGCTTGCATATACACACGAAGGGGGTTCAGGCTAGCAGGTCTGCACATATATTGACCTGGGAGGTCGTAAAAATCTCCACCCTTTACCCACCAGGCGCCGTCACCGTGATTCGAACCCGGGACCCTCAGATTGAAAGACCAACGCTTTAACCACTGGGCTATTGCGCCCGTCGTGTAATGATTTCAATCTGTTGAGTGTTCTGGCCAAAACTAATAGCAATGCATCAGACTATCTATGGCAAAAAGTGTGATGTAGCTACACGCTTGTGTATATTTCCCGATGCATTTAAACTTTCTCACTTTGTATAAACATAATATTCCACATCAAACTTCCACGAACATTCTAATAACAAAGCTGATTTATAAGGCTCAACTCCCCTCCCATGCTGTCTAGGTGAATTGAATCCTTTGAGTGCACACACATAAAAAGTATGAAAATCAACACTCCAGGTGGCGTCTCCTACACTCACAAAGAAGAGGCCAGGTGTAACATGATCGTATTTCAGCAACAATCAGAGACAAAGAGAGTCTTGGGCTTTGTCACGGTCAACGAACCATTTGTATTTGTATTTCTCTATTATCACAACAGATTTCTCTGTGTGAAATTCGGGCTGCTCTCCCCAGGGAGAGCACGTCGCTACACTACAGCGCCACCCGTTTTTTTTTTTCCTGCGTGCAGTTTTATTTGTTTTTCCTATCGAAGTGGATTTTTCTACAGAATTTTGCCAGGAACAACCTTTTTGTTGCCGTGGGTTCTTTTAGGTGCGCTAAGTGCATGATGCACACGGGACCTCGGTTTATCGTCTCATCCGAATGACTAGCGTCCAGACCACCACTCAAGGTCTAGTGGAGGGGGGAGAAAATACCGGCGGCTGAGCCGTGATTCGAACCAGTGCGCGCAGGTTCTCTCGCTTCCTAGGCGGACGCGTTACCTCTAGGTCATCACTCTGGCACCAAACGACCGTGGGTATTGCATTATTTGTTAAAGTGTAATATGACCTGAGGTGGCTTCCTCTCATTCTAATGGAATGGATGATGGGTGATATCTCAAAACCTGTTCAACGCTGGTGTTGCACAAGATAAGCATTCTGTTTGGCATGTCTGTAGTGTGTTTGTGTTGCCTCCCTCTCCCTCCCTCCCTCTCTCTCTCTCTCTCTCTCTCTCTCTCTCTCTCTCTTTCCGTAGCTCCTCTGCCTCTCTCCCCAGGACTAGGTGAAAAAAGCCCCAACGTGTAGGCCTGCTTATCTCAATATTGGTTAAATCAAATCACGTTTCATGTCGTTTCGTTTTCCTCCCTCGCTCTCTCCCTCTCCAGACTTCCCTCTCCTTCTCCCTCAAGGATGTGTAGAACAGGATGTCCTTTGTGCAAGGAAGACACGCTGTGCAGTATTTGATTTGTTTGGAGAAGATTTCATTTCTCACATCAAGTGTAGTGACTTTCATCTGTTGAGCGTTCTGACTGAAACAAATAAATAATACATCCGGGTATATGTGGCGAAACATGTGAATGTGTGTGTGTGTGTGTGTGTGTGTGTGTGTGTGTGTGTGTGTGTGTGTGTGTGTGTGTGTGTGTGTGTGTGTGTGTGTGTGTGTGTGTGTGTGTGTGTAGGGAAGGTGGCGGTGCTTATGCATGCACATGCAAGTGTTCGTGTTTGTGTGCCTTTCGATATATGCATTCAAGGTGTTAGCTCAAATGTCGGCAGCTCTTTAAACACGTCCGATGATTCATTCACCACACTTATTTTAACAAACCTGAGGATTTATGTAGCTCAGCACCTTTCTACCCCCAACCCCTGCTGTCAGAATGCGTCATATCATCGTTTGGAAAGTAATCGTATTTGACAATGTCAGATACAACAGATTGCAGACAGCCTGAAGGTTAGTCCCGCCACGTCAAACGAATCGTTTAGCTTGGATTTCAAACGCCGCTGGATGTTCTGTAGACTGGACTATTATTGTTACTGGCACGGGGATAATTCCAAACACCTCCGTTCGGTGCTTATGCCACTGGGTAAGATAAGCATTCGAGCGAATCGTTTAGTTTGGGTTTCAAAACACCGCTGGATATTTTGAAGTAATAAAAAAAAAGAGGATGCGTTTGTATTATTATAGGCATGTCCGTGGACACTCAAACCATGTTTAGTAGTTGTCTTGTGTAAGGTCAGCTTTCTCTCTTCCACCTCTCTAATCTGTTTGCCCCTTGGGATGCACACACACACACACACACACACACACACACACACACACACACACACACACACACACACACACACACACACACACACACACACACACACATACACACACACACACACACACATATATATATATAATTTTATAAATGTGTATCTCTCTCTCTCTCTCTCTCTCTCTCTCTCCAAGTTATTGCAATTCATTCAAAGTGTGTGTGTGTGTGTGTGTGTGTGTGTGTGTGTGTGTGCGCGTGTGTTTATATGCGCCGTGTGTGTGTTTACATGCGTGTGTGCGCACATGTATTCATCACATCTTATGTCTCAACAATAAAAAAAACACACCCTAACATAACCCTCCCCCTCTCCCCCCGCCCCCTCCCGTCCCCTACCATCCCCTACACCTTATCCTCCCTTCCACCAAACTTGTAGAAGGCTGACACCACGACCTGTGAAGAAAACGCAGAGAAGAGGAGAGGTGAAAAGAAGTCTTGACGGACCAGTAGTCACAGTTCCGCAGCAAGTGTCCTCCACATTCTTGAAACACGAAGAGGGGCAGGGCCGGACCGAGCTGAGATGTCGAGGGCTCTTCACTTACGTTGACGCTCTCTCTCTCTCTCTCTCTCTCTCTCTCTCTCTCTCTCTCTCTCTCTCTCTCTTTCCTCTCATTGATGTGGAAATCCTCTCGGTCCAGTCTCTTGAACAAATGAGTTACTTGCTAAGAGTTGGGGAAAAGGAAAGCATAAAAAAAAGAAGTGTGACACTTGTCTGCTGATATTGCTCATTTCCTGACGCCATTTCCTTTGGTTTTGTTTCTTTTTTCTCTCTTTTTTTTTACTGATACACAGACACAGAGACACAGACGGAGACAGATGGACGGACTGATAGACAAACATACAGGCTGACAGATGTAGACTCAGGGTACAGATTCAGACGGTTTAATAATGTACATTGGTCAAATGTATATCCATGTAGATTTGTTTTTTCAAAGTGAGCTCTACTTATTTGTTTATTTCTGAACAATAATGATAACAATTCATGACTAATGTAACTCCAGTCATGTTTCAAATCTGAACACATCAATTTGTATTTAAAGAACAACCACCCAAAAAACAAACAAATAGCATTCACTGATGATGAATTCGGGTCTGCGCGAAACGTGGACAGCTACAAGTCATGACAGCTTTGGGATCATAGCCAAGTCTTTCCGCACTTGATTCTTGTCTTGCAGTCAAAAGCGACTGTTAGTTCGAGTCCCTCTAAACGATCAGGATTTTAACCCTCCCCTCCCCCCCCCCCCCCCCCCCACAACTCCCCTCCACTAGACATTGAATAATGGTTTGTGAGCTAGCCAAATGGACAAGACGATGAACCAAGTTCTTGTGTGCAGCATGCACGTAAAAGAGCAACAAAACTCAGGGGGTTGGGGTGGGGGGGTGTACTTGGGTAAAATTCTGTCGAAAAATCCACTTTGATGGCAAAACATTTTATACACGTGCAAACAGAAAAACAACAAAAAAACAACCCCCAAACACCAAAAAAAAAACACACCAGTACTGGTGGCACTGCCCTGCGGGGCTAACATGCTCTCTCCGTAGAGAGCAGCGAGAATTTCAGACAAACACCATACAACACAACGCAACGCAACGCAACACAATACAATACAACACAGCACAATACAATACAATACAATACAACACAATGCAATACAATACAATACAATACAATACAATACAATGCAATGCAATTTGTGGAAAGCTTGAATCCTCCCCCCCTCCGCCCTCCCCTTTTTGAATATTTTTTTTTACTGACACCTTCTCCACACAGGTCTCCCATTTTCTCTTTCTTCTTCTGCTTTCACTCGTATGCACACGAGTGGGCTTTTAGTGTATGACCGTTTTTACCCCGCCGTACTCAGTTTTCGGGGGTATTTTCTCTTTTGAAACACACATATCCTCTTTATTATTTCACACACACACACACACACACACACACACACACACACACACACACACACACACACATCATTCCCCACTCCAAATCCCCCTCCCCCCTCTGCACACAGACACAGACTCATACACAGACACACACACAGACACACACACAGACACAGACACACACACAGACACACACACACACACACACACACACACACACACAAACACACACACAAACACACACAATATAAACTAAGCTAACTGGGCACATAACGAGGTAATCCTCCCCCCCCTCCACCCCCCCCCACCCACCCCCCCCCGCCGCCCGTCCTTCACCCCCAGAACTTATCTTTATATTTAACTCTGTGTGACCCTGATCACCAGCAGAGCCAATCTGCCATTTATCACAATTAGTCAGTCGAGGCGGACAGGGCGCCAAATCCACGGCCACACTGATTCGCCGGGGGTTATTTTTCAGTGGGGGGGTGGGGGATGGGTGGGTGGGTGGGGGGTTAGTTTGATTAAGGTGTTTTCTTAGGTAAGTCTTAAGTATAAATCGGTTTCTCTTCGGCTCTATTTCTGACAATGACGACGGCGATGACACGACGATGATGGTGATGGTGGTAATAATAAAGAAGATAGTGATAATAAAGATAATGATTATAACATCAATAAAACGATAACAATGATGATGGTGACAATAATAATAATAATAATAATAATAAGAAGAAGAAGAAGAAGAAGAAGAAGAAGAATGATAATGATGATGACGATGATGATGATGATGATGATGTTGATGATGATGATGATGATGATGATAATGATGGCATAGTGTATTTCCATGTAAAACATGTTCATTTGCGATATGTAATGTAAAAGACCAACATGCAGAACATTTAAACACTAAAAGGAAAACTTAATGCATAACCCTCCACAAACATGCAACCAAACACTCAAACGATAGCTCGCGATCATACACATACACACACAAAAACATAACACGCAACGCAATACTCAAATGATTCTGCACAATTCTGCGAAGTTAATTCATAATATGCTGTTACGCGAGTGATCTTTTGTAGGCTGCTCAAGCATACGCTCTTGTGAATTATACAAAATATAGGTTACACTGTATTGTATTATATTGTATTGTATTGTATTGCCACGTGATATTTCTCTGCGTGAAAATCGGGCTGCGTCACTACGGTGAGAGCACCACCCAGGTTAATTTTGTTGTTGTTGATATTTCATATTTCATATGTATAGTGCTGCAAAGATGTTATGCGAAAAATGTTTATATCCCACTTAGACTAGTTAAATGCATAACATACGTTATGGATATGCAACATATGAGTTACATGATTACAGCGCTCCAAAGATGAGTAGTGCTTCTGCAAACGTGCGTGTATTTTGGTGTTGGGAAGTTAAACACAAAACGTGGACATCACAAAACATGGGTTACGTTGTTATAAAGCTGCAGAGATAATGTATACGATTAAAAAAAAAAAAAATCTCATATGCTATTTGAATGCAGAACACCTACGAAACTGCACAAAATGTGGATGTTTAATTTTAAAAAAGCAAGAAAAAAATCAGGAGCTGCAGCAGCAGCAACAACAACGTTATCATCAACGACAACATCAACAGCAGCGGCAGTTATTGTGGCAGCAGCAGCAACAACAACGTTATCATCAACGACAACATCAACAGCAGCAGCAGTTATTGTGGCAGCAGCAGCAACAACAACTATATGATCTTCTGAAGATGGACATTGTCACAAGTCTTACAAATATGACTTATTTACATGCGCACGTAATTTACCAGAAGAAATGTGATATGTTCCACTGCTTATGTACTGAATGATTTCCGTTTAGCAACAGCGCTAGAATCCTCCCACCCCCTATGATAAAGAGAGCTGCTTTTCGACAAACATTAATGCTAAGATAGTTTAGTAATTGCTCGCATATGTGTCTATCGAAATAGCATTTTGAACTTAGGCTTTTGGAGAGTGGGCTCTTTGGGTATTGCCAGATCTCAGCCCAAGTCCTGATATGAGCGTGTGTGGTTGGCTGGGCTTTTAACAACAACAACGACGACGACGACGACAACAACAATAACAAAAAGATCTGAACCTCTATATATCTAAGTACATAGAAACATTATTAACACCACCACCAAAAACAAAACCACAAAAAACATAGCTTTTATCACAAAAAAAACAGCACCAAAAAACCACTATCGAACGTGATTTATTTTACCAGTTCAGTTCAGTTATTCAATGAGGTGTCACAGCGTTCGGTCAAATCCATATACTCTACACCACATCTGCTTAGCAGATGCCTGACCAGCAGCGTTACCAAGCGGGCTAAGCCAGGCCTTACTTCACCACCTTCGTGGCACTGTTGTTGAAAACAAAATGCATCTCATGTTTATGTGTCCACAGTTGATGAACCTTAGAGAACAAGTAAGTATTTATATCGAGCTTTTTCTTCTCGTCGTCAATGCCTACAGAAAATGATCATGCTTCTTGCCTCAGAAAACGAAGACTTAGCTAAACGAATAGCAATCAATTCAGAAACGGCATTGAGACTCCTGGATACGCTTGTCAAAATGAAATCTCCCACCCCTTCAAAAGTTACCAAGGCCTTTTAAACGAAACATTCGTATTCAGAGAAAAAAAGCGGGAAAAAAGAACGAACAGAAAACCACAAACATTCACATCCCGATCTGCGTTGTTCTTCCATAACTCAACGTCAAAGATGAAAAACCACCTCGTTGACCAAAGGGCCAACTTAATGAAGGTGCCCAACGTGAATAAACATACAGCTGTTCACACACAGCCAGCTCCAATCTACCCTAACGACATCTAAATTGAGCAGTTGCCATTTCAGAGCTTTCAGGCTGTTTCGCTTTGGGGGGAGGGGAGAGGGGGTGGTTAGGGAGAGTGGGGGAAGGAAGGGCGATAACCCCTCGACGACGTGCAAAGTGCGCACAATCTGCACATATCATCCAAAAAGGGCAGATAATTGGCGCATGACATGCACCGCACAGAAGGGGCGTCCTGACTTCACGCTGTGAAGTTGGTAATTAGGGAAACCTCGCCTCACTTGGAACTGCTGGGGCTAGATACGGTTCTTCAGTTCTTCGGGGAGTGGGAGGGTGGGTGGGGGTGGGGAATTCGACGAAGGAGGGAGGTGAGTAGGCTGTAGGGTTATCTGCCGCTGTCTGTCTGTCTCCCCGTGTCTCTCTCTCTCTCTCTCTCTCTCATTTCAAATAAACTGGAAAGGTTACAGAAAAAGGAAAGATGTTATTTTATTCTCTCTCTCTCTCTCTCTCTCTCTCTCTCTCTCTCTCTCTCTCTCTCTCTCTCTCTCATTTCAAATAAACTGGAAAGGTTACAGAAAAAGGAAAGATGTTATTTTATTCTCTCTCTGTCTCTCTGTCTCTGTCTCTGTCTGTCTGTCTGTCTGTCTGTCTCTCTCTCTCTCTCTTTCTCACCAAGAATTGAAAACTGGTGACGGAAAGAGCGAACGTAATGGAGGTGTTGATGAAGTGTGTGTGTGTGTGTACAATACAAACCATGCGGTGTTGGTGCAAAGCGTCACGTTCCAGTCACCCAGCGCTAATGACAGTGAAATTGTGGAGCTGACATTTCAAAGTGTTCTGCTGATGGCTGTATCGCTGGGGGTGACACGCGTGTTGGGGACAAAGAGCAGAAACAGCGCTGAACAAATTCATGAGCAGTTTCGTGACATGTAATGGCGACAGTGCGTCGAACTGTGATGTGGCGACTGGAATTATGTAAACAGTTTAGATTTTGTCGAAAATAATGTTAAACTGAATATGTTATTTTCAAACACATTTTTGTACAGTCTGTGAATTGGTACTTTGTTATTTTTTGTTTGTTTTTCTTTATGAGAAGAACATGCTCTTGATTTGTGGTACAGTGAGCAAAGATTGTTTATAAATATGTTGCGTAGTTGAAAGACAAAAAAAAGAAAAAAAAAAAGATGTTGTGAATGGAAACAACACTTTCATCTGTCTCTGATCCTCTGCTGAGTCTGTTCTCTCTGTACCTTCAACTACCCTTGCATCGTTTTAACGTACAGAACTGCAGCAAGTTTCAGAACCCTGTTCCCAGCATAGAGGTATCCAAATCAAGCATATGTTAAGCTGACAATCTAGAGGTATCCAAATCAAGCATATGTTAAGCTGACAATCTAGAGGTATCCAAATCAAGCATATGTTAAGCTGACAATCTAGAGGTATCCAAATCAAGCATATGTTAAGCTGACAATCTAGAGGTATCAAATCAAGCATATGTTAAGCTGACAATCTAGAGGTATCCAAATCAAGCATATGTTAAGCTGGCAATCTAGAGGTATCCAAATCAAGCATATGTTAAGCTGGCAATCTAGAGGTATCCAAATCAAGCATATGTTAAGCTGACAATCTAGAGGTATCCAAATCAAGCATATGTTAAGCTGGCAATCTAGAGGTATCCAAATCAAGCATATGTTAAGCTGGCAATCTAGAGGTATCCAAATCAAGCATATGTTAAGCTGACAATCTAGAGATATCAAATCAAGCATATGTTAAGCTGGCAATCTAGAGGTATCCAAATCAAGCATATGTTAAGCTGACAATCTAGAGGTATCCAAATCAAGCATATGTTAAGCTGACAATCTAGAGGTATCCAAATCAAGCATATGTTAAGCTGACAATCTAGAGGTATCCAAATCAAGCATATGTTAAGCTGACAATCTAGAGGTATTCATATCAAGCATATGTTAAGCTGACAATCTAGAGGTATCCAAATCAAGCATATGTTAAGCTGACAATCTAGAGGTATCCAAATCAAGCATATGTTAAGCTGACAATCTAGAGGTATCCAAATCAAGCATATGTTAAGCTGACAATCTAGAGGTATCATATCAAGCATATGTTAAGCTGACAATCTAGAGGTATCCAAATCAAGCATATGTTAAGCTGACAATCTAGAGGTATCCAAATCAAGCATATGTTAAGCTGACAATCTAGAGGTATCCAAATCAAGCATATGTTAAGCTGACAATCTAGAGGTATTCATATCAAGCCTATGTGAAGTTGACGATCTAGAGGTATTCATATCAAGCCTATGTGAAGTTGACGATCTAGAGGTATCCATATCAAGCATATGTTAAGCTGACAATCTAGAGGTATCCAAATCAAGCATATGTTAAGCTGACAATCTAGAGGTATTCATATCAAGCCAATGTTAAGCTGACAATCTAGAGGTATTCATATCAAGCCTATGTTAAGCTGACAATCTAGAGGTATCCAAATCAAGCATATGTTAAGCTGACAATCTAGAGGTATTCATATCAAGCATATGTTAAGCTGACAATCTAGAGGTATTCATATCAAGCCTATGTGAAGTTGACGATCTAGAGGTATTCATATCAAGCCTATGTGAAGTTGACGATCTAGAGGTATTCATATCAAGCCTATGTGAAGTTGACAATCTAGAGGTATTCATATCAAGCCAATGTTAAGCTGACAATCTAGAGGTATTCATATCAAGCATATGTGAAGTTGACAATCTAGAGGTATTCATATCAAGCCAATGTTAAGCTGACAATCTAGAGGTATTCATATCAAGCCATTGTTAAGCTGACAATCTAGAGGTATTCATATCAAGCCAATGTTAAACTGACAATCTAGAGGTATTCATATTAAGCCAATGTTAAGCTGACAATCTAGAGGTATCCAAATCAAGCCAATGTTAAGCTGACAATCTAGAGGTATTCATATCAAGCCTATGTTAAGCTGACAATCTAGAGGTATTCATATCAAGCCTATGTGAAGTTGACGATCTAGAGGTATCCAAATCAAGCCTATGTTAAGCTGACAATCTAGAGGTATTCATATCAAGCCTATGTTAAGCTGACAATCTAGAGGTATTCATATCAAGCCAATGTTAAGCTGACAATCTAGAGGTATTCATATCAAGCCTATGTTAAGCTGACAATCTAGAGGTATTCATATCAAGCCTATGTTAAGCTGACAATCTAGAGGTATTCATATCAAACTTATGTTAAGTTGACGATCTACTCTGGAACGTGTTCTCATGAATATTACATCGCTCTCTAGCACTACAACTTGTACGAGGCATCTCACTCAGTTCCGTTTTGGAAATATTCCTTTAGAGTCTATGCCCAGATGTATTAATACCAGTAATTTTCTTTGTGTATTCTGTGTAATGTACTGTTATCAAAGTGTTTCAAATTGTCATCTTACTGTAAACATTCCGTTCAGAGAACCTGTGATATAATGATATTTTTGATATAGCTATATTATCATTTAATCAATATGAATGATAAGAGCAAATGTCCAACTCTCTCTCTGTCTGTCTTTCTTTCTGTGTGTATGTCTTTATATATACAATTACAAATATTCATTCATATAAATATGCCATTTATATGAATAAACACATAATACACTTTTTTTCACACACGTGTGTGTGTGTGTGTGTGTGTGTGTGTGTGTGTGTGTGTGCGTGCGTGTGTGTATGTGCGTCTGTGTGTACATATGTGTATACCAGTACGTGTGTGTGAATCCGTACACGCGTGTGCGCGTGCTTGCGTTTGGTTCAATGCTCAATTTATTACGCAATGCCCAAGTAACCAAAACTGGTGACCGAAAGAGCAAACGTAATGAAGGTGATGATGAGGTGTGTGCATAAATAAATCAATGCTGTATAGGCCTGTACATAATGTGCCAGTCACCGCTAATGACATATAACTTGTGGAGCTGACATTCCAAAGGATTTCTTGGTTTTTGTTGTTGTTGATGTTTTTTTTCTTTCTTTCCTCGGTAATGTTTGTTAATGTGAGGGACGGGTGAGTAATCCACGCGGTACGTATACGAAGGGCAGACAATGCGTAGAACAAAGTGCATGAGAAGTTTGGTAAGCCTTGTGGAAGAACATGACATTGTGATTGGGGAATTTTCTGCCTGTATGCGTGTCTGTCTCATGTTACACATTGTATCTTTGTTTGTTTGTTTGTTTCTTTCTTTCTTTCTTTCTTCTCTGTCTCTCTCCCTTTCTCTCTCTCTCTCTCCCCCCCTCTCTCTCTCTTTGTATTTGCATGCATAAATTTCATCATAGTTTCAAGTGGCATTACAAATCTTATATGACGTCATCTCTGTCTTTGTCTCTCTATCTCTCTCCATGTCTCTATCAGTTTCTCTCTCTCTCTCTCTCTCTCTCTCTCTCTCTCTCTCTCTCTCTCTCAAACTCTTCATTGCTCCTACAACTGTTCAAATGGCGTTATTTCTATTACTTTTGTTTTGTTGGTAAAATGCGCATGCTTATTTTACTTAATATTTCAATGCTTGATCATTATCTTGACGTATATTCTACTTAATTTTCATGTCTTGTACTCTCTCTCTCTCTCTCTCTTTCCCCCCTTAATTTCTCATTCCTCTCATTCTCGGCCAGCTAGGTAGTTTTGTTAATGCGAAGTTACAATTCCTGTAACCATGATTATATTGTGAATGCTGTGTTTATATAATGCTTCCCCCCTTTGTATCATTTAAATGTTTCTCCTTCGAGCAAACACCCCGCACCTCCACACACATATTCACGCGGGCGCGCACACACACACACACACACACACACACACACACACACACACACACACACACACACACACACACACACACGCACACAGTGCTTACTTTACACACTACGTTATTATTAATTTCTTGTAGTAATTGCTCACACTGGGCTGAAGTAGCTCACCATTGACCCTACTTCAAGCCGTCGGACGGAGGAGGAAGTGTGTGTGTGTGTGTGTGTGTGTGTGTGTGTGTGTGTGTGTGTGTGTGTGTGAGATCGAGAGAGAGAGAGAGAGTGTGTGTGTGAGAGAGAGAGAGAGAGAGAGAGAGAGTGTGTGTGTGTGTGTGTGTGTCACACCAGTCACAGGACGTAGCAACCCTTGACCCACTGGAGCCCAACAGGAAGTTGTTGTCTTTGCTAGCCTGCACGTCGTGGAAATCCCACACTCGAAACAAGGGCGACCACTATGAAAGAAAAAAATTGTAAAAAAAAAAACCAAAAAAAACCGAGGCCGAGGCAATAAGCAATGGCTGCTGCTCTTGTAGGCTGGGTCCAAAACTGCTGCTTGTAGGCTGACTACAAAAAAATCAACAAAAAAAAAACAAAACTAGATGACCTGGATCATGAGAAGTATCTCAAAGAGAGAGAGAGAGAGAGAGAGAGAGAGAGAGAGAGAGAGAGGTTCTGTCATGTGCCTCAAGGGTGCAACCTCCAAGAAGTGTATGTGCAGATCAGTGAATGCACATGTGAGACAGACAGAGATACACACACACACACACACACACACACACACACACACACACACACACACACACACACACACACACAGACTGAGAGACAGACAGACAGACAGACACAAACACATACACAAACACACACACACACACACACACACACACACACACACACACAGACTGAGAGAGACAGACAGACAGACAGACAGATAGACAGTGAAAGAGAGAGACAGTGACAGAGAAAGAAAAAGAGACAGTGAGAGAGACAGAAAGAGACAGACAGACAGGCAGACAGGGACAGAGACTCGGAGACAGAGAGAGAGAGAGAGAGAGAGAGAGAGAGAGAGAGAGAGAGAGAGAGAGAGAAATAGGCAGACAGACTAACAGACAGAGAGAAAGAGAGACATAGACAGAGAGACAGAGAGAGAGACAGAGAGAGAGAGACAAAGAGAAATAGGCAGACAGACAGAGACAGAGAGACAGAGAGAGAGAGACAAAGAGAAATAGGCAGACAGACTAACAAACAGACAGAGAGAAAGAGAGACATAGACAGAGAGACAGAGAGAGAGACAGAGAGAGAGAGACAAAGAGAAATAGGCAGACAGACAGACAGACAGAGACTGAGAGACAGACAGAGAGAGAGACAGAGAGAGAGAGAGAGATCAGTGAACACACCACGTCAAAACGTCAGTATGGGGTTTGGAGGAAATGGGTGATAGGGAAAGAGAGAGAGAGACAGAGAGGGGGGGGTGAGACAGACAGAGAGATAGAGAGAGGGACGGAGAGAGAGAGAGAGAGAGAGAGAGAGAGAGAGAGAACGTGTAGGTGGGTGGGAGAGGGCAAGCGCTCCCTTCTTGCACTGCAAAGTTGATGACCCAGATCAAGATAGGATAGAGCGGAAAGGAGAAATGAAAGGAAATTTTATTTCCAGCAGGGTCATGAGATAAGCGATTTTTGCAAGAAGGTTTCATTTTCTTCTTCTTGTTGTTTTACCAAGACCGAGAAGGCATTAAAAGTATAAAAAAAAGGCGAACAGAACGGACACAGAAACTCTGGAATAAGCACACGTATAAACAAATTAGTATCAGGAAATCTTGGGAATTAAACGAAACAAAACGAAACAAAAAAAAACAAACCCCCCCCCGCCCCCCCCCAGAAACCCCCCCCAAAAAAAACAGCAACTATGCCATGACTTAAAAAAACACCCAAATATCCAAATCAAGAACAAGCAGAAAAAAAACACATTGAGAGAGGGATTGAGAGAGAGAGAAAGAAGGTGATGGACAAACATACATACATACAAACAGACAGACAGACAGACAGACAAAGACAATTAAATAAAGACAGACAGAGACAACTAAATAAACACACACACACACACACACACATATATATATATATATATATATAAATAAAGAGAAGCAGACAAACAGAGAGAGATACAGAGTGACAGACAGAGTTAGAGAAAAACAGAAGGTGAGAGAGAAACAGTGAGAGACAGCAAGTGAAGAACAGAGACAGAGAGAGAGAGGGAGAGAGAGAGACAGAGAGAGAGAGAGGGAGAGAGAGAGACACAGAGAGAGAGAGGGAGAGAGAGAGACAGAGAGAGAGAGAGAGAGGGAGAGAGAGAGACAGAGAGAGAGAGAGAGAATTATTGTTTGAGATAAGCAGCAGTTTGTATGTTTTTACCTCCAAACCTCGCCCTTTGGTGGGTCATGCAATGCTAAACAAAACATACAAAATGATAAAGGCTTGAACAAACAAACAAGCGACAACAAGAGAGAGAGAGAGAGAGAGAGAGAGAGAGAGATGCAATCCGATCACATAAACACACACACGAACACACAGATACAGACAGACAGACAGACAGACAGACACACACACACACACACACGCGTGCGCGCGCGCAGTGCACTCCATCTACGCTACACTGCGCTGCACTACACTGCTCTACACTACAAGCACTATACTATTTACAAACTGCACACACAAACATCCCCACACCGCACTGCACCATGTGCACTAAACACTAATGAAGACAAATAAACGAAGCGAAATAAACACAAATTTTCGCTGTTCCACGCACTCGTAACATGGGCATGTTACAGTATGAAAGAGAGAGAGAGACAGAGACAGAGACAGA
>NC_134894.1:6362251-6369751 GCF_041734735.1 Babylonia areolata | reverse complement strand
ATACACTTCACGTTATCGTTATCGGGAAGTACCTGGGTGGAAATGTGTTGAAATGACTTGTTTACGTTTTCGACCTGTGCTGAGTTATTTTCGTCCTGTACTTCCATGACGCGAGAATCAATGTGCAGTGTGTGGGGTGAACGTGTACACAGCTAATGTGGGTCAGGATGTGATGTACACAATGCAGTTCATGGATGACAGGGGAGTAATGAGGAAGAAAGCAGAGTATATTTTGCTCAGTGGATTCTTTGTCCTGTCTGGGTGTATCGATGTACTGGTGTATGGATACGTGTGCACATGTAATTATATGCATTTGTGTGTGTAAGTGTGTGTGTGTGTGTGTGTGTGTGTGTGTGTGTGTGTGTGTGTGTGTGTGTGTGTGTGTGTGTGTTGGCACATTCAGTATGATGGTATAATATTAAAAAAAACTATATCTTGCCAAATACATGCATACTTTGTAATTGCTGTGCATCGCTGGTATGTGAAGTCTTTGATGCAGTTATGTTTCTGTTGTCATCGTCTGTGTTGTATTGATTCTTCTTCTTCTTCTTAGTTCGTGGGCTGCAACTCCCACGTTCACTCGTATGTACATGAGTGGGCTTTTACGTGTATGACCGTTTTTACTCCGACATGTAGGCAGCCATACTCCGTTTTCGGGAGTGTGCATGGTGGGTATGTTCTTGTTTCCATAACCCACCGAACGCTGACATTGATTACTGGATCTTTAACGTACGTCTTTGATCTTCTGCTTGCTGTATACACACGAATGGAGTTCAGGCACTAGCAGGTCTGCACATATGTTGACCTAGGAGATCGGAAAAATCTCCACCATTTACCCACCAGGCGCCGTTACCGAGATTCGAACCCGGGACCCTCAGATTGAAAGTCCAACGCTTTAACTATTCGGCTATTGCGCCCGTCGTGTTGTATTGATTACAATCTTCATTTTGGTTTGATGCTCCTTGAAGCATCATTACAATTGTGTGTGTGTGTGTGTGTGTGTGTGTGTGTGTGTGCGCGTGCGTGTGTGTGTGTGTGTGTGTGTGTGTCTGTGTGTGTGTGCGTGCGTGTGCGTACGTGCGTGCGTGCGTGTGTGTGTGTGTGTGTGTGTGTGTGTGTGTGTGTGTGTGTGCGCTTGCATGATGTTCGTCCTTTGTAGCAGCCTACAGGTACCTGAGGTTCCACAATCTCCCGTCAGTCCTGCACCTGACGTGGATTCCTTCTTCGCAGTCACGGAAGGAATCTGTCAGCATGGCAGAGAATACCATACTGAACTAGGACACACACACACACACACACACACACACACACACACACACACACACACACACACACACACACACACACACAGGAAGTGAGTGTGAGAGATACAGTGAGAAGGAACCGCTTGCAACAAGACATTGGCAAAACGCTCATCAAATTTAAAAGAATTGAAAATTGTTCGTATTTAGGAAAACACACAGACAATATATATATATTTATGCAATAACTTTTAGTCTTTTACAATGGTTAAGTGTAGTGCATCGCGTTTTCTGAACCCAGTGTAGCAGTCAACACTGCAATATTTGTATTTGTATTTCATTTTATCACAACATATTTCTCTGTGTGAAATTCGGGCTGCTCTCCCCAGGGAGAGCGCGTCGCTACGCTACAACGCCACTTTTTTTCTTTTTTTTTTTGTATTCTTTCCTGCATGCAGTTTTATTTGTTTTTCCTATCGAAGTGGATTTTTCTATATAATTTTGCCAGGAACATCCCCTTTGTTGCCGTGGGTCCTTTTACGTTCGCTAAGTGCATGCTCGGCTCAAAGATCAGACTGATGCGTACCCTGGTGACATCAATACTCTTGTATGCATGTGAATCGTGGACCTTAACAGCTGAAATAGAAAAGAGAATACAGTCCACTGAGATGAGATGCTTTCAAAGACTACCGCGCATCTCCTACAAAGATCATATCACGAACGAAGAAGTTCGAAACAGAATCAGGCAAGTCATTGGGCCCTACGAAGACCTGTTGACCTTGGTCAAGAGACGCAAGCTCAAAGGGTATGGCCATGTCACGAGATCATCATGGCTTGCCAAGACATTCCTGCAGGGCACAGTGCAAGGGGGGAGAAGGAGAGGCAGACAGAGGAAGAGATGGGAGGACAACATCCCAGAATGGACGGGCTTGAGTTTGAGCGATACAGTCAGGAGGTCAGAAAACCGAGAGGATTGGAGGATGCTGGTTGCCAGATCACCTGTGGCGCCCCAACGGTCCACAAGACTACGGGATAGGTGAGGTGAGGTGAAGTGCATGCTGCACACGGGACCTCGGTTTATCGTCTCATCCGAATGACTAGCGTCCAGACCACCACTCAAGGTCTAGTGGAGGGGGAGAAAAATATCGGCGGCTGAGCCGTGATTCGAACCAATGCGCTCAGATTCTCTGGCTACCTAGGCGGACGCGTAACCTCTAGGCCGTGACTCCACATACGGCACTAAAGAAGAACACTTGTATGGCTTCCCCTCAGTTTAGGATATATATATATATACACCTGTTTTTTCGATTAAAAGTCTTGGGAGGAAGGGTGGAGACACAATGGCAGAGCAGGTAAAAATCACAGCAGGTAGCTAGCTACCTTTCTTATCGGTTCCTTTTCCTTGCCGCTTCACTGAACCTGGCTTGCTTTAGCCGGCGACACTTGCACATTTTTTTTCTGTGTATTTTATTTTTCTTCTCCTTTCAGTGCTGTCTGGACTGTTGCTGATCTCATCGGCAGGATCAGCGGTTTTGGAACGTCTTTGGTAGTGTGTGGGGAACGGAGAGAGAGGGGTGGTTGGTGGTGGTCTAGCAGGAGTTGGGGGGGTAGGTAGAAAAATTGGATGAGCCGCCTTTGCTTTTTTCTGAGAAAAGAGTTGAAACTTAATTGAATGTGGAGCGAAAGCGGTTAACTGAGTTGTGCTATTTTTGCTGTTGTTGTTGTTTTTGTTGCTGTTGTTGTTGTTGTTGTCGTTGTCGTTGTCGTTGTCGTTGTCATTGTCGTTGGCTTGTTTAGAGTAAAATGATATACGTTGGTGATCTTAAACTTTAAATGCGTATCTGATGACATTCAGTGACAGTCTTATTTCCACCCCTCCCACACCCACACCCCCTTGGCCACCCTCCTCCCCCCCCCCAGCCCCCCCACAAGCACATACATACGCACGCAGGCACACGCACCCAACCCAAAAAGCGCGCGCGCGCGCGCACACACACACACACACACACATGCACGCACATAAATACACACTCACATACACCCAACCCTACACACACACACACACACACACACACACACACACACACACACACACACACATGCACGCACATAAATACACACTCACATACACCCAACCCTACACACACACACACACACACACACACACACACACACACACACACTAACCCCCCCTCCTCTCTCCCACACACACACAGCCATTACGCCAAAGAGAACACGTGCGCTCGGTTTTCACATACGCAATACTGGTGGACAAAACAGCTTTTCGCCATATGCAGACTATCACTCGCTCGCAAAAAACAGCATCCGCATGTAAACCACATTTATTCCCACGCTCGACACACACACACACACACACACACACAATACCTTCTGTCTCAGTTTCACAGCTGAAGTAACAGCATAAACCATCACCCACCCATAGGCCCACCATCATTAACTCACTCAGTACGGCCAGTCCTCTCTTCTCCTCTACACAGACCCCTCGGATGTCCAGTGGATGTCTGAATGACCCAACCTTTAGCTTCCGTCGTCAGAATTGTGGTATTCTTTGTCAACATTCACGTCTTCAGTTTAAGAGCCTTCCGCTTGCAATATTTTGATGATGGTAATTGGGGTGAAACGCTGTTAACGTCGTCTCTTTCGCCGTGGGTATGGAGAGAGTTAATACAACCTCACTTTTTTTTTTTTGCCAATCTCAGCTCCACACGTGAGCTACCATCTGCTCACGTTACTGAGAAAGGGATGGATGATAGGTGCGATGCAGAGAGAAAAGTATATGATAGGTGCATATTTGCATGTTATTTATAAAAACAAGCATTTTGCACGGAAAAAAAACAACAACTGAGGAAAAACAAAATGGAATAAAACCATTTCGGAAACATGCTGACTACTATATCCATTTCAAGAAAATGGAATCATTGCTTGATGGAAATGTCATCACTTTTTTTTAATTATTTTTTTTAATTTTATCTCTGTGCCTTATTGTCTGCGTTTTTTTTTCTCTCTCTCTTTCCAGATATTTTACTCTGTCATTTTTCCTGTACGTGTGTATGTTAGAGAGGATGCGGTTTCTGGCTTATTTTGTTTCCTCTTCGAATGTGTGTGGAAGAAATGGTGATTAATTAACTCTCTCCATACGAACGGCGAAAGTGAAACGTTAACAGCGTTTTACCCCAATTACCATCATCAAAATATTGCAAGAGGAAGGCTCTTCTACTGAAGAGGTGAATGTTGACAAAGAATACCACAATTCTGACGACGGAAGCTAAAGGTTGGGTCATTGAGACACCCACTGGACGTCCGAGGGGTCTGTGTAGAGGAGAAGAGAGGACTGGCCGTACTGAGTGAGTTAAAAAGGTTCTTTTGATGAAAAGAAAGAAAAAAAAGATAGATAGATAAACAAATAAATAGATAAATAGATAGATAAATAAGGGAATGAATAAATAAATAAATCAATCAATCAAACGCAGCGAATCGCGGGGAACTGACTGCATCTATTGTTCGTCCTTTTTTTCTGAATTCCCTCCATCATCCAACCCTTCCTCAGCGACTAGTATCGGCCCAACACTCGGCTTATATCACAGATTGACATAAGTTTACATTTGGGCCAACAGCAAAGTGAGAGCTGTATTATCAATAGTTTCTCCAGTCAATGGGAAACCATTTACAGCTTAGTCTTTTTGTGAAGGACTATGACTCTCAAACTAGGAGGCAAAATTGCACTGCGGCTCTTAGTGCTGCAGCCTTGTGGGCTAGTTGGCCTTTGGGAACCATCCCAACGCCGACTGTCCTAAAACCCTCTTGGCCGAGAGAGTGGGGATGTACCTTGGGCAATACACTCTCCACTATAATCAAATTCTAGCCCAAATAGTTGGAACAGCAGTTGCCTCCTAGTCGGACACGACTGACTATCATATATAGTATGGGGATATATATTGTAGTTGGGTAGTGCGGGAAGTGGAGGAAGACGAAAAAGAAGGTTGTTCTGGTGGTGATGATGGTGGTGATGATGATGAAGGTAGATGGTAGAAGAAGGTCGTATGTATTCGTGTGTATCAGCGTGGGAATAAAAATGAACAACACATGGATGTTGTTTTGCAAGCGCCGAGTGATTGTTTGCATTTCGCGTCAGGCTCTGTGTTTTTTTTGTGTTTTGTGTGTGTGTGTGTGTGTGTGTGTGTGTGTGTGTGTGTGTGTGTGTGCGCGCGCGCGTGCGTGTTTGTGTGTGTGTGTGCGTGCGTGTGCGTGCGTGCGCGCGTGCATGTGTGTGTGCGTGTAAAAGCGTGCATGAACCCAAAGCATGTGTGTGTATTTGTACAGCATTTTTTAATACTTGACGATGTCACACCAACCTTTTTGCAGCCCCATGTATACACAGCGCACACTCTCTCAACCTCAGTTCTTGCGTCTTTTACGATCTTATCCGCGCTTGATGCCTAAGATGTTGTTGTTGTTTTTTGTTGTTTATTTTGTTTTGTGTGTAAACATGTTTTATTTCATCAAGCCAAATGTACACTTGGGGAAGGCTATCACATTTTCTCGCCTTGTCTTGGATTTTTTATATTTTTTAATTTATTTTTTAGTAGACATGCATACAGTAAAGACATTATGTACCCCCACCCCGTCCACCTCGGTGTGTCCTGAAATAAACACGCCTTGTCTTGTCTTGTCTTGTCTTGTCTTGTCTTGTCATGACACCATCAGTCTGGTAAGACATAGCCTCAAGACCTGACAAGATCTTAACAGAGCGAAGCAGCTGATGGTGGCCTTTATGGCTTTGACAACCCCCCCCCCCCCCAACCCCCCCCAAAAAAACCCAAACAAACAAACAAAAAAAACCCAAAACAAAACAAAAACAAAACACCCCCCAAAACAAAAAAACAACAACAAAAAACAGGCATAGTGGAGAAATTCAGAGACAAACTAAGATCTGGGAAATTTATAGGTTGAAAAATAAACTATATAAAATCAGAAAACAATGTAACGATAAGTTTTCTTTTTTTCATTTTGTTTCATTTCTTTGTTGTTATTTCGTTGTTATTGTTTCTGTTGCTATTGCTGTGCTCTAGTGGCATACAGCCGTTGTGAATGCAAGAGAACGCTGGCCATTAAGGAGAAGCGTGAGCGAAAGGGAGCAGGGATCAACTTCTGGAGACGTTTTCCCTTGCAATACCTGTGGGAAGTGCTGCGCATCCAGAATCGGCCTCTTCTCCCATATGAGGACACACAACGACAGAAAAGCTTGCCTGCCTACTCATCCGTCGGTCCGACGGGAGACTCCATTACTATTATCGTTGTTGTTGTTGTTTGTTGCTATCGCTGTCGATGCCGTGTGTTTTATGTTATACGGAATCCCGTGTTTTTAAACAAAGGATGGAATGTTACTTCATAGTGTCCACATTCAACGTTGTCAGCTTCATCGCATGAGGTGGAATGGTGATAAAGAGTTGAATGTTATGATTGACTGACTGGTTGATTGATTTATTGGGGGGGGGGGGGGGAGGGAGGGAGGGGGAAATGGTGATAAAGAGTTGAATGTTATGATTGACTGGCTGGTTGATTGATTTATTGGGGGGGGGGGGGATGGTGATAAAGAGTTGAATGTTATGATTGACTGACTGGTTGATTGATTTATTGGGGGGGGGGGGATGGTGATAAAGAGTTGAATGTTATGATTGACTGGCTGGTTGATTGATTTATTGGTTGGGGGGGGGGGGGGGATGGTGATAAAGAGTTGAATGGTATGATTGACTGGCTGGTTGATTGATTTATTGGTTGGGGGGGGGGGGGGATGGTGATAAAGAGTTGAATGTTATGATTGACTGACTGGTTGATTGATTTATTGGGGGGGGGGGGGATGGTGATAAAGAGTTGAATGTTATGATTGACTGACTGGTTGATTGATTTATTGGGGGGGGGGGGATGGTGATAAAGAGTTGAATGTTATGATTGACTGGCTGGTTGATTGATTTATCGGGGGTGGGGGGGTGGGGGGGGGGAATGATAAAGAGTTGAATGTTATGATTGACTGGCTGGTTGATTGATTTATTTGGGGGGGGGGGGGATGGTGATAAAGAGTTGAATGTTATGATTGACTGGCTGGTTGATTGATTTATCGGAGGGGGGGGATTGTGATAAAGAGTTGAATGTTATGATTGACTGATTGGTTGATTGATTTATTGGGGGGGGGGGGGGGGGATGGTGATAAAGAGTTGAATGTTATGATTGACTGATTGGT
>NC_134894.1:6334751-6339751 GCF_041734735.1 Babylonia areolata | reverse complement strand
ACACAAATACATACACCCAACCTCCCATTCAGTCACCCACCTATCCAAACACACACAAACACTTTGGAATTTGAACATTATTAATTTAATTTTAATCCTTTTGCTCCAGATGTGGTATAAGGGATAAACAAAAAGCAATAGATGTCTATGAAAAAGTCAAAAGGTAAAATTAAACACAAAACACCTCGAATTAATGGTAAAACCTCTCAGAGAAGAAACATGTAAATAACTAAATCAAACAATTTTACACGCAGGCAAAAAAAAATTGCGTAGATAGAAATGCTTGTTTTTTCTTAGTGCTAAATACCGAAAAACCCTGCATATTAGATGATAATGAAAATCACTTGTTTTTTTTTTTTTTTTTTTTTTTTCAAAAACATGAAATAAAATCAAGATATTTCCTATATTGAGACAATTCAGAACATTAAAGGATGAACAAACAAACTAACCAACAAATAAAAATCCAGAAACAATTCTTTTAGTTTGCAATCTACAAGGAAACTCAGATCCATCAATATTCAATATGCCTGATATAACTCTTTATATAAATACTATGATGGCGTTTAACAGGGTGTATGTCTCTTTCAAAATGCACAAATGCAAATATTATGTTTCTGTGCAAATTAAGGAAATATGAAGAAAAACAAAAAAATGAAGTTTTTAAATGCTTACTGATCATGCCCAAACAATTCACACCCATACAAAAGACCAGGCATGACCATGACATTGAATAAATCAAACAACGCTATTGGCAAGATAATGACATTCATGTGATTTGATAAAACTAAATATAACCTTGAGGGCTTATAATACACTGCTTTTTCTATTAGAGAATTTACGACTGCTTTTAAAAATAGTACCCAAGTACTGAAAGTTTTGTACACAGTAAAAGTTTCTATACCATGAGTAAAACCTAAAATGAAGCATACATTTCCGTTTCTTACAAAAAGAAACAAATCACATTAGATTTTACACAGTAAAAGTTTCTATACCATGAGTAAAACCTAAAATGAAGCATACATTTCCGTTTCTTACAAAAAGAAACAAATCACATTAGATTTAACAAAGTTTTCGCCATAAACACATAACAACCACTGAAAAAAATCACTGAATCAAAATGGAATTCATCACATAAAGTGAACAAAACAGGGTAATATAATCTACAGATAATCATATTAGAATAGGGAACTGTGTTCCATTTCAGCGTCCCAGTACGGTTTGGAATGTTAAGCTGTCAGTGAACAAAAACAAGTACTACTTTATCATCTATGCTGAGTTGAGTATTTACTTATAAATTAATATGTGTGGTTGACAGTCAATGATTATATGCCCTTCTTACAGTAGCGTGTGTAAAAGAAAAACAAAGAAACAAACAGAATGTGTGGTAAGTGAGAGAAAGACGTACCATGTTTTGATTCATAGCTATTGGTCATTTATTTGTGGTACCGAAATTCTGAGTCTGCAAGACGAGATACTCCTCACTGCATTAAGAAACGTCACTGTAATACTGTGATTCATTCCCCTCATTTCATATCTTTCCCCATACACTGAGTATTTCAGTGGCCTTTCTTTGCACCACCTGAACAATAAAATGGGAATTCATCATTTTACTATTTGCCAACTATGAGTTAACACATGATAACACAAACACAACCCTTGTCTTGCATTCTTGTACTTTCTGTGTTTACATGTCGTTACAGAACAATAATTATGTATCTTGTTTGTATTATTTGCATGTCATTTTTAAATCTTCATTTTCAGTGGAACACTGGTGTGTCTATGACATCATACTGTAGCTATGAATGATTGATTCTACATGTCTTCTATGTTTATGTGTTATTATGGTTTCGGATGTCTTATTCGCATTATACAGTGAAGTGTGCCATGGGCAGTATCTCTCAAACGGACAACAAACCCATCATATTGCAATGAACTCATGAGCTGGCTGTGAATTGACATTTAAGTTCTTGTGTGCGAAGTGTGGCCTCCTCGGGACTCTGTGTGCCACGTGCACTATGTCTAAAGATAACCAGTAAACAACGTCTTCAAGAACATGACTAGATTCATGGAATTTACTTTTTCCCAATGGACTGCAACAGTGCTTGTGTTTTGGACAATGTGTAATCTTGTATGGTGTGTGCTATACATACTTGAGAAGTACAGCGGATATCTTGATATTTCACAAAGAATTTTGTTTCTTTTTCATTCATACTCTTCTTTTTCTTTTTTTTTCAAACGGAAATGTTTCCAGCCTGAATCCAAATTCAAGTTCGCAACCTGGCAGCAAACTTATTTTTGGACAGGACATATGTAAGCGAGTGATTATTTTTCATTAACGTGGAATACCAATGGGGAGACTGGTCAGTTCTGGGCTATATATAAGGCTGAACACGGAGAACCGAGGAGGCCACCCCCAGGAAGAGACCAAAAGAGCAGAGCCGGCCTGCAGAGCAAACCCTTACAAGACTGGTCTGCAGCTAGATGATGATTTCAAGGGGTATGTGATGTGTTAGATTCTAAGCCAACATAGGCCGTAGTTAGGTTAGGACAGGCTGTAGCATGTCTGTGTTGATGACTGAAGAATGCTACTGTGGGTAGATAAGATAAGATAAGATAAGATAAGATAAGATAAGAATAACTTTATTATCTCCACCTGGAGAAATTTGGTCAGGTGCATTATCACAACATAGACAAGTAAACAACATGGGGACCATAACTGTAAAAGCCAACAACAGCCCCAACAAATATTACGAAGATACAAATGTAAAAAATATCACATACATCGTTTCATACATACATCCACACACTGCAGGTAATAACTAGTATTCTTAATGTAAAAACAGAAAGAATTAAGAAACATTATTTGAATATAATTATAAACATAGCCTACTATACTGCACATTGATTATAATAGACAGATAAGATAAGAATAAAGATGAATTGCGGAAAACCACAACCAGATAATCAGCACACACCCGCACCGCACCCCCCCCCCCCCACCCCACCCCACACACGCAGATAAGTGATATCCAAGAATGTTGAGAATTTGTGACTGAATAAACAAAGGATCTAGAAATGAATCACGTCTTCAGAACTTGTTAGTTGTTATATGTTGTGAAATCATTCCCTCTCGTCACAATCTATTTGATGGTGGTGTGTCATTCATTTGTTGGTTCGAGTCTACTCTCTACCTTTCCACATCTCTTAGATGGTAGGCTATCCTCCCTGTATGAAATCTTATTGTGTCGGGTAACGTCAGGCACCAAACATAGGGAACCAAACGAAATCAGAGAGAAGAAACTGCATTCCCCTGAGTTGAAATGTTCTAGTAGTAAGTTGGAATTTACAGTTGATGGAGATAGGGATATTCACTCGTGAGACAGTTGGCACAAGATAAATCCACGACTCTTCCTTCGTGTAATAGTAATATTCACTGATATGATAGTTTGTGGACATGACTCTTCAATTCCACTTAGTGTAAAACACTATCAGGGTAATAGCGACACCTTTTCGCCAATGTGATAGTAGCGACGCTTTTTACCCGAGTGATAGTGCTATACGCCCGTGTTATAATAACATCAGGGTAAGATCTATTAGTGGAGTAACGGTGGGGTGGGGGTAGGGGTGGGGGTAATTTGAGTCTGTTTCACTGGTATGGCACAGTTTCCATTTGCAGATATCAAAATCATTCTGTTTCCTTTTTAATTCCTATTTCTTTTTCTACTTTTCTTTTCTCCGCTTGTTCATCTCGTTGAATCTTTGCCCCCAAATCAAGCCTGTGCGCCTGCCGCCTTCTGAAAGGGGTCCACGGGTGTGCTGGGCATTACCGGCATTCCGTAGCCGGGTGGATAGGCAGGATCGCTGGGTGGCGGGTACTGCGGTTGCATCGGAGGAGGAGGAGGCGGTGGTGGATATGCGGTGTTGTACTGGGGGGGAAGTGGAGGGGGAGGGGGGTGCTGCTGCTGCTGATGATGATGCACGACCACCGTTTTCTCTGTGGGGACACACACGGCAAAATCAGCTGCTGTTACAAGTCAAGTCAAGTCAAGTCGAAGTAAATCATTATCACTCAAGGAGAAATCGGCGTGTGGTCGTAGTCGCTCATAAATACAAACATAAGCTAAACACTCGAAAGATATGTACATGTTTAAGCATTCAAAGAGATCACATAAGATTTTACTGACATGTTTGAAAATATTTTATTTTTACTTATTTGAAAACAATGAACAGGCAAAGCAATACGTAATAAATGAATGAATGAATAAGATAAACGGACAAATGAACAAACCAACTAACCATCCAATTAATCAAACAGTTGCCCGAAGGCAACAACAGTCACAACAACAGTAACAATGATACTACTACCACTACTAATGATGATAATGTAATGGACCAATTGAGTAGTAAGGGGTTGTTTAATTATGAATTTGATTTTTGGATACAAGGATGAAAACATTAAACGGGAATATAATTTTGGATCAATATTGTCGTGGATCAATAACCTGTCGGCGACGCCACTTTTGTAGCCGTGTTGTGAACCGAATGGTATGTTCTTGGGGAACGGCACAAAAGAATTACTGAATTACTGAATTAAAAAGAGTATGAAGGTGAATGGATAGAAAAGATCCGCTCGCAGGCCAGTCACAAAAGGGTTTTTCTATTGTTCTATTACAATATCATGAGAAGTAAAAGAAGTGGAAAAGAGACAAGTCAAAATCATTATTATCGAGGGTAATAGATAAGCAAGTAAAATGCTTTTTTACACCCAGCCCTCGCCCTAAAGAGGGAATAAAGCTTAAAAAAAGTGAAAATGAGCACACACAAAAAGAAGAAAAAATTCAAAACACAATCAAAATACACCATTATTTCACCATTCAAAGCCATTCCACAAAAGGAAGAAGAAGAAGAGATGAAAAGAAAAAAAAAAAGAAAAAAAGATGAAACACACACACACACACACACACACACACACACACACACACACACACACAAATGCACCC
>NC_134894.1:6309751-6314751 GCF_041734735.1 Babylonia areolata | reverse complement strand
CGATATCGCTGGAGAAGTGATTTTCATTAGTTATTCTCTGACCTATCTGCCTCTGTTCTATCTTTCTCTCTCCTCCACACTCGAGTATGAGAGAAGAAAGTGTGTTCCTATAATTATGCCAGTGCACACACACACACGCACGCACACACACACACACACACACACACACACACACACACACACATACAGAGAGAGAGAGAGAGAGAGAGAGAGAGAGAGAGAGAGAGAGAGAGAACAAGAACAAGAACAAGAACAACAAGAACAAAACTTTAATCTCCAGGCCTCAGGCCCCTAGAAAGAGGTCAAAGTACACAATATGGTGATCACTCAGCCACAACAAAATGTAAAATACGTACTAACTTAACCTGTAGAACAAAAATGCTCTTGTGCATAGTAAATTAATTCTAACTTTCATCATTGTTGTCACAGAATTCCTGTCGTATCTTCAGGGCATTAAATATATAAATGCAGAGTTTACGAATACTGTAAACAGAACCATTCTTCATCAAGTGAAGTGATTGACCTTCAGAGTTCAGATGTTTTTGCCGCAGGTTATTGTAAAGGACACAATTGTTTATAAAATGGTTTTCATCTTCGATCACATTACAACGTTTACATGCATAATTTGAATTACATTTGAATGTTCTTCTAAAAAATGATCCATTTATCGGGAGCAAACCAAGCCGTAATTTAGAGAGAGAGAGAGAGAGAGAGAGAGAGAGAGAGAGAGAGAGAGAGGTGGGGACTCAAGAAATGCGTGAGTTTATTCATTTGGCACTCAACCACGACATAAAAGATTACGAAACAAAAACGCAGTTGAACACACACACACACACACACGCACGCGCGCACGCGCGCGCGCACACACACACACACACACACACACACACACACACACACACACACACACACACACACACAGAGGAAGAAAGCAGACACACACATTATTCATCCTTTACTTACGAAAAAAACAACAACAAAAAACAAAACAAACACAATGATGTACTCAAAGCACCTGCATATATTTTCCGAGTTGTATACAACCAATTACAAATTCAATCGCTTACCTAATATCGATATTGATGGAAACACCAAAACATCTACCGAAAAATATATCATTGTCAAATTTGCGGAAATCAATTTTAAAAAAATATCATACTGATGCAAGAAATGAAAAAACAAAAACAAACAACAACAACAATGTGCTGCAATTCACTGTGTTCCTTTAAGTTCTTAATATTCTTTGAGGCACAAAAGAAATGGATATGTCAGGGCAGTGACCACCCCCCTCCAAACCCCCCACCCCCACCCCCGCAAAGAAGACAAAACAAACAAAAAGACAAAAAATCCAAAACGAAAACAAATAAAGAAATCAGCAACATGTATATTATTAGCCTATATAGCCAATGCATGTCATTTGTCTTTCTCTTTTTTTCCCCACACTTTATTCTAATGCGGTGTGCTGTATCTGTAGCATTTAGAGCTGTTTAATTTTACATTGTAAAAAACATAATGCATGACTGAGTAAAATATCTGAAAAAAACAAAACAAATACATATCCATCTTGGTTTGACGTTGCTTGCAGCATTCCATCCTTAAAAAAAAATAAAATAAAAAAGAGGTCGCAACATGACGTCATAAGCAGAAACATCTTGAAGCGATTCCGTTTACAAACTGACGTGTTTTGCGTTAAATACATGATACCACATGACCGACCACACGAAGAAAAAGCGAGAACAACAACAAAACACAACAAAACAAATATGTACACCAAATTGGAAATCTTAAAACAACAACAACAAAACAACAACATACACGCACGCACACACACACACACACACACACACACACACACACACACACACACACACACACACACACACAGTACGCGTCAATTCATGAAATAACATCTCGTGAAAGATAGTATTCAAATCACGAGAACAACCTGAACTTCGTACATAGAATCCGTTATGGCAAAGGAGTATACAATACAATACAATACAATACAATACAATATAATACTTTCTTTCAACCCTACCATTCTTTCCTTCTCATATTATCTTCCACTGCTTCTTCAATTCTCTTCCTTCCTTCCTTCCTTCCTTCCTATTTTTCTTCCCATCCCCTTTGGGTTCCATCATTTTCTCCAGCCAAGCCTTTCATACAGTGCTGGTTCATACTCAGTGGAACACTGAGGCCTTCAGCCTCCTCTATAAAGATAATCTGATGAGTAACTAGCACCGTTAACATGTTTGATGAAATAGAAAATATATACATGATGTAAGCCAGCTATTCTAGAAAAAAAGAAAAGAAAAAAAAGGCAACAATGTTAAAATAAAATGCAGCACAGTTGGCAAAAGCTTTGGAATGTTGGTGAACTGAATATTTGTCTGTCTGCCTGTTTACTGTCTGTTCATATATTGGCATATTCATTACTTAATTTGTAGGTATACGATATTTGCACGTGTATGTATGTATGTATGATACGTTTAATCATTACGGATGCTTACATATTACGCATTATATATAATTATGTTTGTGCCTGTGTGTGCCCCCCCCCCCCTTTTTTTTTTAAGTTATTGCATTCGATCTTTAGTTGTCATCATAACATGAGTTATCATTATGAGCAACAACATCTTTGCCCTGGAGGACAGGATGTGAACGAAATCACGCTTTTCCGCTTCCCTCGTTAAAGAAAATCCGAGGCCTCCCTGTCTCCTCGGTGACCAGGGGCTCGCGGCGCTCCTCTTCAGGGCCAAAAAGCCTGCTCACGGTGACAGGCCCAGGGCCCGCAACTGCTTTTCCGCCGTCTACCCGGATAGTCTCCCCTGTGATGAAGGCCGCATCGTCCGAGGCGAGGAACGCCACCGCGTGTGCGATGTCTGACGGGAGTGCACAGCCTCCCAGCGGCGTGGAGGCCTTTTGGAGGGCCGCGTACTGCAGTTGTCGGGCGGTCATAGACACACAGACAACATAGGCATCAACACACACACACACACACACACACACACACACACACACACACACACACACACACACACACACACACACACACACACACACCACACACACACACACACACACACACACACACACACACACACACACAGACCACACACACACACACACACACATGAATATGCATGTAGTGTGTACGCCGCCGAGCACGTACACACTGAAAGACATACAAATACTTACAGACAGAGAAGCAGACACACAAACACACAGGCAGTCATACAGATAGACACAGACAGAGAGACAGACAGACAGACAGACACACCGTCAGACAGACACACAGACAGACAGACAGACAGACATACACACACACACACACACACACACACACACACACACACACACACATACACACACACACACACACACACACACACACACACACACGCCACACACACACACACACACACACACACACACACACACACACACACACACACACACGTACGCGCGCACTCATGTACACACACATACGCGCACACACACAAAGCATATTTTATGTATCAAAGCACAGTAAAATATTAAACCACCCTCTCTCTCAAGGAAATTATTGCACTACCTATTTGTGAAGGTACAAATGTTGATTTTTGTTGGATACCATCCCACACTGGATTCCCTTATAACGACCAAACAGACAGGGAAAGTGACTTTTATAGGTGCTTGAATTCAAGTCTAAAACCTCGTCAGTTGACTCTCTCAGACTTTGGTCCGATTCGCAGACCAACTCTGAGTTTAGCTCTCAGACTATTATCAAATTCATTACGGACCAAGTATTGTTCTAATGTCAAGTGCATATGCTTTAGTAACTTGACAATTGAGCATATAATTTTTGACTGTAGCTTGATGAAGCCTTATGTACACGAAAGTGTGTCTTCACAAGTGACTGAGAACGTTGATGTTTTTGACTTTTTGCATTCATTATCAGTTGTTTCGCTTGTCAGTTTAACGACATCTCTTTTACGAAGTATTTTAAGTAATTTCCTGTAATTGTATTTAGATTTTTTTTTTCAAATTTCACCCACGTTTCACCCTCATTTGCCCAGTTTTCCCTCAACCCTCCATTCATTCACATCTCCCACCCCTTCTAACCGATAATACTCAAATGTATTCATGAATACTTTAACAAAATGTCTTCAGTCACCGATATGTGTGACGGGACATGAAACAAATTCCTCCTCCTCTCTCAAGGACCCTCCCCCCCCCACACACACACTCTCTCTCTCCCTGTGTGTGTGTGTGTGTGTGTGTGTGTGTGTGTGTGTGTGTGTGCAAAAAATCAAACCACGGAAACACGCCAACCATCCATGCAACCAAGCGACGGCTTTAGTCTAAAACCCACATCTTGGTATGCGTCCAGAGCCATCCCATTCTTCAAATGAATGCCATTCTCAATGAAGCCCGGGCTGTTTGAACACACACACACACACACACACACACACACACACACACACACACACACACACACACACACACACACACATACACACACACAATATTACACCACACTGGTCCATGAAAAAGAGCAGAAGATGAATGAATGAATGAATGAATGAATGAATGAATGCATGAATGAATGAATCTTTATTTTCCAACGGTGAAGATATTAGCACTTTGGCCGACTTACACATCTGCCGTTGTTCTAAGATACACACAAACATGTACGCATATAAATGTAGTTATACTGAATACTTAATATATGTATAATGTACGAGTATAACACAGCGTCAAACTGAGAGACACAACACAGAATGAAGAAGATGGAGAGAGAGAGAGAGACAGAGAGAGAGAGAGAGAGAGAGAGACAGAGAGAGAGAGACAGAGAGAGGAATGATTGAACGAATGAATGAATGAATGAATAAATGAATGAATGAATGAAGGAAGGAAGGAAGGAAGGAAGGAAAACAGGATGGAAGAAAAATATATCTCACAACGCTGTATTTGTCAGTGTGTACATTGAGTAACTGAACAAATGAGCCTACTTCTAG
>NC_134894.1:6289751-6297251 GCF_041734735.1 Babylonia areolata | reverse complement strand
GACATAACTCATTATTGGAACATCGCACCAGACTGTTGTATTGTTGGTTTTGATCACACATGCACACAAACACACAGACATTTAAATACACACGACGGGCGCAATAGCCGAATGGCTAAAGCGTTGGACTTTCAATCTGAGGGTCCCGGGTTCGAATCACGGAAACGGCGCCTGGTGGGTAAAGGGTGGAGAATTTTCCGATCTCCCAGGTCAACATATGTGCAGACCTGCTAGTGCCTGAACCCCATTCGTGTGTATACAGCAAGCAGAAGATCAAAGACGTACGTCAAAGATCCAGTAATCCATGTCAGCGTTCGGTGGGTTATGGAAACAAGAACATACCCAGCATGCACACTCCCGAAAACGGAGTATGGTTGCCTGCATGGCGGAGTAAAAATGGTCATACACGTAAAAGCACGAGTGAACGTGGGAGTTGCAGCCCACGAACTAAGAAGAAGAAGAAGAATCAACACAACACAGACGATGACAACAGAAACATAACTGCATCAAAGACTTCACATACCAGCGATGCACAGCAATTACAAAGTATGCATGTATTTGGCAAGATATAGTTTTTTTTTTAATATTATACTATCATACCGAATGTGCCAACACACACACACACACACACACACACACACACACACACACACACACACACACACACATATGCATATAATTACATGTGCACACGTATCCATACACCAGTTCATCGATACACCCAGACAGGACAAAGAATCCACTGAGCAAAATATACTCTGCTTTCTTCCTCATCACTCCCCTGTCATCCATGAACTGCATTGTGTACATCACATCCTGACCCACATTAGCTGTGTACACGTTCACCCCACACACTGCACATTGATTCTCGCGTCATGGAAGTACAGGACGAAAATAACTCAGCACAGGTCGAAAACGTAAACAAGTCATTTCAACACATTTCCACCCAGGTACTTCCCGATAACGATAATGTGAAGCGTATGTTGCTAGCAAGTATTCAAACTGTTCGGCTTTCATTTTGTGTGCGGGTTAAATTAAGAACGTCCACGTTAGAAGACTGAAAGTGGATGGGTGGTGGGTGGTATTTGGAAAAAAAATGGTTGGTTGGTTGGTTGATTAGGTGAAATATTGCCAGATTATGAGTGTGTAAAATAGAAAATCACACAACAAACACATGTGTAGGCACTCATCTGCACATACACTTCTTTGGAGGTTACACCTTTGAGGTACATGACAGAACCCCCCCCCCTCTCTCTCTCTCTCTCTCTTTCCTCTCATTGATGTGGAAATCCTCACAGTCAATGATGTGTACATTGTTTTGTCTGGAGACCTTAATAGTATAACTGTTGATGTAACTCCTGAATGTTTGTATAAAAATGATATTGATGCACTTTATAGAAGTTCTCCTGTCAATATAAACCGAAATTCTCACGATGTCATACTGAATAATTACGGAAAGCTCTTATTGAATTTATGTACTACACTTATGTTTTTTAAATGGCGTACGTAAGGGCGACCTTCAAGGTTGCTATACATTCAACTCAGATTCTGGCAGTAGTGTTAATGATTATTTTATAATGTCAAGTGATATGTTTGATGTTCTTTGTTCAGCCTGTGAGCTTACTGTTAGAGAAAGATTTGATTCTGATCACATGCCATTAGAATTGTCTGTGTATTTTCCAAAAGATGGAAATGACATAGCTGAAATGCATGAAAATGAACAAATTGTAAGCAAACTTGTATGGAACAGCGATTTAGCACAAACGTTCATTGATTCTATGGAAACTGAAGGAGCTCGTGAAATGTTGGAATCAGCCACTGGTTTGATTGATGTTGATATTGACAAGTCCTTGTCGTTGTTTAATAACTGTATTACACAGAGTGCTCAATGTATGTATAAGCGACTTACACTTTATACAGACCAAACGACAGATGACTGGTACGATGACGAATGCAGAAAAGCAAGAACTAACTTAAGAAATCTCTTCAGGAAATGTAATCGAACAACACTGACTGGAGATTTAAATGCCTCCTGTACGACAAGGAAAACCTTTTGTATAGCAAGTAGAGAATATAAACATTTGTTAAAACGCAAAGAGAAGGATTTCAATCGTAATGCATTAGATAAAATTTTGGCTTCTGTGAATAATCAGAAACAGTTCTGGGAAAATATGCGCAAAGTTTCGTGTAAGAAAAAGATTGTAAACAATAATATATCTGTCGATGAATGGTTTCAGCACTCAGAATGATGATGAAATGGACGGGGGTGATACTGACTGTTATTTCAATAGACCAATTCCAAAAGAGGAAATCTTGTTAGCATTTAGGAAGATAAAAACCAGGAAAGCTGCTGGGCCAGATGGAATAAATTGGGAATTGCTAAAAAAAAAAAAAAAATGCAGGTGAATGTGTTGTTGATTTCTTTGTGTTATTTTTCAATGCTTTGTTTCAAAGAGGCATGTTTCCTGAAAGATGGACGGAGGGAATTGTGCTTCCCCTATTCAAAAAAGGTGATGTAAATAACCCTAATAATTACAGAGGCCTTACATTAAGTGATGTAAGTAGTAAAGTTTATAGTGCTGTTATTAATCGTCGTTTACAAGAATGGGTAGAAGAAAATAATATTACTGTGGAAGAACAAGCTGGGTTTAAAAGGAATTATTCTACTATTGATCATATGTTTACTTTGTTAGCTTTTGTGCAAAAACAATTTTGCTTTAATCGAAAGTTATATATTGCATTCATAGACTTTGAGAAGGCCTTTGATTCTATACACATAAAATTTCTATGGTATATTCTCTTAAAAAATGGAATAAATGGTAAGTTATATCGATGTATTAAAAGCATGTATAATAACGTTAAGGTAAGGATAAGATGTGGGTCTAAATTGACAAACTATATCAGTTGCATATATGGTGTAAAACAGGGCGATGTGTGCAGCCCTATACTATTTTCACTCTTTATAAATGAACTTGCAAGAGAAGTTATAGAAAATGGTAAGCATGGGGCACGATTCTCTCTTGATTATTTTGAGCTTTATATTTTACTTTTGGCAGATGACGTTGTTTTGCTTTCAGAAACAGTAATTGGTTTGCAAACTCAGTTGAACAATTTACATAGAGCAGCTTGTTCTCTTGAATTAAAAGTAAACTTGAATAAAAGTAATATTATTGTGTTTCGAAAAGATGGTTATATAGCCGCAAGAGAAAGATGGACATTTAATAATCTTGTGATGCCAGTAGTTAATGCTTATAATTATTTAGGTATATTGTTTTCAACAAAGCTTCACTGCAACCTGTATCGATTTGTCTAGTAAAGGTAAGAATGCAGTTTTATGTATTTTGCGACAATTACGTAATTTGAATAATGACAGTTTATCTTTGTTTCTCAAGTTATTTGATTTACAGGTTCAACCCATTGTTCAGTATGGTGCAGAACTTTGGGGCCTTGATACTTCAGCATGCCATATTGAAAAAGTACACTTATTTGCTTTAAAAAAGTTTCTGGGGATTGAAATGCGAACGCCCAATGATCTTGTATATGGCGAAACTAATAGATATCCAATTTACATAAATTCTACGATACGTTGTATTCGTTACTGGTTGAAGTTAACGAGAATGGATAATCACAGACTGCCACGTAAAGCCTATAGGATGTTACATGATTTAGATGAAAAAGGTAAAAGAAATTGGGCGTCAAATATTCGATGTAAGTTATACCAATATGGTTTTGGATATGTATGGATGAATCAAGGTGTCCAGGAAATTAAACAGTTTCTCGTTGAATTTAAAGAAAGATTGATTGTTTGCAGGTGGCAGGAATGGAACTCACATAAGGAAGACAGCGACCGGTTTGAAATGTACAGAACATTTTGTACTACTCATGAAGTGAAAACGTACTTGCAAATTAGCTTAGACAAACATTTAAAATTCATAATGGCAAGATTTAGATTAGGTATTTCAGAAATTGCTCAACATTATTATCGGTACAGAAAGCATACTGTGGACGAGTTGAATTGCCCTCTGTGTAGAAGTGGTGTTGAAGATGAGTTACACTTTATTTTATGTTGTCCTGCTTTAAGTAAATTAAGAGAACAGTATATTCCACGAAAGTATTTTAAGTTTCCAAATCAGTTTCGGCTAAGTCTTTTGATGGCATCTAATAAAGAAAGCATTGTAAATAATTTGTCCATTTACATATATAAAGCATTTAAGTGAAGATCAATAATGATATCATAATTCCCTTGATGATTGTTTCGCCTTGTGCACTTGCATGTTTAATAATGTTGTATACTGCACCCCTTCATGAGGGGCGATGGCCTATATGAATAAATCATCCGAATCCGAATCCGAATCCGAATCTCTCTCTGTGTGTGTAATGCAATATGCATAATACAAGCTTATAGCAAATCTACTTCTCAGTCTGTCCTTGACTGTCTTTCTGTGTGTGTGTGTGTGTGTGTGTGTGTGTGTGTGTGTGTGTGTGTGTGTGTGTGTGTGTGTGTGTTTCTTTGCCCTTCCAATTGTTCTCTATCTTTCTCCTTCCTCCTCCCTGCCCCCCCCCCCCCTCTCTCTCTCTCTATCTCCCATGTACCCCCCTCAACAAGAACATAACCTGCATGCACACCCCCGAAAACGGAGCATGGCTGCCTACAAGGCGGGGGTAAAAACGGTCATTCACGTAAAAGTCCACTCGTACTCGTGAACGTGGGAGTTGCAGCCCACGAACAAAGAAGAAGAAGAGGAGGAGGAGCACACAGACACCACACACCGCACACGAACACACCCTTTTGAGAGTGCTCAGTAACTGTGCAGCATCGTTCGCAAATAGACTCACGTCAAAATACTCTATCGTCTAATTGCAAACGACGCTATTTTGCTGATTCCTTTCAAAACTGACGTTCTGATTTGTCACCAATATGTTTTCTTAAATTCTCCCAGCACTGGTAATGCGCATTCAACACATCCGATCAAATCAATTTTTTTTTTCAAACTGTGTCAACGTTTTACGTCCTACAGCTTGTTTCCCTTGATTTAGGATTTTGATAGCACGTTTGTAACCTCGGTCGGCAGTAGTGCGCGAAGAGAAGAAATAGCGCGGAAACAGCCAGAAATACCTGATGTTTGACTAATTCTTGGAGAGTGATATTCATCAAGGTATTATAAAAAAAAAAGGTCGAAGCAGACGTTAAATTGTGAAATGCAACCGCGAATAACGCTTCGAAGTGAGGCGGTATACGAATCGTTTGCAATTACACCATGTTCGCAATTACCCATACCTACCGTATATACAGACAGTGTGTGTGTGTGTGTGTGTGTGTGTGTGTGTGTGTGTGTGTGTACAACCAAGATAATTGGATAGACAGACATTATTCATAAACACACAAATCATAATCTACATTATTTGCCGGTGTCTCAAATCGTCCACCCCTTCCGTAAGTCCCCCGGGGGACTAGTCAGTGTCCTAAGTTGTCCCCCAGGGAACGTTCTGGTACGCCCCCCCCTCCCCCCCCCCCCCCCCCCCCCCCCCCCCCCCCCCCCCCCCCCCCACCCCAACCGCCCATGCTGTTTCGGTGCCCCACCGACAGAGCGCCATCTGTGCTGTTTCAACACACCCAGGAAAAATATTCTCGCGACCACGAGCACTGTTCAACCGCACATAATAAAAACCAAATGTGTTAAGACTGTATTTCCCTACTGAGGTGGTAATTTAGATTTCTTGCAAAATGTTATTTTTATGAGGAATGAATAAATAGAGATAGGATTAGATGAATGTAAATAGCTGTGCAAATAATCAAAATATATTTAAAACTGTTTGGGGCAGAAAGTTATACAGACTGTGTTGAGTCAGCTTTCCGACTGGGGAGCTGGGTTTCACTGCAATGGGATAACCGTGTCTGTACTGTCTTATCTGTTTTGTTGTTGTTTGTTGTTTTTGTTATCGTCTCGTTTTCGCCTCCTCTGGTTTTGGCAAGGACTGATACACGAGCCACTTACAGATGATGTTGATTATTGCGTTCTTTTTACTGATTTTCCTGAAATACACCCGGAGGTAGTGCTTGCCGTTTCATAATCTGATGACGTGACTGTTGTAAACTCATTTTTTCACACATTCATCAAACACGTTGAAAGGTTGTTTCACAATTCAACATACACTGTACGAAGTTATGCCACGAGTATGATAAACAGAGTTCTGTAGTTCCAAGGTAGGTGTACTCTATATGGCTAAAAGTGCACTTACTGTGCCCCAGTCACCATCTTAGGAGACTTAGTTCACATTTTCCAACAACGAGTTTTAAAATGTCCTTCGAACACTCCGATATTAAAATTTGAAATCTAATAAATCAGTTTCGAAAACACTGTCAAAAACTGTATCCGATCGCTGCCAGTCACGAACAGAAAGGGCAAATAAACGCGAAGTCAGAATGTTTTATCACAAAGGGACGTCTTCTGCGAGGCTCCCGCACACATGAGCCATGGTCAGAGACTTACTGCCCAGTGTTTTGTGAATAATGAAACCAGGAGTGAGAGAAACAACGAAAGAAATCAAGAACAGATGGAGAAAATGTGCTTATCCAAACCAGGGACAGTGAAATTAAAAGCAAACAAGGAGGACAGCATTTATGTTATTCAGAGACCATGCCTGGGGCTCCGAATGAAAACGCAGAACGCAAATGGCCAGAGAGAGAAGAAGAAGAAGGAGAAGAAGAAGAAGAGGAAGGAAGTCAAATGGAGCACAGAAATAGAACCGCTGAAGCAATAAGTACTTTGCAGGTGTAATCAAAATGTCTTGAGGCTGTCATCTTTGCATAAGTGTTCCTTGGGTCGAACGCGTGTGGCAGAGGGAAGAAGTATCTGACCTGCATATCTCATTCTTCTCGTCTGTCGTCTTTTCTTTACACACGGCAGCTCGTATGATGCATCCTTCACGTATGGAACTAAAAACAACAGGTAACCACAGCATACGGCACACAGCACTTACAACAACAACAAATCCCAGTTTGACCAGATGGCTCCACCACCGCTGCTGCTGCTGCTGCTGCTGTTGCTGCAAACACTGCAAATATATGGAAAAGCGCACAGCCAATGTGTATGAAGTCTGCTTCGGTTTTTCGATCACGTGAATGGTGTGGTGTTTATATTCGTGTGTTTTATAAATACATTTATTACGGTGATAGTGTAGCAGAACATTGACAACCATCCCGTCAGAATCACTTATTAGAGGGAGGGATAGGGGTATAATCTATAATATACATGTAAGCTTAACCCTGAATGAGGGATTCAGACGGAATGAATGTCAATTCATTGTCACACTATCCCCATAAAAACGTATTCTTTTACCGTGCATTCGTTCAGGCGTTCACACACACACACACACACACACACACACACACACACACACACACACACACACACACACACACACACACACACACACACACAGAATATGCTTTTTGTTTTTTTAAACAAAATTTAAATCAATCATTTTCTATATATAACA
>NC_134894.1:6274751-6284751 GCF_041734735.1 Babylonia areolata | reverse complement strand
AGGCCTTCAAGACTCACTTGTGATACACTTAAAAAAAATCTAATCGTTAAAATGTGTTCTGTATTTGTTATTATAAAGCTTCGGGTTAAAAAAATAAATAAATAAAAGTCCTAACCAGATTCGAACCCCACGTGTTCGGGTGAGAAGAAACTGTGTTAACCATTACACTATCGTGGCTCCTTAACAGACGCTCTAAAATTTAATATTTGAACATACTTTTTTAAAGGGCGATAAATCAATTGCGGTATTCGCAGTGAGAACGCTGTTTAAATCATATTATTCTGGTGTATCTTGGGCATTCAAAAAATCTTTAAGGGCAATAAAAAATTCTGTTTAACTCACTCAGTACGGCCAGTTCTCTTTTTTCCTCTACACAGACCCCTCGGATGTCCAGTGGGTGTCTCAATGACCCAACCTTTAGCTTCCGTCGTCAGAATTGTAGTATTCTTTGTCAACATTCAACTCTTCAGTATAAGAGCCTTCCGCTTGCAATATTTTGATGGTGGTAATTGGGGTGAAACGCAGTTAACGTCGTCTCTTTCGCCGTTCGTATGGAGAGAGTTAAGTCCGCGGTAAAGGAGACGTGGCTATCACACTGCAACGTTTTCTCTAGATCCAGATAGATGTACAAGTTTAGTTCCACCCGCCGGGAATGTAGTACGACACGGTCGATTCAATTTCTCTTTTATGTTCATTCTAGTTTTATAGCTTTGAAGTTGATATGAAAATTGAGTATTTTGTTAAACTAATAACATGTAGAGCCAAGTACAAGTACTTCTAAACGTCGTAAGAAGTGAAAAGGACTTCATTTTGAGAAAAGTCAAGACTGGAATTTTTTTCGTTTCATTGTGATCAATTCAAGGGTATTAACTCGCATGGTTTACAATTTTTAACTGTGAATGCCAACTGATTCTGTGGATATTTTTATGGCAGTTTGGGGCATAATCCAGTAAGTGATGAGGCGTTCACAAATCTTTCTCTGAATAAATATTTAACGGTCTCCTCCAACTTTCCATCACATGTTATCCTGTATTGTCCATTGAATATAGGATTGAACGGGCAGATCAACAACTTGAAACAAAATGGCGTCGTTCGCGTTCGCGAAGAATATGAGCATGCGCTTTGAATGTGTATAAATATGCGTACACAATTGATTTTTGCCCATGACCTTCAGGGCTCAGCCAATAGATCTGTAAAGTCCACTCGTCATATTGATTTTAGTATTTTCCGAAAAAGACCACTTGGGTGAATGAACATTGTGAAAGCCCTATACACTGACAGTAAAACACACAAGCTTTTTATGTATTGAGTATAATTTCAATATGTAATGTTTAAGATGAGAAAGATCAGTTTAAAGCAAATTAAGTCCCCTAGCATTAATTACAGATTAATTTCCCTTTTTTACTATCTGCACCAAAACGTTTGCAAAGTAAATCAAACTTCCATGCTTAGCAAGAAGAAGTTCCTGTTTGAACAAAAAATGATAATAATGACTGCTCTTGTTGTTGTGTCAGAATATCAGATCAAAGTGCCAAGTTTAGAGAATACAACAACAACAACAACAAATATATATATATATATATATATATATATATATATATATATAACAGTAAATGCAGTTTGCATATAATTTGGCTTCTTTTTTATTTTATTTTTATTTTTTGTGCCCATCCCAGAGGTGCAATATTGTTTTAAACAAGATGACTGGAAATAAATGAATTTTTCCTATTTTTATGCCTAATTTGGTGTCAACTGACAAAGTATTTGCAGAGAAAATGTCAATGTTAAAGTTTACCACAGACACACAGACACACACACACGCGCACACACACACACACACACACACACACACATGGCATAAAGGGACTAGCATGGTGTTAGTAACATGCATAGGAAAAAAATGAGAGAAACAAACACATACAACATACACCGCAATACAGACCACACTGGGGGATGGAGGGTGAGGGAGGTTCTCAGTCAACCATACACATTTGACAAACAGTATCATTACACATTATGGCAGGTGGGAAAGGCAATGGTTTTTTTGAAGGTGGTTGGGCAATGGTGTTGTTTAATTGTTTCTGGGAGTGAGTTCCATAGGGTGGCGCCTGAGTAAACCAGACTGGATTTGAACAAGTCAATTCTTGGAATAGGGATATGGACTTTGGGGGGATTCCTTGATGAATTTACAGAACATTTGTCTATTAATGTTGGTGGTGCATTACCTGTCATAATCTTTTGCATCATGATTCCTTTATTGTACTCTAATCTACGGATTAGTGGGAGAATATTGCTTGTTTATAGTCTGAGTCTAAAAGGGAAGTCTTTTTAAAGAGTACCAGCTTGAGCCCCCGTTTACGAAGATTCTGTAATGGCTTCATGGTGTTCGCGCTTGCGGAGTCCCATAGTGTTGATGCATAATCTATTGTAGACTGGATATGCGCTTGAAAAAAATAATTTCCGTGAATGAAGGTTAAGGAAATGTTTGATTTTGGAGAGTTGGTGGGTTTTCTGGGCTGTCTTTTTGCAAAGGGAATTTATGTGAGGATTCCAAGTGAGATTGTTGTCAATTATGATCCCCAGAACTTTATGATCACTGAACTGTTCAATAGGTTCGCCTTTAATTTGGATGGAAGGAAAATTATGCTTCTTTTGTCTGGTTGTGATTAACATGCATTTTGTTTTTTGAGGGTGAAGAGACATATGTGGTTTAGTTCGGTCCATCTAACCATGTCATCAGTACTTTCTTGTAAGTCTTTTGCAAGAGCGACAATGTCAGTATGAGAAGTGTGGATTGTTGTATCATCCGCAAAAAGTTCGCAGACGGATTCATGTGGAGCGGTAGGTCGTTTGAGAGAGACAGACAGACAGACAGACAGACAGAGACACACAATACTGAAGCAGTCATCCAAGGGATAATACCCACATTTTCGTTCAGAGGGACAGTGCTGATGAGAAGAGTAATTTCCCTTGCTGCCGAATATATATATATTATATATTTATATATAATATTATATATATATAATATATAATATATATATATATATAATTATATATATATATTATATATGTAATACATATTTGTCTAATAATAAATATGTATATATAATATATATATATATATTATAATATTATAATATATATATGTGTGCGTGTGTGTGTGTGTGTGATTTACTTTTCATTTCGATAGCAAGAGCCATTGCATTGTTGTCAGCACACGCGCGCACACACATACACACACACAAACCATTGTTATTGGAGAGTGTGGTCGGTTTCCCATTCATGTTGATGCTTATTTACGGCTTATCAAATATTGGTGGAGACTTATTAATTTATCCCAAGACCGATACCCAAAACAATGCTATATGTTACTCATGCATGATCACAATGGAAGACACAACTGGGCAACTCAAGTAAGGACAAAATTGTATAAATTTGGATTCGAGTATGTATGGGCAATGTAAGATGTGGGTAATATTGCGTATTTTCAAAGGATCTTTTAGGACAGACAAGAAGATGATTTTCGCCAAAGCTTTGAGTCTGTTGTGAAAGAAGATGTGTATTTCTTTCTTTTCTTTTTATCACACAAGATTCCTTTGTGTGAAATTCGGGCTGCTCTCCCCAGGGAGAGCGCGTCGCTATATTACAGCGCCACCCATTTTTTTGTATTTTTTCCTGCGTGCAGTTTTATTTGTTTTTCCTATAAAAGTGAAATTTTTTTCCTCACAATTTTGCCAGGAACAACCCTTTTGTTGCCGTGGGTTCTTTTACGTGCGCTAAACGCATACTGCACACGGGGACCTCGGTTTATCGTCTCATCCGAATGACTAGCTTCCAGACCACCACTCAAGGTCTAGTGGAGAGGGAGAAAATATCAGCGGCTGAGCCGTGATTCGAACCAGCGCGCTCAGATTCTCTCGCTTCCTAGGCGGACGCGTTACCTCTCGGCCATCACTCCACTACTGTTTATATCATCCAGAATTTATAAGATCTAGTTACATTGGTGAGTTAGACAATCATGAGCACCGTCGCGCTCTGTGTCTGATTAAGTCAGATCGCCTACCACTTAATGGAATCCCTCGTTTTGGTAATTGTTTGTCAGATCCGTTTTGTAAGTATTGTAATTTTGAATAGTATAGAAGATCTTGTACATTTTCTTTTTGTTTGCCCCAGATATGCAACACTTCGTAAAAGATGTATACCACTTTATTATCACCGTTTCCCATCATCTTTTAAAGTTCAGTTGCTATGCAGAAACCTGAGTGGGAAGTTAGCCTTCAAGGTTGGTATGTTTTTTTTTTGTGTGGATCTTTGAAACTCAGATGCAACACTTAATGTTTGGTGTGACGGGTGCAATAGCCGAGTGGTTAAAGCGTTGGACTTTCAATCTGAAGGTCCCAGGTTCGAATCACAGTGACGGCGCCTGGTGGGTAAAGGGTGGAGATTTTTACGATCTCCCAGGTCAACATAATATGTGCTGACCTGCTAGTGCCTGAACCCCCTTCGTGTGTATAAGCAAGCAGAAGATCAAACATACACGTTAAAGATCCTGTAATCCATGTCAGCGTTCGGTGGGTTATGGAATTAAGAACATACCCAGCATGCACACCCCCGAAAGCGGAGCATGGCTGCCTATATGGCGGGGTAAAAACGGTCATACACGTAAAAGCCCATTCGTGTGCATATGAGTGAACGTGGGAGTTGCAGCCCACGAACGAAGAAGAAGTCTGGTGTCTGTATGCTCACCTTGTGCTGCTTATACCTGTGGAATTTCACTTCTCCTGTCCATATGGGCCATATGGCCTGAAAAGACTGCATTAAAATTATTGTTACTGTTATCGTTGTTACACACACACACACACACACACACACAGATTTAGAAGTTAGTGAAAGTGAGTGAAGAAGACTAACTCAGAACGTGATTCTCGTACATATTGATAAGCGCAGGGAACTGTCAGAGCACACACACACACGCACACACACACATGCACACACAGCAATCGAAAAAGATTAATTCTGCACGTGCTTCTCGCTTATATCGATAAACGCAGGGACCAACGAATTGTTGCTTGACACACACACCACACACACACACACACACATGCACGCACGCACTCACTCACACACACAGGGAGACGAGTGGATGAACTCAGCACGTGATACTCGTTTATTTCGATATGAGCAAGGCGATTACATTGTTGCTTGAAAGAGAGAGAGAGTGAAAGAGAGAGAGAGAGAACATGAATTCAGTACGTGAATCTTGCTGGATTGATATCAGCCTTGACATCAGTCAGCACACACACACACACACACACACACACATTGGGAGAAAACGAGAGAGAGAGAGAAAAAAAAGGAGAGTCAGAAGATGAACTTAGCATGTGATCTCGTTTTATCTATGCATGAGCAGGAACCATTAAACTGTTGTCAGTACACACCACACACACACACAGAGGTGAAATCCAGAAAACTCAATCCTTTGAGCCCCGTTAGCACACGGAGGAATACATTACACATGCATTACGTCTGGGTTCGAATCATGCTCTCGCCACTTTCTCTCAAGTTTACTCATTTGGATGAGGTCCTGGTTGCAGCACGCACCTGGCGCACTGTGAAATAACCCATAGCAAAGAGAGTGTTGTCCTCTGGTAAAATTCTGAAGAAATCCATTCTGATAGGTACACAACTGTATGCATGCACTCAAGGCCTGACTAAGCGCGTTGGGTTATGCTGCTGGTCAGGAATCTGCCTAGCAGATGTGGTGTAGCGTATATGGATTTGTCCGAACGCAGTAACGCCTCCTTGAGCTACTGAAACTGAAACTGCAACAGCAAAACCGCCCCCCCTACACCAGCCGCCGTGGCGAAGTGGTTAGCGTCGCGGACTGACGGCTGGGAGGACGCGGGTTCGAATCCCAACGGAGGTGGGTTTTTCGGCCTGTGGCCGGTTCCTACCCAGAGTTGAGTGTGCTGCGGGCTTAAATGGGGAGACTGGGACCACACAGTCGAGTGTCACCCACTTCAAGGATGCGTCTTTGGGTGTGTTGCTCTAATTACCTGGCCAACACTGCAAGTGTCTGTATCTCTCGGGCCTGGTTAACGCCGGAATATCATTATGACAGGAAGCGCAGAGTACAGCCTTGTCACGCAGTCCCAAACCAAAATGGACCTCCATAGCAACATCGTCATCGTCATCGTCATGCTCCTCTTCCATCATCATCAATATAAACAGAATAGTCTCAAAGTCTGTGGCCTTTCATGCCCTGCTCTCATGGTGACCTCAGTTTCGATACCCCTCCACTTCTGTGCTTGGGGTGAGCCTGTCAATATCTTCAGTGTCGGCAGATTCATAGGGGACTGTTGTTTGAGGGACGTGGTGGCAATCTCCACTCTGGGAGGGACGCTCACAGTCTGGCTCCGCGACTAAGCCATTATTGTCGTTGGTAGGGGGCTTAGTAGGCACCACTGAGACTCAGCAGCAGTGCAGGGTCTCTTCTGGTGTGTGGGCTCCTGGCGACCTAACATCGATGGTTCCCTGCGGACTGCCGACGCTGGAACTGTGACGGACGAACCCGGGTGTGGCCGTGTATGGGGGAATCTAAATGAGCGGCGTGGGAGTAATGCCACTGAAATGGTGCAGATGATGGGGCAGCAAAAAAAAAAAAGAAAAAAAAAAAAAAAAAAGCCGCCCCCCTTCTCTCCTGTTTAAACGCTCCATTTGATCGTTCCGTCCCCAGCACCAGCATCCTGCGAAAGGGGAAGAGTCTCATTCACATCTCCTTCCAGACCATAACCTTTACAACCTTAGTCTATTCCCGTCCCCCCACTCACACCCCCCACCTCCCCGCCACCCTCGTCTCTCTCTCTCTCTCCTTCTTTGGCCGCAGAGGTCTTTCCCAGAACAAATACTGGCTGCCACATTTCCCCAAGAAAAGATAAGGTTGTCAGTCGCATATCCATGCCGCTTTCTTTACAATTGCACTTTTTTCTTTTTCTTTTTTGCTTTCAGTTCGGAGAGGGAAACCGGGCACGTCTGTGGATGCACGCCCCGTCGATAACATACGGGTCCCTGGTTGCATGGACCAATGGACCATTGAAAATGACAGCGCGCGACATGTGGATCCCCGAGGATACATTGGATATAACGTATCATGCAGCGCAGAACGGGTGGGGAAAAAGTGGGTGGTAGTTTGGCTTGTCAAGGAGGAGCAAAGAAGAGATGAGATAAAATACATTCGGCTTTCCTTCGTCTGGATTTTTATTAAAGGACCCTAAAACGTCTTTTTATCCTGTGTCGCAGAAAGTAAATTTTTCGTAGACTGCGAGGGTCGTTAGTCCAGGGCTTGCCTCCACGTTTTCACTCTGTCCATTTCTATTTGCATAAATTATCTTTGTGTCTGCCTCACCTTTTTCTATCACGTTTTTACTCTGTACTCTGCGAAACGATAGTTAAGGTTTAGTACACAATTTAGTAGCGATTCTTATTGAATTACTGGCAGGAACTGTGGCAAAAACAGGCCACTGGCGTGCAGCATCGTCCTTCCTTCATTCAGTTTACAGATTAATTTTCTTCTTCTTCTTCTTCTTCTTCTTCTTCTTCTTCTTCGAGAGAGAGAGAGAGAGAGAGAGAGAGAGAGAGAGAGAGAGAGAACATCATCAACAACAAAAAGAACATTCATTTTGCAACTGAACTTGACAGAACGGACTGCGAGGACATATACTGATATCGATATTTGATTTGGATGAATGTTCCCAGCACTTCCAAACTGGTTTCATGGACCTTTAAAGGAAGCTACGTACACGCGCGCATGCACGTTTGTATGCGTGTGTGCGTTCATATGTGTGTGCATGTGTGCCTGCACGCGCGCGTCTTTGTGTGTGTGTGTGTGTGTGTGTGTGTGTGTGTGTTTGCATGTGCGTGTGTGTACTTTTGGGGCAGACGCACGTGCGCGTATATGTGCGTGCACGCGAGCGCGACTGTGCCGTGGCACGGATTAGTTAACGCACGTGAATTACTGCTGCCAGCACGGGCTTTTCGGGCCGCAGCGCACAATGCAACAACGCTAGGGAAAAAAAAAAAGGAGAAAAAAAAGAGGAAAAAAAAAAGAAGAAGAGGTTGTTGCTCTTTGAACTGTTTACGTGTTCCGCTGCTGTTTGTGAATGGCAAAGAAACCAGTCAAGCGTGCAATGACGTCATAGGTGCCGCCGCCATAATAGTGATAATAAGGCTACGACGTACAGGAATAAATGATATTATTTGGGGATTTTTTGTTTGTTTTGTAAAATTACGAAGCACAGTTTCGTAATTGTACTACTTATTGAGAATCAAGCATGGTATGCACCCATTGACAATAACCCCCCCCCCCCCGCCCCCCACCACCACCCCGCGTGTGTGTGTGTGCGTGCGTGCGCGCGCGCGCATTTGTGTGTATGAGGGTGTGCGTGAGTACACACACACACACACACACACACACATATATATATATATATATATATATATATATATATATATATATGTGTGTGTGTGTGTGTGTGTGTGTGTGTGTGTGTGTGTATAATTATATATAGTTGTGTGTGTATGTGAGTGTGTGCGTGTGTGTGTGAGGGGTTGGAGCGCGCGCACGAACTGGGGGATGAGAGGGGAAAACTGGAATTTTCATTTAAAAACATGGGTTCAGTAAGTATATCCTCACCCTTTCCCATCTCCACATTTTTGCAAAAAATAGTGAATGTAGAAAAACACAAAAACAAAAAAAAAAAAACAAAAAAAAAAAAAAAACCTCAACAGAATGAAATATGTTTATTTCAGCTACAAAGCGTTTTGAGTTATTTTATTGTCCATGAAGTACACTTCAGGAATCAGGTACGTCCGTATTATTTTCCACTTCAGTGTTTGAACGTTTAGTTTACGCATCCATGGTAGTTTTAATGCTTGTAAATATATACTTAAGTATTTCGAATGCCTAATATCCCCATTTGAATAGCATGGACAGGCTATTGTCTCCTAACTTTATCATTTATATTATCCCAAATAAACTTTCTTTGTCTTTCTTATCACCCTCTCTCTATATCTATCTCTCTCTTCCTGCTCTATACCCCTCTGATCCCCCTCCCCCCCCCATCCCTTCCTCCTCTCCCCCTCCCCCTACCCACCCATCCACCCTGCTATGCTGATCCTTCCGGGATCACGTTGTGTCCAAACATCAAAAAGTGGCCCCGCTCGTTTCGCCAGACCTCGGTGACGTCACAGTCATTATGGGCCGCTGCGGAGGTCAAACACAGCAAAATGGTTCCCTTTTATAGAATGACCCCGGCAACGTTGTGTTTGCTGATGGTGGGTGTCGTCGATGTCAGAACTGTCCTCGGGTGCTCTTCTTTTGGTGTTGGGGGGTTCATGATGGAATGGGTCGGGTAGGGGTGGGGGGTGGGGGGTGGGGGGTAGCGGTAGGATTGGGTGGTAGGGTGGGGGATAATGACAGTTGCGGTTATTCGGGAAGGGATCAATATCATGTCAGGGATGATTATAGGGACAGGGGGGGGGGGAGGGGAGGGGGGGGGGAGAATAAACGATGGAACATGCCACGCTGTCTGGCTTGACTAAAAAGGGGGACGGGGGGTGGGGTGGGGTGGGGTGGGGCCGCTTGTGTAAATACATGGCGTGCGTGGCACAGAAACTGGTATGATGATGGGGACTTGACAACTGCAGGAGGACTGCCCACACCTTAGTGTCAATGCTCCCGACTGGGAAGCTAGTTCGAGCTGCATATACGGACTGAATTTTTGCTCTCAGTCTCCAAGCCCCCCCCCTCCCTCCCCAATCCACCTCCACTAGACCTTGAGTGATGGTTCGGGTGTTAGTCTTTCGGATATGATGATAAACATAGGTCCGGTGGGCAGCATGCACTTAGCGCACGTAAAAGAACCCAAGGTAACAAAAGGTTCGTCTCTGGCAAAATCCTTCAATAGTATACACATACGTTGTTAGCCCTACGTTTGCACGA
>NC_134894.1:6259751-6264751 GCF_041734735.1 Babylonia areolata | reverse complement strand
AGCTCAAACAGTGGTCACAACGTTTCTGGAAATTTGGAAAGTTAACGTCACCCACCACAACAAAGGAAAGAACAGTCTGGAACGTAAAACAGAACACAAAATGGAAATAAAATAATAAAACTAAATAAATAAGAAAGCAAAAAAAGGCTTTATTCATATGCACTCGTTTTAACTCTCTCCATACGAACGACGAAAGAGACGACGTTAACAGCGTTTAATCCCAATTACCATCATCAAAATATTGCAAGCGGAAGGCTCTTATACTGAAGAGATGAATGTTGACAAAGAATACCACAATTCTGACGACAGAAGCTAAAGGTTGGGTCATTCAGACACCCACTGGACATCCGAGGGGTCTGTGTAGAGGAGAAGAGAGGACTGGCCGTATTGAGTGAGTTAATTTGTCTCTGGCAGTTAGATTTAAAAAAAGGAAAACAAATATGAAAAAAAGTAATTTTGCCGAAAATCTTAGTCTGTTGTGTGTCGTTTCGCACTTTCCCCAAAGCGTACAACTCTGCCTCTCATAGCAACAGTGGACGCATCCGATCACGACGTCGTCCATTTAGTTCCAGCCTACATACCTAAAATACAGACAGAACCAGTTGTGAAAAAGAGCGTGAAACTGAGGAGGATGCCTGAGAGTGTGGATGAACTGAAAGGATGTTTCCACTGTACTGACTGGAGTGTGTTCATTGATTTGTGTGATAATGTCCATGAAGCAGCCGCTGTTGTAACTTCGTACATCGATTTCTGCCAAGATATGATGATAATGCCAACAAAAAACTGTTAAACTGTTTTTTTCATCAGCAAGCCACGGATTTCAAAGTCTGTCAAAGTCATCCCAAATGATAAAAATAAAGTGAGCGTTTCAGTCATGGAACTGACCGTAAACTTAACAGAAACTCTGCTGCCCGACTCCTCCTCAGAAAGTAAAGATCTGAGCACATCACTCCTATTTTGCAACATCTCCACTGGCTCCCTGTCTCACACAGAATAAAGTACAAGATCAGCACTATGTTATAAATGTATTCACAAATCTGCCCCTTCCTATCTTTGTGGCTGCATTCACCTTAACACTCCATCTCGCACACTACGATCGGCTTCGGATCCACTTTGTTTACACATACCCAGATTCAAACTCTCGTTCTTTCTCTGTCTCTGGACCTTGCAATTGGAATGAACTTCCTCTTTCGCTTCGTCAGCTCTCCACACTCGGCTCTTTCAAGTCTGGCCTTAAAACCCACCTCTTCCCAAAATAGCCTCGCTTCCCTGCATCTTCCTTGTCTTCAGTTTCTCCACTTTTAGAGTTATGCATGCGTGTGAATGAGTGGTGCGAAAGCGTTTTGATTTGTCTCTGCACAAGATTCAGAGCTATATTACTACTACTACTACTACTACTACTATCATAAACTGACGGTTATTCCGCAGAACGTCTGTACCTACTCGCTGTCCACCATTTGTGCCAAAAGGGTGTGGGTGACATAGAAACACATAGCACACTAAAGTTCAAAATTCGGCAAGCGTCATCACAATAAACTTCACAATCGTCACACACTTTATGTTTCACACCTTATACACCACTTAAAGCAATATAAAGCCCCAGGGACGAGTAAAAGACAACTAAAACACCGATTAAAGACAGACCACAGCATCCGCGTGTCGCCCCTCGTGAAACACAACATGAGTTTGGACATAATATAACAAGAGAGGCAAGGCCTTCAAGATTCACTTGTGATAAATTAAGTCCCCTAGCATTAATTACAGAGTAATTTCCCTTTTTTTACTATCTGCACCAAAACGTTTGCAAAATAAATAAAAATTCCATGCTAGCAAAAGAAGTTCCTGTTTGAACAAAAAATGATAATGACTCCTCTTGTTGTTGTGTCAGAATAAGAGGTCAAAGTGCCAAGCTTAGAGAAAACAAAAAATATAAATATAACAGTAAATGCAGTTTGCATATAATTAGGCTTCTTTTATACTTTTTTGTGCCCATCCCAGAGGTGCAATATTGTTTTAAACAAGATGACGGGAAAGAACTGAATTTTTCCTATTTTTATGCCAAATTTGGTGTCAACTGACAAAGTATTTGCAGAGAAAATGTCAATGTTAAAGTTTACCACGGACACACGGACACACAGACACACAGACACACACACACACACACACACACACACACACACACACACACACACACAGACAACCGAACACCGGGTTAAAACATAGACTCACTTTGTTTACACAAGTGAGTCAAAAATACTTGACTCAATGGCGACTGTCTGATTAAAGATTCAATGTTGGTAATAAGAACAACAGCAGCAAGAAGAAGAAGAAGAACAACAACAACAACAACAAAACAGTTCAGTTCAGTTATTCAATGAGGCGTGGCAGCGTTCGGACAAATCCAGAAACGCTACACCACATCTGCTAAGCAGATGCCTAAACAGCGGCACACCCCAACTCGCTTAGGAAAAAAAAAACAACCCACAACTTTCAAGACCGACCCAACAGCCACGAAGGTTTAATGATAAATCTTTTTCACATCTGCATGGGTGGGGTGGGTTGACAAGGGGTTATTGTGAAGGAAAATAATAAGAATCCCATTTTTTTTCAGAAAAAAACCCATCAAGGCGTAGAAAAAAAGAAAAAGAAGTAGTGGCTCACCTACCTCTTTAATCATCATAGGGTGGACACGGGGTTGTGGGACCAAGCAGTTTCTTTGTTAACCTATTATTACAGAGTGACGCAAGCAGGAAGGAGTCACTCTGTCTTCTTGAACACCCCAAAATAGCAGGACAATAGGCAAGCGGATGTTATCCATTTGAGGAACTTTGCCCTGGAAGAAATCGGTTCAGAGGAAGCAGAGTGCAGGGAGCGTCAGAGCATCAGAAGAAAGACGGAGGTGGAGAGAGAGGGAGAGAGGGGAGAGAGAGAGAGACAGACAGACAGACATAGAGACAGAGAGACAGACAGAGAGAGAGACAGAGAGAGAGAGAGAGAAAGAGAGAGAGGGAGAGAGACAGAGAGAGGGGGAGAGAGAAGGGGAGAGATAGAGAGGGGGAGAGAGAGAGAGAGCGAGAGAGACAGCAAGAGAGAGGGAGACGGAGGGAGGGGAGAGAGAGGGAGGGGGGACACAAAGAGAGAGGGAGAGGGGGAGACAGAGAGAAAGAGAGAGAGGGAGAGAGAGGGGGAGAGAGAGTGAGAGAGAGTGAGAGGGGGAGACAGAGAGAGAGGGAGAGAGAGAGAGAGAGGGAGAAAGAGGGAGGGAGAGAGAAGGGAGAGAGAGAGAGGGAGAGATAGGGAGAGACAGAGAGGGGGGGGGAGATAGAGAGGGGAGAGAGAGGGAGAGAGAGGGGAGAGAGAGACAGAGAGGGAGAAGACAGACAGACAGACAGACAGACAGAGGGAGAGTGAGAGAGAGAGAGAGTGAGAGAGAGAGAGGGAGGGAGAGAGAGGGAGAGAGAGGGAAAGAGTGAGAGAGAGACAGAGAGAGAGAGGGTGGGAGAGAGAGGGAGAGAGAGAGAGTGAGAGGGGGAGACAAAGAGAGAGAGAGGGAGAGATAGAGAGAGGAGAGAGAGAGAGTGAGAGAGTGAGTGAGAGGGGGAGACAGAGAGAGAGAGAGAGGGAGAGTGAGAGAGAGAGTGAGAGGGGGAGAGAAAGGGAGACACAGAGAGAGAGAGACAGATAGATAGATATATAGAGAGATCAGAGACAGAGACAGATAGACAGACAGACAGGCAGGCAGACAGGCAGGCAGACAAACAGAGACAACTACTTTAATTATAGAAATAAAATATGGACAATGGACATGATTACCATTAATTGTTCTGAAGGAAGAAAGTCTGTCTGTCTGTCTGTCTCTCTCTCTCCCTCTCCCCCTTTCCCCCCCCCCCCCCCTCTCTCTCTCCCTCTCTGTGCCAAATCATATCTGAGGATCTATTGCTTGTAAATATAGCAATTGTCCGTCAATGTATAAAGCACACAAGTGAAGAATTATGAATGGATGTGGGTTTCTTATTGTTGTCCTTTTACCTTTCTTTTTTTTTTCATTTTTTTGTTTTCGGCCAGTGAATAAACCTACATGTACAGCACTTAATAAGAACACAAGAGAGAGAGAGAGAGAGAGAGAGAGAGAGAGAGAGAGAGAGAGAGAAAACCAGTGTTCCATGGACATGTTTGATGCAAATGAAGCCTTACAAAAAAAAGTGAAGGTTCTGCAGAGCCTAAGAATAGAAGCAAGAAAGGGCAAGCGCCGTTCATTCAGCACGACAAGCAGCTTTTGAAGTTCTGTGTTGTGATCAATCATCCGGAACCATCAGGGTCTATCGGGTCTATCGCTCGGTGTCGGTAGACTTCCCCCCCCGCCCTTAGCCTGGAGCGGGGAGGTCACAACTTTCGTCACCGGCACCCAACACCCGTTCGGTGATTGGATGGATCACAGATCTGAGGAGAGTGAGGGCGAAAATAGCAGAGAGGTCACACAACACACAACACAAACACACACACACACACACACACACAGAGCAAGAGAGAGAGAGAAAGGGGGCGGGGGGGGGGGGGGGGGGGGGTGAGAGCGAGAGAGACCAACAGACAGACGGACGGACGGACAGAGACAGAGAGGCAGGGAAAGACTCAAAATGGTATATTCTATTTACGTCAGGCCTCAGTCCTTCAGTTATGAATAGTCATGTCATGAAGAACAACATTGTATAAGATCTAGCGAAACAATAGAGAGAGAGGGAGAGAGACAGAGACAGAGAGACAGAGACAGAGGCAGAGAGAGACAGACAGACAGACAGAGACACACAGACAGAGGGGGTGGGGGTGGGGGGGGGGGGCGGTCGGAGGGAGAGAGACAGAGGAACAGGAAGAGACATTCTATTCACCTCAGGCCTTGGCTCCTCAGTTATAAATAGTTATAAAGAACAAGACTGAATAAGACACAATACAACAGAGAGAGACAGACAGACAGACAGAAGAGAGAGACAGACAGACAGACATTC
>NC_134894.1:6227251-6254751 GCF_041734735.1 Babylonia areolata | reverse complement strand
GCTGTATAAATGTCCATTGTTGCTATCATTATATCTACCATTATTCGTATTTATGTTCAGTAAGCCTGAGATGTCTTTCTGTGTCAAGCCTCAACCGCCACAACCACTGTCAGTCAACCCAGATGGAACTGAATGAGGCCACATGAAGTTCGCAACTGTTATTCACCACGTGTTTAGTTCACAGAGTGCAGTGTGTGTGTGTGTGTTATCTATAGTGAGTGTGCGTGCGTGCGTGCGTGCGTGTGTGCGTGCGCGCGTGCGTGCGTGCGTGTGTGTGTGTGTGTGTGTGTGTGTGTGTGTGTGTGTGTGTAACTCGTGCGAGGTCGCATCACACGAAGCATTCGCTTGGATGATTATGTTCGTGTCTGCCTGCTTTGCTTCAGAGCTTGCCGATGTGGCTTATCTAAGTGAAAACAAAAAAATACCCACCACCACTGACACATTCTAACCTTTTTGACTTGGACCTACTTCACGACCAGTGGCTAGAGCAGATGGCAGCAACAAGCAATCTATGATACATCTGCTTGTATACATACTGAGAGTCACCGTGTTCTTTTTTTTTTTCTTATTTCGTCCAAGTGTTTGCAAAGCTCAATAGCCCATTTGTTGCCCAACTTTATGGAAAGCGGAGAATTCAGCTTCAAACGCGTATGGGGTTTTCGTTTTCTTCTTCATCAGAGACTAGATTATAAGAAGTGGTCTGCGTGTTAGTGCTTCGGACAAGACTGACGTGGGATGTGCAGTACATGCAAGAGTTCAGTAACAGCGTGAAAAAGAACGACGGTGCATGACCCTTACCTGTCATCACCACGGTCGAGTAAGTATTGAAAAATATCATTATGTTTTATTCATTGTGGACAGTACGATACGGTTTGATATGATGTACATGGATACCGCATTGCTCATTAATATTATGCAGGCTCAGTTCATCACCTTTAAAAAAATGAAAAGAAAAGTTTAAAAAAAACAAAAAACAAAACAAAAACTGAATGATATGAAATGGAAATTGGGGAGATTGGGTTGTCACAACGCTATATTTAGTCTTTATGTCCATGTGCATAACGATTTTTGCTCAATGTGTATCGAACTCCATTTATTTTCAAGAGGCGCCTTGGCAGTATCGATCAGGCGTTGGACTTCGAGGCTCCGTTTCGACAAGTCCTCGGGAAAGGCACTTTTCTCGGATTTTTCTCTACACTCCTTCTCGCTCTCTACGATCGGCTTCGGTTTACGCATACCCAGAATCAAACACTCGACTGTTGGGCGCCGTTCTTTCTCTGTCTCTGGACCTTGCAATTGGAATGAACTTCCACCTTGTCTTCGTCAGATCTCCGCACTCAGCTCTTTCTCGTCGTAAAACCCACCTCTTCCCAAAATAGCCTCCCTTCCCTACCTCTTCCTTGTCTTCAGTTTTTCCAGTTTTTGAGTTACGCATGCGTGCGTATGACTTGTGCGAAAGCGCTTTGATTTGTCTGTGCACAAGATCCAGTGCTATAATAATAACAAAAATAATTCGTTTATTTATTTTATATATATATATATATATATATATATATATATATATATATATATATATATATATATATATATATATATATTGTTCATCTAAAATGATGATATTAGACTGAAAATAAATGATATTATTATTATTATTATTATTATTATTATTTGGATTCTTATCATTTCTATCATAGTGATGATTGTTATTATTAATTAGAAATCGACAATTCTGTATATTCGAATGAAAATGGGGGCGGTTGAGGTTGGAGGGGAGGGAGGGAAGGGGAGAGAGAGAGAGAGAGAGAAAACAGAATGTGGCGGTTTCGTGCAACTGACAACTGAAGAGGATCCACTCTGACAAAGAGAGAGAGAGAGAGAGAGAGAGAGAGAGAGAGAGAGAGAAGTTCTCTCTGTGTGTGTCTCTGTCTCTCTCTCTCTCTGTGTCCGCCTGTTTCTGTGTCTCTGTGTCTTTCTATGTATGTATATTTGCTCTGTCTGTCTGTATCTATTATTTCCACATAATAATAGTAATTATATTATTATTATTATTATTATTATAATCATTTTCCTCATCCCACCCAGGTGTGAATGGGTACCCGACTAACTTTGGTCGGGGAAGGTTAATTAAACCTGTGGAAGGAGAAGATTGGTCTCCGTCTTCCTGTGTCGAGCTCTGGACACACTGGATATGAATTCAGTTCACTAACCCAATGGCCGTGGAACGTCCATGTGACCTTCAACTACTTATTTTCAAATGCTCACATAAAAATCAGTGTAGTTCTGTATCCCTCTGTTCTCTGCAAGAAGCGTTTCTGGATTTGAGTCACTTGTGGCTGTTTCGTGCAACTGACAACTGACAAAGAAAGAGAGAGAGAGAGGTTCTCTCTCTCTGTGTCTCTGTCTCTGTCTGTCTCTGTCCGCCTGTCTCTGTGTCTCTATGTCTTTCTATGTATGTGTATTTGCTCTGTCTGTCTGTATCTAATTATTTTCTTCACATTTTCGCTACGCCACATTCACGCTTGACGCAGAGGGACTTCTGTTCAAACTTTTTTTTTATTTTTATTTTTTATTTTTTTTAGTTTTTCAGATTTGGGGAGGGAGGGTGAGAGGTATGCTACGATGTTATTGTTTTGTGCATACCATTTTGTCACATGATGGGCTCGTGTTTGACATGCCGGTGGCCCATAAGGGGGGGGGGGAAGGAAAAGAAACAAAACAAAAAAACGAAACAATAACAAAACACATCATTTTCACGATTTTGACTTGCCTATGATTTGTCGGCCTTCATTGTAATGATTCTGTTAACGCACCAAACTGAATCAATGTTGCTAATGCAAGAGAGAGAGACACACAGAGACAGAGAGAGAGACAGACAGACAGACAGATATACAGATAGACAGATAGAGATAGAGACAGAGTAAGACACAGAGAGAGACAGACTGAGAGAGAAATAGAGAGACAGACAGACAGACAGACAGACAGACAGAACTAAGAACTCAGAAAGTTTAATTAACATAGGCCTTGGGCCACAATACAATGGGGAAGGGTGGGTCAGTGGGGTTCCACAGAGAGAGAGAGAGAGAGAGAGAGAGAGAGACTGAGATATCGATGGGGAGAGAGAGAGGGAGAGAGAGAGAGAGGGAGAGAGAGAGAGATTGATGGAGAGAGAGAGAGATAGAGAGAGAGAGAGAGAGAGAGAGAGACTGAGATGTCGATGGGGAGAGAGAGAGAGAGAGAGAGAGAGAGAGAGAGAGAGATTGAGAAATTGATGAAGAGAGTTTCAGTTTCAGTTTCAGTAGCTCAAGGAGGCGTCACTGCGTTCGGACAAATCCATATACGCTACACCACATCTGCCAAGCAGATGCCTGACCAGCAGCGTAACCCAACGCGCTTAGTCAGGCCTTGAGAAAAAAAAGGTGAATAAATAATAGATATGCTTACATAAATAAATAAATAAAGATGAAGAGAGAGAGAGAGAGATTGAAATATTGGTGGAGAGAGAGAAATAGAAGACAGAGAGATAGATTGAGATATTGATGGAGAGAGAGAGAGAGATTGAGATTTTGATGGAGAGAGAGAGAGAGCTATTGATGGAAAGAGAGAGAGAGAGAGAGAGAGAGAGAGAGAGAGAGAGAGAGAGAGAGAGTTCATACTTCAGACTTCAAATATTTACTGAACTTCACCCATCAACTCATATGCAAACCACACACATGAAATAGACACAACTGCATATCAAACCATATCAAACGAACGTACTTGAGTTTGTCGTGCAATATACCGTAGCTGTAAACAACTGATGCCAGAAAAAAACAATGGACCCATTTTGCCACCACGTCTACAAGTTACTGAACGTTTGGAGGCTCTATGGCAGAATCGGTTAGGCGGTTATGACTTCTGATCCGTTTTTCCCCAGTGATCAGGGTTCGAGGCCCCGTTTCGACATGGTGTCGTGTCCGTGGGAAAAGCACTTTGCTCCGATTTTCCTCAATACACCCAGGTGTTTGTTTGTTTGTTTGTATCTTTTTTTTTTCTTTTATCACAACAGATTTCTCTGTGTGAAATTCGGGCTGCTCTCCCCAGGGAGAGTGCATCGCTACGCTTCAGCGCCACCCATTTTTGGGGTATTTTTTTTTTTCCTGAGTGTAGTTTTATTTGTTTTTCCTATCGAAGTGGATTTTTCTACAGAATTTTGCCAGGAACAACCCATTTGTTGCCCTGGGTTCTTTTACGTGCGCTAAGTGCATGCTGCACACGGGAGTTCGGTTTATCGTCTCATCCGAATGACTAGCGTTCAGACCACCACTCAAGGTCTAGTGGAGGGGGAGAAAAATATCGGCAGCTGAGCCGTGATTCGATCCAGCGCGCTCAGATTCTCTCGCTTCCTAGGCGGACGCGTTACCTCTAGGCCATCACTCCACTGAGAGTGCCTACCCGACTTCGGTTTGCCAGGAAGGTTCAAACGAGCGGAATGAGGTTTGGCCATGCTATGCCCAACACTGGACACAGGTGGCAAGGAATCACTGACCCGATTGTCATCAAAGGTCACGGGACCTTAAACCTTTTAACCTACCCACAAAAAGAAGATGGCGAAGATTGTACACTGAACGATGTTCCACAGAGCTTCCCCCCTCCTTTTTTTCTTCTTTTTTTTTCGGGGGTGGTACACTCACCCGGCTGTGAGTTCAGTTTCAGTTTCAGTTCCAAGGAGATTGTCAAAGCTTGCGGACTGATCCAAATATGCTTTATATAAAAGCAAAACTGAGCTGATGCCTCACCTTCGCATAAACCCATGGCCAGGCCTTGAAAGCCTGCCCTATGAAACATTAGCATAAAATAATATACAATAAATGAATGAATAGATGAATAGATAAAGACAGACAGAAAGAAAGAAGACCAAATACGCATATGCATTCAAATATAACAAAATAAATGATACATAAAGAACAACTATTGAACAAGAGGCTGCTGCTCCAGACCAACATAACAACCACTGTACAACAGTGTACGATTCAAGAACAGTACGCATATGCATTCAAATAAATTATAACAAAATAAATGATACATAAAGAAAAACTATTGAACAAAAAGACTGCTGCTCCAGACTAGCACAATAACCATTGTAGAACAGTGTACGATTCAGGAACAGCCACTGAATGATTCTTTCATCAAGTTTCAGACTGCTATGAGGCTTCCGTAGCAGACAGTGAGTCGCTTGAGGGAAGATGAGAACATCTTGAGAAGAGATTGACCGACTGATTTAATTCAAAAGTCCAGACCCATTCAGTTTACCTGTGTGGGTGGAAGTGTCAGACAGTAGTAGTTGTTTAGGTGGTAACGACTTCTATCTGGAGATTCAAGTGTTTGACGCATAACCATGATTGCCAGACAAATTTTATTTGTGTGATGGTTTTGGTTTTGTGGTTTGCTTTGATTCTTGTCATAATCATGATCGGGATCTTCTTCTCTTCTCATACAGAATAAAGTACAAGATCAGCAACTCTATGTTATGAATGTATTCACAAATCTGCCCCTTCCTATCTCTGTGGCTGCCTTCACCTCTACACTCCATCATCGCTCTTTACGATCGGCTTCGGATCCACTCTGTTTACGCATACCCAGATTAATGAAAACACTGGACTGTTGGCTGCCGTTCTTTCTCTGTCTCTGGACCTTGCAATTGGAATGAACTTCCTCTTTCGCTTCATCAGGTCTCCGCACCCAGCTTTTTCAAGTCTGGCCTTAAAACCCACCTCTTCTCAAAATGGCCTCCATTCTTTGCCTCTTCCTTGTCTTCTGTTTTCCCAGTTTTAGAGTTATGCGTGAGTGTGAATGATTGGTGCGAAAGTGCTTTGATTTGTCTCTGCACAAGATTCGGCACTATATAAATAATATTATTATTATTATTATTATTATTATTATTATTAGTCTCTGCATAAGATTCAGCGCTATATAATACTTATCATTTTTATTGTTGTTGTTGTATTATTGTTGTTGTTGTTGTTGTTGTTGTTCTTCTTCTTCTTCTTCTTCTTCTCATTATTATTATTATCAGTAGTAGTAGTAGTAGTAGTAGTAGTAGTAGTAGTAGTAGTAGTAGTAGTAGTATTGTTGTTGTTGTTGTTGTTGTTGTTGTTGTTCTTGTTCTTGTTCTTCTTGTTCCAGTTCTTCATCATCATCATCTTCATCAATATCGTTATTATTATTATCATTATTATTAGAAGTAGTAGCAGCAGTAGCCCTATCCCATGATTATGCTTATCAGTCATTCGCTAGCTTTTCTTTCTGACTTAAACTGTCCATGTTACATGTTTCAATTCCAGTTAGGTACCACTTCTTGTCATATTCCTCACAAAAGTCGTCATTTGGAGCCCGCCAAATTATGCAGTCTGTGATTTGTGTGTTAATAAATAGTATCTATCTATCTGTCTATCTATCGGCATGTCTGTCTGTCTGTCTATCTAATTACCAATCTATCCGTCCGTCTCTATCTGTCTGTCCACCAATCTGTCTGTCTGTCTATGTTCATCTGTCTCTGTCTGTCCACCAATCTATCTGTCTGTCTATATTCATCTGTCTCTGTCTGTCTTCTATCTGTTCACCAATCTATCTTTATTCATCTGTCTCTATCTGTTTGTCTTCTATCTATCCGCCTACCAGTCTGTCTATTTGTCTCTCTTTTTTTTTTATCTGTCTCCATCTGTCTGTCTTTTATCTGTCTGTCTACCTACCGATCTGTCTGTCTCTATTCATCTGTCTCTGTTTATCAATCATTGTATCTAGCAAGCTAGAAAGCAAGCTATCTGTCTGTCTGTCCTGCTGCCCCCCCCCCCCCCCCCTCTTCCCCTTCCTTCCCCGCACCCCCACGCCCCCTTCCTCCTCTAACTCACCCGGACCAATCCATCCTGCCACCCACCCATCCACCCATCCCTTATCCCCGAATCAGCTGTCAGACAGAAAATGAAAAGACGACCAAGAGAACAAGCAAGTCAAGTCCCAGCAAGACATCACAGCCTTCACCACCCACCCACAATAAAGAGTGGCGGCACAGAGCAGCCACCACTCACGCAGACACTGCTGAGTCCCCCCCCGCACCCCCACCAACCCCCCCCCCCCCCCCGCGCCCCCTCCCCCCGCCCCCATTGGCCCCATCTGCATAATCTGATTACATTCATGACAAATATAAGTGCCTCTGCACACAGTCTGACCATCGCACCATCGCACCGTGTGGGAAGATGGAGACAGCAATTAACACACGCTCTCCGTGAAGAATTTGTACGTGGGAGGAAGGTGTTGCGGGGGCGGACGGAAACTCGGGTTATTGATGCCGCCGTCTTGTTTTGTGGTACGGTCTCTGCGGCTGAGATGACCTCCACAAGGGAGGCGGATTTCCTTAGTTTGCGCATGACTTGAGTTTCGGTGTTGCACAGGGGTGGATGGGAATTCCTGATTTTTATTTTTGGTGGCATTTTTCAGTAATGTGGACGGACTTGTAAAAATCTTAAGAAGTTAACAAGACATTTTTTTATGTTTAGGGCCTCAGTTTTTATTTTTATTTTTTAGATACTTTGTTGTTGTTGTTTCTTTTTGTTGTATCTGTCGTTCATTCTTCTGTGTATTTCACACATCATGCATTGTTCGATTTTTCTTTCTGTTTTCTTTTCTTTTCTTTTCTGTTTGCCTTTTTTTCACCTTTTTCTTTCTTCTACTTTCTTGTTTTGTGTTATTGGGAATCGAAACAAAGATGTGCAGCAGAAAGAATTTAACTCAACCAGACGTACAGTTTTGTTCGTGTTTTTGTTTCGATGCTTGTTTTGCTGTACCTATTTCAGTTCTGACGGGGATTTCAAAATAATAGCTTCTCTACCGATTCTAACACCTGACAAGTGTGCTCTTCAGTGAAGTGCTGTCAACCTCACTGAGATCAAACTAAGCTTGTAGATGAGGATCTCTGTGTATCTGAACATCTTCCTTCATGGGGTTTCATCACATTTGTTTTGCTAATCCAAAGACACCACTGACAAAATACACAGAACACTAGAAAGTGCCCCCTCAGATTGATGCCTCACTGATCCCATTTCACCAATATTCAGCAGTCATGGGGTTAACACAAAAAAATCCCCTACACCTTGAGAGCGAGAGAGAGAGAGAGAACCAGTGAGAGACGAAACAGACAGGGAGAGACAGACAGACAGGGAGGGACAGACAGACAGACAGACACAGAGAGAGAGAGAGAGGAGATAGATAGATAGATGGAGAGAGAGAGATAGGAAACAGACTGGGAGAGACAGGGAGAGACAGACAGACAGACATACAGACAGAGAGAGAATGAATGAATGAATGAATGAATGAATAAATAAATGAATCTTTATTTTCCAACGGTGAGGACATTAGCACTTTGGCCGACTTACACATCTGCCGTTGATCTAAGAGATACACAAACACATAGGCATATAAATGTTGCTATACTTAATACATGTATAATGTACAAGTATAGCACAGCGTCAAACTGAGAGACACAACATCGCTCACATCTGTACGAAACGGAAGCGAGTATACACACACACACACACACACGCACACACACACACACACACACACACACACACACACACACACACACACTACACTACACTACACTAACACACACACACTACACACACTAACACTAACACTAACACACACACACACACACACACACACACACACACCAAGGGAAAAACAACAACAAAACCCTAGCATGAATGCTACACATGAATGATCCAAGTGAAATTAACACAGAAAAGTAATGATAAAATTTAAAACACAGATGTAAGAGACATAAAAAATAGCAAATAAGGCGATGGGAAATAGGGATATGGACAGATGGACACATTATGAGAAAGACAGAGAGAGAGAGAGAGAGAGAGAGAGAGAGAGAGGAAACAGACAGGGAGAGACAGACAGACAGGGAGAGACAGACAGACAGACAGACAGAGAGACAGAGAGAGAGAGACAGACATAGAGACAGAGAGAGAGAACCAGTGAGAGAGGAAACAGACAGGGAGAGACAGACAGACAGACAGGGAGAGACAGACAGACAGACATAGAGAGAGAGAGAGAGAGAGAGAGAGGAAATAGACAGGGAGAGACAGACAGACATACAGAGAGAGAGAGAGAGAGAGAGAGAGAGAGTAATGCGCAGTTCTTTATCTGGGTGTATTCTATTCATACAGAGCACCATTGCATATTTGATGCCAATTGTTCTGTTTCAAATATCTGGCTGCTTGCTTTATTGCTCCGTTGTGTGCGTTTCTTCACTCTGTCACCATCCCCAGTCCCCAGAATTAAGAAATGCAATCTAAAACTAAACCAGACCCCCAACAATAATTTCAGAGTTAACAGGGTAGCCAATGTGTATTTAGAGAGACGCTTTTGGCAGAATCGGTCTGGCCTTGACCTTTTGATCACCAGTGATCAGTGTTCGAGGCGCCATTTTGGTTTGGTATTGTGTCCTTGGGAAAAGTTACCTTGCCTTGATTTTCCTTTCTGCACCCAGCTGACACCAGTTACCTGAAATGCGGTTGGGGAAGGTTATTAAATTAAAAAGGCGGAATGAGAGGATTGGGGCCCGCCTTCGTAAGTCGAACTCTTGACACAGTGGATATGAATTCACTGTAAATTCCTCGAATGCTTGTGTTCTGGTGTACAGTTTAGAAACAAAATGTTCAATGAACTCAACTTCGTCTTAATATTTGCAGCTCTCTTTTTGCACAGCAGTATATTGGTTGGATAAATATTCGAAATGAAAGAACAATGAGGATAGGAGAGTAATTAAATGATTAACAAACAATAAAGAGTGGTTAATCTCTTCATACACAAGGTGCATAACTTCAAGTCAATGCGGCTTATGCTATCGATACAGCTAGCACACAGGTAAATAAAAGGTACTTTGGAACAAACCCAAACACTTCATCAAAAACAAGAAAGGCAAGGCCTTCAAGACTCACTTGTGATAAATTACGTCCCCTAGCATTAATTACAGAGTAATTTCCCTTTTTTACTATCTGCACCAAAACGTTTGCAAAATAAATAAAAATTTCATGCTTAGCAAAAGAAGTTCCTGTTTGAACCAAAAATGCTAATAATGACTCCTCTTGCTGTTGTGTCAGAATAAGAGGTCAAAGTGCCAAGTTTAGAGAATACAAAAAATATAAATATAACAGTAAATGCAGTTTGCATATAATTAGGCTTCTTTTTTAAAATTGTTTTGTGCCCATCCCAGAGGTGCAATATTGTTTTAAACAAGATGCCTGGAAAGAACTGAATTTTTCCTATTTTTATGCCAAATTTGGTGTCAACTGACAAAGTATTTCCAGAGAAAATGTCAGTGTTAAAGTTTACCACGGACACACAGACACACGGACACACACACACACACACACACACACAACCGAACACCGGGTTAAAACATAGACTCACTTTGTTTATACAAGTGAGTCAAAAAAGAAGCCCCGAGCTTGTCCTTTCACCAGTCGTTTGACATGTGCACCGATGATGACAGAAGAAATATGCATATAACACAGATGAGCATTCATTCAAGACTGGCGTAGCCTATTAATCCTAAACATGCTGCACAGAATATTCGGACAATACAGATCAGTATCAGTATCAGTAACTCAAGGAGGCGTCACTGCGTTCGGTCAGATCCATATTCGCTACACCACATCTGCCAAGCAGATGCCTGACCAGCAGCGTAACCCAACGCGCTTAGTCAGGCCTTGAGAAAAAAGAAAAAAGAAAAAAAGATTAAAATAAAATAAAATAAAATAAAGTAAAAATAATAAACAATATTTTTAAAAAAAAGAACAAACACATGGTTGCCTCGATTGTGTGCTGAGCTGCACGAAAGAAGAAGACGTTTTGTTCTATGTAAGAACACAAACGCAGCCCCCCCCCTTTTTTTTTTTTTTTTTTTTTTGTCAAATATGTATGACCTACATTCATGGTACATAAGCAATGCTGCTGTACTTTTAAGTGTGGTGACGTCTTCAGATATGTATGAGGGAGTGATTTATGCAACGCGCTCTCTTCCCTGACCAAGTTGAACGTGAGAAGCGGGGTCGGGCGGAAGTGCGGATCGATGCCGTATTGTTTTGATGTGGATTGTCTGGACAAGTTTCTGGACACCAGACTCTCTTAACGTGCGTGCGTGGCTGTGATTTCATTCAGTTTGGTCCAGATTTGGGCTCTTGTGATCCATTTGTTGTAATTCAGTTTTTGTTTTATCGTCGATAGAGTGGCGGAAATTCAAAGAATTTATTTGTGCCAGACATTTTTCTTTGTTTCAAGGAAAAAAAAACAACAACCCAAAAACCACGATGTTCTTTTTTACTGTCCGAGTCTGGCGTCATAATACTGTAATGACGTAGGGTGTAGGCATGACTGACGTTTCACTTCGGTCCAGACTTAAGTGTGTCCTGGTGCATTGGTAACGCCGTATATTTGACCTGAAACCCCCCAAATAGACATCTGACAGACACCAGGAGCCTCTGAAATAATTTATTTTTTATACGATACAACATTGATTTAGAATTGAAAGGTACTCACTGGCGATAGGTAATTTAAGCGTTGACCTGAGAAAGATCGGATACACTTTGCGTAACGGCGTGTAGTCTTTGAAGGATTTCTATAATCTTTTTTTTGCATTTACCTTTTTAATCTTTGTAAAGTTATTTTGAAAAAAAAAAAAAAAAAGGAAGAGTTGTTTAGTTGTTATTTGCACTTATTTTCGTCCACTGCTAACTTGTACACACACACACACACACACACACACACACACACACACACACACACAACAATACAACACACACACACACACACACACACACACACACACACACACACACACAGAGTATATAATGATGTTGCAAAATGAATAAAATAAAGCCAGATATATCTGATTTCCAAGAGTAGTTGAAATACAGACGTAAGGTAAAAGAGCTCAATGCAAAAAGCCGATTTGCACCTATACAAAATTTCAAACTATGTCGTTTGTTGTACCTTTCTGTAACATTCTGAACAATCTTAATGAGGTTTTCTTCATTTCATTATGATGATGCTTTAGCACTTACGGTAGATGTTTTCCTTCTGACTGTGTGTGAGTCTTTTATTGTATATATGTATATATGAGTAAAGCTGTAGGACATTGTTACGGAAACATTCATAATCTGACTTCTCTTGTATTTTCTATTTGATGCTCTTTTGTCGCCTGCATTTTTCTCCGTATCTAATCCCATATTTCTTATTACCCCCCCCCCCCCCTCCCTCACCCCCCCCCTTTTTTTGTTTTTTTTGTTTTTGTTACTCTTCCTCCTCCTCCTACTACTACTACTGCCATTGCTGCTGCTGCTGCTGCTGCTACTACTACTACTACTACTACTACTATATACAATATTCCTTGACGACTTCAGGTGACAATGAAGGGTGCGGACAGGTTAATGTGCTCAAAAATAGAATTTGTGGTCAACTGTCCGAAGACAACACGCAACATTTTCAGTGTGCATGTGTGTGTGTGTGTGTGTGTGTGTGTGTGTGTGTGTGTGTGTGTGTGCGTGTGTGTGTGTGTGTGTGTGTGTGTGTGTGTGCGCGCGCGCGCATGCACGACTTGTTATTGTTTAGATTAGATTGTGAGCTTTGATGTGTTGGTAATTCCAGTTGCGTCATTGGTACAGTGATGGATATTCTCCCTCTCGATTTCTGTCAGACGCTATTAGCCGGTAAATGAAGAATACACGATGTTAGATTTAAAAAAAATAATCTGAGCCAAAAGACTGTGGAAGACGTTTTTTTTTTTTCAGTTGTTTGATGTGGGTTTGGTTTGCTGGGTTCTCCTCGCTTATCAATTTTGTTCCACTTTGTTTTTGGTTTGTTTCTCAAGGCCTGACTAAGCGCGTTGGGTTACGCTGCTGGTCAGGCATGTGCTTGGCAGATGTGGTGTAGCATATATGGATTTATCCGAACGCAGTGACGCCTCCTTGAGCTACTGAAACTGAAACTTTTGGTTTGTACATGATCTTTCTATGTTTTTTTTGTTTGCTTTTTTCTTCTTCTTCTTTATTTGTTTCCCCCAATCCTGTCTCTCTTTGTTTCTGTTCGTTTACCAGTAATTCAAATTCACATAATTAATTCGGGGCAGACATTTTTGGCTTAAAAAATGAAGAATAACCCCATGAAACTACTTACTGACCGAGTCTGACTTTATTCAATGCCAAGGAGAAAACAGTAGAAAGTGGTGTTTCTGGTCATAAAACATTATCCAAAACAATAAGCCAAAAACTGAGAAAATGTTCTGGAGATATACTACTCTGGACAAACTGTGTGAATTTTAAGCCCTCCAGAGCTATTTCCCTTTGCCTGATGACGTCATCAGTGACGTCACTATGCACATATGTAATACGTTTATGGCAGTGAAGGGGTTTTAAGGAGTTCACGTGCAAGTGAACGTGGCTGTCTTGGTGAGAATCTTGGCGTTGACGTTGTGTCCCAGTGTGCTAATGACGCCATAATGTTTCATCTGTTGGGGGATTGTAATCCACAAAGTACATTTGTAGCTGCACGTAATGACAAGAATTTAAGGCTGATCTGACAGAAATGTGTACCGCCATTCTGTATGGTGTTATTTATGTTATTCTTTCCATTGTATTGCCTTTCAGTTGTGCTGGTTCCCTTTGGAGTTTCTTGTCCTTGCTGTTGTTGTTGTTGTTGTTGTTGTTGTTGCAGTTGCTGTTGTTGTCAGTTGTTGTTGTTCTTCTTCTTCTTGTTCTTCTTCTTCTTGTTCTTCTTCTCCTTGTTCCTCTTCTTGTTTTTTCTTCTTCTTCTTCTTCTTCTTCTTGCCAGAACGGACACAGCCAGCTTAACTCCATACACATACATAGACAGACACGGACATGTATGTATGTCATCTCCACGAAGATGTCAGACCGGACATTATGCGTTCCTAAGCTGCTTTGACCATCGCTCATTCCACTTGAGCGGAAGTTATTTATGCATGGCTCTCTTGTTCTTTTACGAATTTGGACGGCAGAGACTGACTGCAGCGGGCGGAAGTGGCGGTCGATGATACTTTGTTCTGAGATGGAGCGTCTGTCTGGTCGAGGTTTATTTTGGACACCGTCGCGACTTTTTTTTTTGGCGTGCGTGCGTGGGTGGCTGTTGTTTCAGTTAGGCCCAGAGTGTACTCATCAATAGAGAGCTGCTGTTACCTCAGTGAGATGAGACTGGGATTACATATCAGTGCATTAGTGAACACTCTTTGTCTGGATTGCTTCCTCTTTTGGACCTTAAATCATTACCTTTGATCAGTGGGATCAATCATCATTTGGTAATCATTCTTTTTTTTTTTTTAATGAAAAAGAAAAAAAGTGGGGCATGCAGTTATAACCCATAAAACGATATCTCGTTTCTCAAAAGGTTCAGCAGTCAAGGAATTAAATCTAGTGATGCATTGTTAAATGCATTTGTTTTGTGGAGTGGGCTGAAATTCCCTGAATCTAGTTCGGAGAGACGTTTTCGTTCTGGAAACGAAGCATTCCTGCTGTTCTTTTGATTGTTTGTTTGTTGTTTAGAGGGCTGGTCTGGCTTCGAAAAGTCTTTTGGGCAGTTGTTTGATTTTGTTTTGTTTGATTGTCCTGTTTCTGGCTTTGTTTTGGATTGCATGATATCTATCTATCTACCTATCTACCTATCCACCTATCTATATATCTATCTAACTATCTATCTATTTGTCTGTCTGTCTGTGTATCTGCCATTCATTCATTTATTCATTCTTTCTTTCTTTATTCATTTCCTACTTGTTTGTCGTCTTTCTTTCTGTATCCGTTTGTTTGTGTCTTTTTATCTTGTTGTGCCATTGTGTGCTATTCAGTTGTTGAACCCTGTGACCTTTTTAGAGCATATTAACCCCTCCCCCCCCCCCTTCCCACACGAAATATCCCCCCCCCCCCTTTTTTTTAGCCCTGATACATCATTACAAGATAATTATATTTCCCACTGATGATTGTAAAAATAAATTCTGGTCTATTCAAATTCTTCATTGTTTTTACTTCATTAAGTTCCCGTGTGAATATTTACGAAGTATGATCTGATAACCTGGATCTGTTGTAGTGATGAAAATTCTTATACTATGCTGATAACTCAGTTACAACCCTCACATGAACTATTTATGCCGGAGCAATTTTGAGAGTTAGTCCGTTTTTGAAATGATGAAGTGTAGAAGATTTTTGATTTTTCCTTTGAGGCATGTTAATCTTGATACACGTTACAGACGTCAGCATGGATGTAGAGTCATACAGAATTTGATTTCTTCAACACATACATTTAATCTCTCGTGGGATATTACTTCTTGTATCTAGCCCCGATGCATCATATAAGGCATGCTTCCTACTAATGAATTGAAATCAAGCTTTCTGAGACTTTTATTTAACTTCTTTATTTTTTCCTGAATCTTTGAGAAGCATGGTCCTGATGTATGCGCACGCGCGCACATACACACACGCGCCCGCGCACCCCCCCCCCCCCCTCCCTAACCCACCACACACACACAAATACACAAATACATGCACACGTACACAAACACATATATACACCACACACACACACACGCACGCTTGCACGCACGCACACACACACACACACACACACACACACACACACAACCAAAGAAATGTCACACACACATACACACGCACACGCACACACACACACACACACACACACACAATCTTCATTTCCAGAGAAACATAGCGAACGAACTTGCAGAATGGCCCAGAGGATGACAGAGAGCGTCCCAACACAACTTCCACACTGTGGTGCAAGCAAGCAAGACCCTGCAAGCGCTTCAAGGACACCTTGAAGACAAACCTCAAAGCCTGTGACATAGACATCGCTTCCTGGGAAACTGATGCCCTTGACCGCTGTCGCTGGAGGATGCTCTGCTCTAGTGGCATAAAGACTTTTGAAAACAAGAGAACGCTGGCCATTAAGGAGAAGCGTGAGCGAAAGAAGCAGGGCTCAACTTCTGGAGACGTTTTCCCTTGCAACACCTGTGGGAAGTGCTGCGCATCCAGAATCGGCCTCTTCTCCCATATGAGGACACACACCGACAGATAAGCCTGCCTGCCTACTCATCCGTCGGACCAACGGGAGACTCCATCATCACCCCATCTGCACGAACCTGACAACATCCACCACATTAGGCATTTCTTCTCCACTGTTAACATCGCTCGTGCATCGAGTTGGGGAGGGCAGTAGTTATCTGTATGACAGAGCCGGCCCTTTGATGAATTTTGATGAAAGATGCTAGAATGGGTGGAACTGTGAGATATCTGGTACTGTGAGGACTTATGACAATGTTGTACATAATTAGGATTGGCGGTGCATTGGCCTGCACGATGGATTTGTTTTGTAGTAATGAGAATTCTTATGATACGCTGATAGCAGACACCTATCACACTTTCATGAACTATTCATGCAGGGGTGATTTTGTGAGATCTGATCAGCTTTTAGAGTTGATGAATTATTGTAAATGGCTATTGATCTGCCTTCAGAGCGTTTTAGTTTGGATACATGTTAACAAACTTTTGTGTGGATGTAGAATGATGAAATACGAAATTTGATTTCTTGAACACACACACACACACACAACACACACACACACACACACACACACACACACACACACACACGCACGCACGCACGCACGCACGCACGCACGCACGCACGCACGCACACGCACACACATACACACACACTCTCTCTCTCTCTCTCACACACACACACACACACACACACACACACACACACACACACTAACGTCGCATGCAACAAGTATAGGCAGAAAAACTATGGTGTATTCAATTCTGCTCCACCATTCCTAAAAAAGAAAAGAGAGAGAAAGAAAGAAAAAAAAAACAAGAAAAAAAAAAAAAAAAAAAAAACCCGGGAGGGAGCGGTCGCATACAGCAATCAGACATGGGTGCGCAACGGATCCACCGCCCTGATCTGCATAAACCTGATAACATTCATGACATACGCATCCCACACAGCTTGGACCGTCCCTCGGTCCGAGGAGGAGGAGGAGGAGGTCATCTTTTTGTGTGCGTGCGATTCTGTCGTTTGACGCCGTCTGATGGAAAATACCGGGCGTAGGCGGGAGCATCAATGACGTGTCATTCTGATACTGGATCTCGCCTGGAATCTGATTTCTACACAGGAATGGCTTCAGAATGTATATGGTTGGGGTTATAGTGTGTGTGTGGGATCCACGTTAGACGTGGCAGCACGTAGTTTAACGCACTGTGTCTATCGAGTGATGTGGGTGGAAATTCCCGAAATCTATTTATGGCAGAACGTTTATGGGTTTGCTGTTCATGACGGGTATGTGACAGTGAGATTTTGATGATCGTCTTCACGAAATATTATGGGAGTTTAAGCGAACGTTTCGCTTTGATTAGCTCTGTTTTGGTTTTGTTTTGAAAAACAATATCCAGTTGTCAGTGCAAACATGGGTTGATCTGACCATAAATATCTACTGCACTGTAACGCAAGGTACACAATCTGAACCGCTGTCACTTTCTCCGGAATTATGCAAATTCCAACCTTTCAGATGCAAACCTGACCGCACTGACATGTCACCCACGGCACACACATCTGCAGGCAACAGCAATCTGTATTCTAATCGCGGACACGGACGGGTTATAACGCCAGCAACAAAGTGCTCATGGCACTCACCGCTTCTTCGATTTTCAGCATACGCCTCCAGAACAGGTCTTCGAGGAGAGAGCAAGTACCTTATGGTCACATTATGATCAGTTCGTATGCAGATTGCAACACGTGCAGGTGCCACCACAACAGAGGATTCATTCTTGATATCCGTGGAGCATAAAAGTATTTTCGTGCTAATGCCACGTGTGCTGGCGTGACCTCGCGAATATGTTCCTGTCACGTCACTGCCATTTGCTTGTGGAAGTACATTTCCAGTCTGAATAAGTGAGAGTTGAAGGCTACATACCAGAATTGAAGATATATATATATATATATACACACATCAGTTTCGATAATGCAGAGTTAGCATTTTGCGTGTGTGCGTGTGTGTGTGTGCGTGTGTTTGCGTGCGTGCATGCGTGCGCGTATGCATGCGTCTGTGTGTGTGTGTGTGTGTGTGTGTGTGTGTGCGTGCGTGCGTGTGTCTGTGTGTGTCTGTGTCTCTGTGTGTTTGTTTGCCCATTTTTGGTAAAGCGTCTCGAACCCTGTGTGCAAATTAACGAAGGGAAACTGACTGCACGGAGTTAGACTTGCACTTCTGCAACTAACAGTGAGGATTCTTCGTGTGATGATTCCTCTCAGTCTGGGACCTCGACAGAAAAAAAAAAAAATGCAAGTGCCATGCCCACGTTTATTTCTTCACGAAGCTAAACTATGACGTTCATTGACCGCTTAAGGAATCTGATAGCAAACTGGACGGGGATGGATGGAGGAGGTGGTCGATCTTGATGGGAATTAGGATGGAAGTTTGAAATTGAGGTTGAGATGGAGAGCTGGGTAGGTGAGTGGAGAAGGGAGCTGGTGAATGTTGTGGTTGAGATACGGGTGGGAGGGTTGGGGGGATGGGGGGGGGCGGAGTCGGGGTGGGGGGGGGGGGTCAAGGGGGAAGGATTCAATTCAATTCAAAATAATTTCTGTTTTGGCTGAAGCAGGTTTATTTTTGAACATGGCACTATGCACACACCGAGAAGGAAAAGCAGTTCATAATATTGAAAACCCGTGAGGTAAGCTTTGTATTTACATATGGTTCATTACTAAACTGTTCAAACTGTACCTGTACCCTTTTGAAGAAAAACGTCCAGGCTTGTGAACATGTCGACACCTTCGCGTCTGATTATTACTCTACAAGAGTGAATGATTGTTGTGTCACACACATGCATCCCCACGTGGGGGGCGTGAAGGGGGGCCGGGGTGGGCGTGGGGGTGGTGGGGGGAGGGGGGGGGGCGGGGGCACTGAAGAACGTTCTAACAGTCCCTGATTGGTGGGGCTCCATCAACTGTAAGATGATGTAGCCAATGAAATAAAAGAAAATGATAGTGATTGTGACGATATTGATAATATTATCATTAAGTATGATGTTGACGATAGCAGACAATGAAGGAAAGTTTATGCAGCACCACATCCAGTTGTATGTATAAGATATGTACTTTGATGCATTGTATGTAATAATGATGCAAACATATCTCTGTCTGTCTGTGTATCTATCTATCTATCTATCTATCTATCTGTATAATATTGTTCACACCCACACCGACAAAATTGTAGACACCCACACAAGCACAACATGATAATTCACACACACACACACACACACACACACACACACACACACATATATATATATATATATATATATATATATATATATATATATATATTGACGTAAGTTTACAGTTGGGCCAACAGCAAAGTGAGAGCTGTATTCTCCAATGCGATGTAAAATCATTCACAGCTTAATCTTTTGTGAAGGACTACATATGACTCCACGCTCAGCTGCCAATACAGGGAGTCTGTGAGGGTGTGGGTTCGGGTCCCGCTCTCCCCCTTTCTCCCATTTTGACTGGGAAAATCAAAACTGAGCGTCTAGTATTTGGGATGAGACGATAATCCGAGGTCCCGTGTGCTGTGTGCACTTCGCGCACTGAAAAGAAACCCATGGCAACGAGAGTGTTGTCCTTTGGCAAAATTATATATATAAAAAAAAATTTTAAAAAATTCCACTCTGATAGGTACACAAATATATAAGCATGCAATCAAGTCCTCTGACAAGCGCGTTTAATTATGCTGGAGTCAGGCATCTGCTTAGCAGCTGTGGCGTAGCGTATATGGATTTGCTCGAACGCAGTGTGAGAAACTGAGACTGAAACTATGACTCTCAAACTAGAAGGCAAAATTGCACTGGGTCTTAGTGCTGCAGCCTTGTGGGCTAGTCAGCTTTTTTGGGGAACCATCCCAACGCCGACTGTCCTAAAACCCTCTTGGCCGAGAGAGTAGGCATGTAACTTGGGTAAGACACTCTCCACTATAATCAAATTCTAGCCCAGATTGTCGGGACAGCAGTTACCTCCTTTGCTGTTCTGATGGTCATAGTCGGACACGACTGACTGGCAAAAAAAAAAGAAGAAAAGAAAAAAAAAAGATAGATTTCTTGATAAATGAATAAAATGCTCACCCAGCCGGCCTATACATAGCTACAACGCATATATATATATATATATATATATATATATATATATATATATATATATATATATATATGTAATGTGTGTGTGTGTGTGTGTGTGTGTGTGTGTGTGTGTGTGTGTGTGTGTGTGTGTGTGTGAAAATTCTGGCATCGCATGTCATTTCGGAGTAGACATTCCATTAAACAAAACACCATCACCACCACCACCCTATCCATTAATCCCCTATCTCACACCACCACCACCACCATCTCCTATCTCCACATCCCCTAAAATATTACCCCTACCGTCGTCGTATCGATTCCGAAAACAAACATGCTCCACCTCTTAGCCGGTAACAGGCCGAACTCGACCCCAGGCTAGTTTATATCCCCGGGTATAAAGTAGCCTGGGTTTTTTTTAACCCCCTAGGTTTAAACCAGCCTAGGCCATGTCATACCCCTCCTTGCCAGAATATACCCCTTGTGTTATATATATATATATATAGAGAGAGAGAGAGAGAGAGAGAGATGTATCTACACTTTGCTCACCCAACTAGACTGTATCACATTCATGGTAATTATCAGAATACTACTACTACTATAACTACTACTACTACTACTACTACTGTGTTAGTGTGTGTGTGTGTTAGTGTGTGTGTGTGTGTGTGTGTGTGTGTGTGTGTGTGTGTGTGTGCACGCGGCTGAGTATTAATTCAGACCACGTAGGTATACTGATGTGCATCAGTGCGCGCGTGCACACACACGTGCACTCTAACAAATTGTGTGCACTAGTTTGGACAGAAGTTGTTGCTGGCAGAACTCATGCATTCCACAATAAAACCATCAATTCTGTTTATCGATAAAAAAACAACAACAAAACAAAACAACAAAAAACAAACAAACAAACAAACAAAAAACGACTACTACTACTACTACTACTACTACTACGAATAAGAGTAAGAATAAGAGTAAGAATAACAATAATAACAATGGAAAGTTATATAGCGCCTGCCTACCCTCAAAGTGTGTTACAAAGACTGCGAAATAAGGAACAATATATGACACAGTGTATTAACAAAAAACGTACTAGAGAACGCGTACAAAAGCTATTGAAATTTTAGCAGAAACCGTCAAACATTTTCAAACATAGTGTAATATACTAAAATAAGAAACAACAACAACAACAACAACAACAACAACACACACACACACACACACACACACACACACACACACACACACACACACACACACACACACACACACACATGCTCAGAAAACGAAATGCATGTGTGTATGTGCACGACAAAAAAGACAAAGAATAAAACATCACTTCAAACCACTATTCTTAGGCATCAATAAAATTGAAGAGGTAGATTCACATAAAATTCTGGGTGTCATTATTGACGAAGATCTACCCTGGACTGATCATACGAAGTACTTAAGTAAACGTCTCTCGAACAGAATACTTCAGCTAGCGAAAATTAAAAAAAGATCCTCAATGTCTATTCACGAAAACCCTTCTTCTGTGCACTCATTCTGCTAGTAATCGATTATGCGTCGACCTTACAGGACAGCTGTAGCCTCTCAAACATTAAATTTATTCACCGTATGTATAAAAGAGCACTGAAAATAGTATTGTTAAAATCGAACGATCTCATACCAATGGACTATAAATAAAAATAATATATTATCTTTTCACAACAGGTTGTACGTCAAAAAAGTTGTTTGCATGCATAATGTTATGTATGGAAATGCTCCAAAAAAGATCGCAGACACTTTTAAAACTAATGAACACAGACACAACCACATGCTTTGCATACCCAGATCAAGAAACTACCTTTTCAAATACAGCTTTCTATATTCTGGTGGAAATTTATGGAATAATCTTCCACTCACTTTAAAAAGTACCGTGAATAAGAACGTGTTTAATAAAAATCAGAAAAATCACCTAATTGAAAAGGATTAAAAGGTAAAACAATTACTGATCGATTAGTCTAATATTTCTTTTATTAATTGTGAAGTGTTTTGCATTTGCTTGTAGTATATGAGGGAATATGTGCACGTGAATGGGATGGGCATGGTGTATTTATGTCCGAGCATTTGTGTTCGATTGTGTGTGTGTGTGTGTGTGTGTGTGTGTGTGTGTGTGTGTGTGTGTGTGTGAGAGAGAGAGAGAGAGAGAGAGAGAGAGAGTGTGTGTGTGTGTGTGTGTGTGTGTGTGTGTGTGTGTTTGCACGTGCCCGTGCAATATTAATGTACCGTTTATTCTTCGTTTGTTTTCTTGCTCATTTACGTTTTTTGTTTAGCGGGGACCTCTGTCCTGAATGCCATATTTTTTTGTTCTATTTCCCCCCTTCTTTGTTCTGTCTTTCTTTTCAATTTCTTTCCTTACATTTTCACGTTACCAATCAAATTATCTAAGTTTTATTTAGTCTTTCATTCCTATTGGAGCATGCAGGACTACCATCAAACGATAATTCCACGCCCAAAATAAGACAGCGTGACACTCAACACTAAACATTAAGAAACCACAAATATCAGCACTGATTTTTAGAGAAAAAGACGGGGTCGGGGTGGGTATAAAATGGCCCAGAGGGTATAAACTGGACTAGACCAAACTATACACCCGGTATAAAGCACCCTGGCTAGTTTATATCCGGGGTATGCCTTGGCCCAGAGGATACAAACTGGACTAGGCCAAACTATACCCCGGGTATAAAGTAGCTTGGGTAGTTAAAATCCGCGGTAGGTTCTGGCCAGGAGGACATGTTCTGGACTAGAAGGGAAGGGGGGGGGGAAGGGGGGGGGGGCTTACTCTGGACAGGGTAGAGTCTAGCCTGTCAGTAACACCGGGGGGGAATAAATCTGGTGAAGGGGAGAAGACAACCAAGGTTAGGACACCCCTCGCTCTCCCCCCCTCCCCCCCCCCTCCCCTCCCCCTTTTTTTTTCGCAACATGCATGAGTCATACGCAACAACGAAACCAAGACGTTCAGTGACCTCACGTTCTGACATGACCTGAGGCTGGATGATCTGGGCAAACGTCCATCGCCTGTCTTCCTCCCCCTCCCCCACCCCCCTCCTCATTTGAGAAGTCCCCACGGACACATTCTGTTCACAAACCCATGGATACCGATAACACAACATATACATCTACACGATCGAACGAGCCCTGTTCTCTCTCTCTCTCTGTCTCTGTCTCTCTCTGTCTCTGTCTCTCTCTCCCTCTCTAAAGCTTAGTTTGCACGTGCACCCGCGCCAGGATACACGCATACATTCCAGCAAACAAGACAGCATGCATAGAGACACCGGTTACTGTTTGTGTGCAGCGCAGCTTTGCACGTGCGTATACATGAAATCAAACACACACACACAAACGCATAATCACATAGACGAGATCGTGTGTGCTCGCCTGTGTGCTCGTGTCTGCCTCTTTATCCACCTGTCTTTCTGTTCGTCTGTCTGTCTGAATGTCTACACACACACACACACACACACACACACACACACACACACACACACACGAGACAGAAAGCGAAACTGCGGACAGACACACAGAATAACTGAGCCAATGTTCACCTCATCTTTCAGTCTTCTTTTTTTCTCTCTGTCCATCTGCATGCTGAGTCTGTCTATGTCTGCCCCCCCCCCCCGCCCCCCGCCCCCCTATCCCCCCACCCCCTCCTCCCCCTTGTTTCTCGACCCTCCATCCATTCCCGTTCTCTCTCTCTCCCTCCTTCCCTTTGGCCATTTCTGTCTGTCGGTCAAGCACATGTGCGTGTGTTTGTTTGTGTGTTTGTATGTGTGTGTTTGTGTGTGTGTGTGTGTGTGTGTGTGTGTGTGTGTGTGTGTGTGTGTGGTCTGTCCGTCTGTCTGTCTGTGTGTGTCTGTGTGTGCCTATGTGGGTCATTTCGACATGACCTGTGAAACTGATATCGATGCCAGAGAATTTATTTTCTTTTTTGTTTTATGTTTCTTTCCTGGTTTTGAGGCTTCATTGTCCCAGACAGGGGATTTATGTTTCACTCCCTGTAGACAACTGTTGCATCCCGATTCCAACAGCTCCCTCTTATTTATTTATTTATTTATTTATTCGCTTGTATGTTTATTTGCTTGTATTGTTTCATTCTTATTCTCAGTTCAATTATTATCCCCACTCAGCAGTTTCTGTCAATTTTTCTTTCTTTCATTCTTTTTTTTCTTCTATTTTTGGCGGTGGGAATGGGAGGGGGCGGGGGGGGAGGTCTGGAGGGAGGGGGGGATGGTTGTTTCAAAATGAGTCATTGGGTAATTTGATTTGTAAAGAGATCCAAGTTTAACCAGAGTTTTGGAATTGAAGTTCGGTGTTGTTTTTTTTTTTTTTTTGTTTGTTTTTATTAAAAAACCACCCAACTTTTATGTTGTTGTTTGTCGTTGATGTATGATGGCGAAATCTTGCTTGCGTCTTGTATTGCCTCAGCATTGTATATCGATTCCCTCATGTTGATTCGATCGCCTCTGTTTTGTCTGCCCTTTTGCTGATAGATTGATTATATAATCTTTCTGTCCATCTGTCTCTCTAAACTGTATGAATGTCTGTCTAGGAGATAATCAAGGATTAAAAAAAAAAGGATGTGATTGATGAAAATTTAATCAATTGAAATTGATTTTGTTGTTGTTGTTTGTTTGTTTGTTGTTGTTTTTTTGTTTGTTTGTTTGTATTTTGTTTGCAAAGCCATAACGTTCCCCCAACCAACCCCCACACCCCTAACTCCCTCTAACCACTCCCCACCCCCCTTCCCCTGCAGCTCACCCCCCCCTCGCCCCCCCCAACCCCCCCCAAAAAAAGAAGAAAAAATCTTGCTCGACTGAAGATTCTCTCTCTTTTTCTGTCTGGCTGGCACTGTCCGTCTGACGGTCCATCTTTTTTCTCTGCCTGTCTGTCTCTTCCCTTAATGTATGTGCATATTTGCCTGTTTGTTGGTCTGTCTGTCTGTCTCAATGTCTTTGCCTTTGTCTCCCTTTCGTTGTTACTTTCTTACTGTCTTTCTTTCTTTCCTTTTTTTCTTTTTTCTTTCTTTCTTTTTGACTGTAGCTTGATGAAGCCTTATGTACACGAAAGTGTGTCTTCACAAGTGACTGAAAACGTTGATGTTTTTTGACTTTTTGCATTCATTATCAGTTGTTTCGCTTGTCAGTTTAACGACTTCTCTTTTACGAAGTCCTTTAAGTAATTTCCTGTAACTGTAGTTAGATTTTGTTTTCTTTTTTTCAAATTTCACCCGCATTTCACCCTCATTTGTCCAGTTTGACTGTGCTTTCATATCTGTGAAACTGCATGCTTGGTGCATATCTGTTATGCATGTGTGGGTGTATGTGTGAATGTGTGTCTTCATGTTTTACATTTATTTGCTTATTTATCATCATTGTTGTCTTTTTTTTTTTTAATTATTATTATTATTATTATTATGACTACTACCTTTTTTATATTATAATTATTATTTATTTATTTATGTAAGCTTATCTATTATTTATTCACCTTTATTTTATTTTATTTTTTTTAATTTTTTTTTCTCAAGGCCTGACTAAGCGCGTTGGGTTACGCTGCTGGTCAGGCATCTGCTTGGCAGATGTGGTGTAGCGTATATGGATTTGTCCGAATGCAGTGACGCCTCCTTGAGCTACTGAAACTGAAACTGAATTGTCCAGTTTCCCCCAACCCTCCATTCATTCACATCTCCCACCCCTTCTAATCGATAATACTCAAATGTATTCATAAATACTTTAACAAAATGTCTTCAATCACCGATAATTATGTGTGACGGGACATTAAACAAAATTCCTCCTCCTCTTTCTTTCTTTCTTTCCTTCTTTCTTTCTTTCTGTCTCTCTCTTTGTGTATCCCTCTCTGTCTGTCCATCACATTTACTCAATTCTCCGAGTCAGTTTCAAGTGTACTGCCGTTTTTATTTAGTTTTACAACATTAGGCAACCAAACACTCTTTTCGTCAGTGGTGGGCATATACTGGATAATTATGTTCATATTTCCACTGACAACGCATCGAACACGAACATGGCATTCTGGATTCACCTTACTCGGAATGGATCTTTTAACTGATTTGCTGAAACAGTCGGGGGGAGGGGGGGCGAGGGGGGCGGGAAATATGGAAATATTCTTTGGTATGGCCATATAACAAGATCCATCGGCCTTGTCAAATCAATCCTCCAAGGAACTGTTGAGTTGAAGACAGACACAGCGATGGAATGAAAACAATACAGAATGGGCAGAGAATCCATTTACAGAGACCAAGCCTTTGACATGTGGTTCGTCCGTCGGAATCGACGAGGACCATCTAGTCATCCTGGGGGTGGGTGGGTTGGTCTCTGTGGGTGCGCAGATGATTGGTCAGGCCAATCCGCGCCCGGAAGGTTCGGACGCAGTGTGGACAGGGGATGGTGGCGGCTGTCGGGGACTTGCTGGCACTGCTTTTCCTGGCCTGTCTGCGTTGCTCTGCTGCAGCGAATTTGTTGGCCTCACAGGATTTGGCGCCTTTGTGGACAGCTGAACGCCTTTGATATATTACACAACCGACAGACCTGGAGGATTCTGGTGTGCAGTTCTTTTAGGTGAGCTCCCAAATGACTCTTTACATGTCTGCAGAAAACTGAAAAGGAAAAAGAAGAAAAAGAACAGTGGGTGTAGGTGTCTGGTTGTGTATACGTGTGTGTGTGGGGGGGGGGGGGGGGGGGGGAGGATGAGAGGGTGTGCACGTGTGTGTGTGTGTACGTGTGTGTCCGGCGTGCTTGCTTGCGCGCGAGTGTGTGTGTGTGTGTGTGTGTGTGTGTGTGTGTGTGTGTGTGTGTGTTCTTCTTCCTCGTTCGCCTCCTGTTAGATGAGCAACCCAGTGTCTTCGATGAAGGCTGCCGTCCGTCGCAGCTCCTCTAGGGTGCCGTACAGCTTGGCTTCCACTGCTGTCGGTGTTGGCCAGTACTTCCTCCTGGATGCTGCATGTGTCGTGCAGTCTTGAAGGATGTGCTCGGTTGTCATTGGTCCCTCACCACAAGGGAAATATCTGTGTATGTGTGTGAGTGTATGTGTATATGCGTGCGTGCGTGCGTGTATGTGTGCGTGTGCGTGTGTGTGTGTGTGCTGGCAAGAATACACACCATTACATAGTACGGGCTGGAGGCGATGAATAGGAAGGAAGTCCTTCTAGAACTGAGTGGCACGAGACATGTGCGCGAGACTCACGTGATTGAGCTGTTCTTCCGTTTC
>NC_134894.1:6219751-6224751 GCF_041734735.1 Babylonia areolata | reverse complement strand
CCGTTTAAGGACAGTGGTGACAGTTATAAGAGTTAGGGACAAACTGAAAAGCGGCATAGCAGCAGTAGCAGCAGCAGCAACAGCAGTAGCAACAGCAGCGGCAGCTACTGTGAGGGTATGCATGCAGCCTGTTGATAACTCACTCACTCACACACTCACTCACTCACTGCCACGGGACAGGACTGGACGGGCCGGGCCCGGCCCACGCACGGACTGATCCAACTAACGGCATACATGGTAGAGTCCTGCCACCTCTCCCCAACCATCCCCACCCCCCACACCACCACCACCCCCTCTCTATCTCTCTCTCTCTATCTCTCGTTCCTCAGTCCCGCTGTCACAGTAGTCATGCTGGCTTCGTACCACTACTGACGCTGGTTGGGAAGTGTCCCAGGCCTGGGACTTTGGCTTATTATACAGCAAGCGGAGCCACTGACTGCACTGGCAAGACACGGCATAATACATACACCACACGGCTGGCGGCGTTCGTCCGTCGCTCGCTTACTTCCACCTCGATACCTCGTCCACCTGTGTGTGTGTGTGTGTGTGTGTGTGTGTGTGTGTGTGATTGAGTGTGTGTGTGTGTGTGTGTGTGTGTGTGTGTGTGTGTGTATCTCCCTCTCTGTCCCAGCTCTCCCTCTTCTCCCTCAGTCTCAAAGCTCTCTCTCTCTCTCTCTCAACCCTTCTCTCTCACTGTCTCAAGCCCCCCCTCCAACTCCCCCCCCCCCGCCCTGACACACCCACCCCTCTCTCTCAGTCTCCACCTCTCTCTCTGTCATTTATCCCTACTCCATAATCTATCCCCCCCCCTCTCTCTCTCCACCCCTCCTCTCTTGAGGTACCTCTCCGGCTATCCCAGCTCTGTCCCGCCCCCCTCCCCACCCCACCCCTTTCCGCTCCCACCTCACCACCACACCACACCTCACCGTGCCCCTGACCCCCCCCCCCTCCCCCACCCCCACCCTTTCTTCTTCTTCTTCTTCTTCTTTTCCCATACCTTGTAAAGGATCGACCGGTTTGGTTCCAGTCTCCTCCCCCCTCCTCCCTCCCCCCCTCTTTCCTTCCTCTTCCCCTCCCCCTCCCTCCCTCCCTCCCCTCCATAAGAGTCCAGCCCCCCACGTGTTAGCGGCAGAAGGAGGAACGGAAGAGCAACGTGGCTGACAGTGAACTGGATGGATATCTAGTCAGGATGGATGAAAGGCTTCTACATCTTCGGTTTGTCCCATATACCTGGTCAGTGACGATGATGATGATGATGATGATGATGATATGTGCATGATCATTGACTATTGTTTTCTTCCACGAACATGTTTATATCTAGAGCTTTTGATTTAAAAAAAAAATATATTAAGCTTGTTTGTTTCGCTGATGTAGGATTTTGGCGCGAGTTGTGAGGGTTTTTGTATGCTTTCATTGTTGTTTTGTTTTGTTTTGTGTGCTGTTGTTGTTGTTGTTGTTGTTTTCCTTTAATTATAATCAGGTAAGGTTGTCAAGGTCAGATCTGCACATTAGGTTTTGTACGCGTCGATCGGTTAGGACATCTGTTAATCTTCTTGTTTGTGTCTCATCTACCATACTTTTCTTCTTCTTGTTGTTGTTTTATGCGTTATTGTTACATTTTATTTTGTTTGTTTTGTTGTTTTCAATTTTGGTCACAGTTTTGAAGGTTTTGTGTTGTGTATGCTGGACTACGACATATACAGAGACGCTTTCGTGGAGAAGTTCAAACTGAAACAGTAAATGTTCTCTCAACACAGACGCGTTTTTGAATGCTATGGGTTCTTTGACGTGTGTTATGAAAACAACAACCGAAAAACAGAAAATCGAGACTATATTGTCAGGTGCTCTCTCTCTCTCTCTCTCTCTCTCTCTATATATATATATATATATATATATATCCGTAGTTCCCTGTGAAAATTGACATTTCTTTCACATTCCCAAAATCTACATTTTGAAACATGTGAGAAAAAAGCGATTTTTATAGAGAATGTAATTCAATTGAGGGCACTGGTATCAAGGCCATAACTGTCCACGTTTCAGTTGAGAAAGAAAAACACAACAGCTCTTTTTCTTTTTTCTACTTTTCCAAGATTATGTATCGCTCCAGAAAAAAATACAGCTTCAACTTTCGATTTGAAGCCGACACACTAGAAACGTTGTCCATGTTTTAGTTTTTAACATTTCCCAAACAAACAAACAAAAAAGGTTCAGGTTTCAGGTTTTTCTTTTTTGAAAAGTTTTACGAGTTTCCCGGGGGTTATGAATGTGGTTTCGTCAAGTCTATTCGCAAACTGTCTTGATAAAAAAGCAAATCTGGGACATGTCCTATTTTAGTGTCCTAAATTCTAGGATCAGTTCAAACGGAATGTTTCGTGCGCTTCGCAATACAGGCATATGAAAAATGACATTTTGCATGTAATCGACTCTTCTCATCGAGAATTAGAAATAATTCGCGTGAAATGACGGATATCATGAACAAGAACTGACACTTGTTGTTTAAAACCGCCTTTTTTTGTTGTTGTTGTTTAATTTGCGGTCTTCAGAAACGGAAAGAACGGTTCTCTGACTGGAACAAATTAAACGAAAGGGTTATTGCATACGATTGTTTCGAACTTCACAAGATGGCTGACCGTTAGTTTAGCAACGGAATCTGTATCAAAATTGATTGTAATAACCCTCACAATTTGAATGGAAAACCACTGAGGATGGGTTACAGCAATTACTAATGCCAATATCGTGTCATCCATGCACGATAATTGCCGTACAAATATGTGCCTGGATTCAGGATACTAAAAAAGGACTTAAACCATATAACTATTATGCTGTATCAGCCACTTTCTCATATTTAGAGCAGTTATCTCGTCTTTACAATCTTTTCTTCTTGAATTTCACGTTTTCCCTAAAAATGTGATGGTAATGTATATCGTTTTCGAATGTGGTGTTCTCTGTCAGAGAAAATAAGATGCATACCATTTTCAAGAATGGATTAAAGTTGTAAATCATAAATTGGACATTCACAGACCTGTACCTCATGAAAACATGAACGTGTCAAGCGTGCGGAGGCGATCACGACCAGAAATTCAGCCATGTGGCCACATTTACAACCTGTTGCTTGTTCGACAGGGGTAAATTGTTTCTTCTTCGATAGATATCAGATACGTTTTGTTTCACACATGTAGTTTACTGATCAGTCTATGTAAATGTAAAGTACACATGCCCTCGCTGCTCTCTCTGTCTGTCTCTCTCTGTCTCTGTCTGTCTGTCTGTCTGTCTGTCTGTCTGTCTGTCTCTCTCTCTCTCTCTCTCTCTCTCTCTCTTATTCCTTGTGTCTGTCTGTCATTCTGTTTTTGTCTGTCTGCCTGTCTGTCTCTGATTGCCTCTTTCTCTGTGTCTGTCTTGTCTCTGTCTCTCTCTTTCTCCATATATCTCTCTGCCTGTCTCAGTGCTTGCCTGTCTCTCTGCCTGTCCTGCCTGTCTCTCTATCTGTCTGCCTCTTTCTGCGTCTGTCTTGTCTCTCTCTTTCTGTCTTTGTCTGTCTGTCTGTCTGTCTGTTTGCCTGTCTGTCTGTCTGCCTGTCTGTCTGTCTGTCTGTCTGTCTGTCTGTCTGTCTGGTTGCCTGTCTGTCTGTCTGTCTGTCTGTCTGGTTGCCTGTCTCTGTGTCATTCCGCCTCTCTGTGTGTCTATCTGTGTGTGTGTCTGATTCTGTCTCTCTTTCTCCATCTCTCTCTGTCTGCCTGTCCACGTTCCTGTCTGTCTGTCTGTCTGTCCCGATCTTTTCTCTCTGTTTATATCTGTATTTCTGCTTGTCTGTCTGTGTATCTGTGTCGGTCTCTATGTCTGTATATCTGTCTCTGTCTCTCTGTCTCTTTCTCTTTTTCTTTCACCGTCTGCATGTCTACTTGTCTGTCTGTCTGTCTGTCTCTCTCTCTCTCTTTGTTCAAATCTCTATCCAAAAAGATTTATCAGCTATCCAGAATTAAAAATTTTCTTGATTTGCGTTGTCGAAAATTATTCTTTTTTGCCTATATTGAATCACATGCTAACTATGCGTCAACACTCTGGGATTCAGCTAGCGATAATATACTAAAAACTTTACTGAGTCTGCATAGACGAGCTCTTTAATCCTTCCGAAATTTTCATCACTAACTGCTGACGACTACAGACATTTAAATATTCTTCCCCTAAAGCTTAAAATTGAATACAACAAAGCACTTTTTATGTTTTAAATCATGTCTAATTATGTTCCATCTTTGAGAGATAAATTTCCCACCACGCTAGTCCGCCAGACCAACAAGATTAAGGTACCCATTCCAAGAGTAGATCTGTTCAAATCCAGTCTCATTTATTCAGGAGGCTGTTTATGGGACATTTCATTTTAATGTTCAGAAAATCATTCAATAATTTTTAAAAAAACATTACCATATACACCTTATGGACAAATATGTCAACAATCCTGCTTAACTTGATTTTATTTTATTGAATACGCATATTTAGTTCAGTTATATGTCTAACCATTATTGCAATACTTAATGATATACAACCACAATCAGTGTCCTACATACTTTGTGGGTTTTTGCTGTTGTTGTTTTTTGGAGAGGGGGGGGGGGGATTTTTTTTTTTTTATAATGATGTTTGTATCAGGATTATGTACATGTGCATGTTTAAATGTGTATGTGAATGTCCTGTCCTGTCCTTACTTCTACATATCTTTGTTACTTAGTGGATGTTTTGATTCATTGTCATTTTCATTTTCTATTTGCCCTGAGGGCTGGATGAAAAAAACAACACATGTATGCTTATTCCACTTCCCTCAAAAAAAAAGAAAAAAAAAAAAGAAAAAAAGAAAAAGAAAATCGTTCTTTCGTTCATTCATTCGTTCTCTCTCTTTCTCTCACTGCCTCTTTCTGTGTTTGTATCTGCCTCGCTGTTTCTGTCTCTGTTTGTCTGTCTGTTTCTGTTCCTTTCTCCGTCTCTGTCTCTCTGTCTCTGCCTATCTCTTC
>NC_134894.1:6212251-6214751 GCF_041734735.1 Babylonia areolata | reverse complement strand
GTCAACCATCTGCTCACATTTATAAACGTGTACATCTGTTTTCAAGGGGACATCAGCCCGATTTTTAAAGAGAAACACGTGACAAAAACAAAACAAAAAAAAACCCCCAAAAACTATAATACAACACAATACAAGACAATGCAGTCTCCACACAGCCGACAGATCCTCTGAGCATTTCATTCATTTTTGGCAGGACGACAACGGGATAAGAGTACTTCTTTGCGTGGTAACCATTCAGCGATTTCCGTTTGTTCCCCTCAGTCGTCAAAAGAAACCATTGTTTCCATTTCCCAGCCGTCGTGTCTTCTCCAAAGGCGGAACCCAGTCTTCGTTCTGAATGACTAAGCGACTTGATAAACTACTGTACTGCGCCGTAAAGCTCTGATCATTCTGTTGGACTTTGGCAACTCCAGTGTGAGAAGGTTCAGTCGTTAACCGAGAACTTGTAAGAAGGAAAAAGACACTTGGCAAATTTGCGTACGGTTCCCACTCTCTTTCTTTCCGGAACTTGACTCTTGCTATAAATTACCCACGGAGAACCTGAGAGAAAACGTTAGTTTGTGAATAATAAGACGTGACAGCAGACGTAGAGCCATGCTTCCTTGACGATGGCAATGTGATAGATCGTACAAAGAAAGCTGTTGAACCTTTTCTTCAAATACACCGTTCAGCGTCTAGCAGTTAATTAAAAAAAACAACAACAAAAAAACGAAATCTATCGTGTGAAGCAGTAAACCGGAGCAGTGACAACGCGTTCCTTTTGATTTCTTCACCTCGAGGAATGTGCATCTGGAGCAAAAGGAAAGGCTGATCTGTTTTTATATATGTGCGAAATGATCCAGTGCATTTAATCAAGAACCCAAACCTCGGGTTCTCATACGACGAATCGCTAGCAAAACGTTGAGTTGAGCTAATAAACGTTACCTTCATAATTCTCAGGGAACAAACCCAAAACAACAACAACAACAACACAAAAGAAGTATTTGAACTGAACAATGGCCGAACACGTAGTATTCCACTCATCACATTCCCACCACCACCACCAACGCCGCCACCACCACCACCCCTCACCAACACAAGACACCACCACCACCACCATCGCCGAACGCGGGAAGAAGACGACGAAGCCGCGGCCGCAGGTCACGTGGCTGGTCGTCGCGTGCTTGCTGCTGCTCGTGCACCTGCATCACGTAACGGCCAACGTGTCGTTCGCCACGGGCATGGTGCGCCTGAACAAGACCCGCCTGGACGAGATCCAGAAGCGGGCCTGGATCAACAAGCTGTCCAAGATACTGAGAGGCAGCGGGGCAGGCTCCCCACCGGCCTCCGGGGATGGGATGATGGGTCAGAGGGATCGTCCAGCAACCCCTGGGAGCGGTGAGGGGGGTGGGAGGTGGGACGGTGACGGAGCAGGAAGGGGAGCAGCAGCAGCAGCAGCGGCTGGGAACGGCGGAAGGGGACAGAGCGACCAGGGCCCTTCACCATCCTTCCTGCCTGTCTTCGTGTTTTCCAAGTCTCCTGGTGAGTTTGGATTGTTTTGTTTGCGCTTGTCCGTCTGTCTGTCTGTCTGTCTGTCTGTCTCTCTCTCTGCGTGTGTGCGTGCGTGTGTGTGTGTGTGTGTGTGTGTGTCCAGAGTCACCACATCATTGGTTCTTTACTGTGTTGAATGACTGGTTTATCCCTCTCTTTTTTTTTCCAGTGTTGTCAAAGGCGGATGTGTATTGGTTTATCTCTCATTATATCTGTTCTGTGTCTGGCTCGTCCATTATTGTTCCTGCATTGTTACTGGTTCGTCTGTCATTGTTCTTGCGTTGTGATTGGCTCGTCTCTCAATATTCCTCCTTTGTGACTGGTTCGTCTCTCAATATTTCTTTGTTGAGATTGGTTCGTCGATTATTGTTCCTGCGTTGTAATTGGTTCCTCCCTCACATTCCCTGTGTTCCCTTATTGTTCCTGCGTTTTGACTGCTTCGTCCAATACTGTTCTTGCTTTTTGACTGGCTCGTCCAATACTGTTCTTGCTTTTTGACTGGTTCGTCCAATACTGTTCTTGCTTTTTGACTGGCTCGTCCAATACTGTTCTTGCTTTTTGACTGGTTCGTCCAATACTGTTCTTGCTTTTTGACTGGCTCGTCCAATACTGTTCTTGCTTTTTGACTGGTTCGTCCAATACTGTTCTTGCTTTTTGACTGGTTCCTCCAATACTGTTCCTGCATAGTGACTGGTTTGTCCAATACTATTCCTGCGTAGTGACTGGTTCGTCCAGTACTATTCCTGAGTAGTGACAGGTTCGTCCATTATTGTTCCTGCGTAGTGACTGGTTCGTCCATTATTGTTCCTGCATTGTTACTCGTTCGTCCATTATTATTCCTGCATTGTGACTGGTTCGTCCATTATTGTTCCTGCATTGTTACTGGTTCGTCCATTATTGTTCCTGCATTGTGACTGGTTCGTCCATTATTGTTCCTGCATTGTTACTGGTTCGTCCATTATTGTTCCTG
>NC_134894.1:6184751-6204751 GCF_041734735.1 Babylonia areolata | reverse complement strand
TGTATTGATTAGCCTTATTTATTGTTGTTGTTTTTTTTCTGTTGTTTCTTTTTTTTTTTCTTTTTTTTAATTAAAACATATGTTGTTTCATTGGATGCCTTCTTTTCCCCCCTCCTTCCTTTCCCCAGTCTTTGACTTTTATATAAATTCTGAACAAAAAGTTACAACACAAGACATCCGAAATAGATTACGTTTTCGTAGTCTTTAACCATTTGTCTGCTGCTGACGAATACACTCATCACTGAAGCGTAGTTCCCTGACATAAGATTGATGATACAGGTCAGGATGTTGGTGGTCACAATTCTATATTTTGGACAGCATTCTTTTTTATTCAGCAAAATAAATCACACCAGGAAAAAAGTAAACCGGAAGTGGTTCTTGCATGACAAAAATCATTCTACACTGATTTTATCTCATCGTTAAGGTTTCAGCAGCCGGGTGTGTGTGTGTGTGTGTGTGTGTGTGTGTGGGAGGGGGGGGGTGATTAATCAATTCCTTCTCCAGAATCCAGGCTTTCCGTCAACATGACAACATTCGTGAGAGCTCAGTCACTTGTCCCAATATTTATTGTTATTATGACTATTCACGATGAACATACACACGCACGCGAAAAAAAAAAGTTAACACAAAGCAACACTTTATTACAGCACAGGGTTAAAAAAGAAGAAAGAAAAAAAAAAGCATACAACTTGACCATTCAGCGGGCTTAACACGCGAAAGGAAGTTTACAACACGCAGCACTTTACTATACAGCATAGGGTTTAAAAAGAAAGAAAGAAAGAAGAAGAAAAAAAAGGATACAATTTGACCATATAGCAGGCTTCTCCTCCGGTCGTGACCCATGAACGTGATGAGAACGTGAGATAACAGCAGCCCTAAACCTTTCCTGCCCCGGCCTCCCAGGTGACGATGGTGACCGTGGTTGTAGTGGTGGTGGTGGTGGTGGTAGTGGCTGCGGTGTGTGGGACAGTAACAGAGCGCGGATAGCAGTCATAATAATTATTATGATATTAATAACACCAAGAAGAATAATAACGTCAGGCAAACGCGTGCTAGCGATAAGAATGGTCTCCTGTTTCCAAATTTAGACTTTTTATACCTTTATTGATCACGCTCTCTAAAAATAAAAACAGGGAAAAGGGGAGAGAGCTGACCTCGCCCGCTCACAGCTTGCATTTAGTTCAATGCCGGTCGAGAGAAAGCTGGGAGGAGAAGTACAAAACATACACCTGTGACAGTTCCACGGCTCTCGCTCACTCACGGGTCGACGGTGTGCGTGCGGTTAGGGCCAATCATAAAATACCAAAACGTGAACGCCGGCAGTGGGTCGGTTGTTTACTGCGGATGTCGTTGGCCTTCGACTCGCTGCCTCCAACTACTTACTTTCTGACCCGGGGGATGTATTTATTCATGAGCACACCGTCGTCCCCATTTTAACCTCAGTGAAAACGAAAAGAGCGGTTTTATCGCTTCGTTTATGTGTGGGGCTAAGGTATGCTGGTGTAGAAGCCTATTTGTACCTCCCACTTCTTTTTTTATACCCCGGTGTAAAATGTGGCTAGCTCAGATTATATCTGTGGTCCAGGTAGAAAATCCTGGAATGACCCCGAGGGTTAAACTTCAACTACTCAGAACTGTGATGAATCCATCCCCCCAAGCCCCCCTAAACCCAGGCCCCCACCCTTCGTACTGGATATAGGGGTCATTCAAGTTTCAGTTTCAGTTTCAGTTTCACTTTCTCAAGGAGGTGTCACTGCGTTCGGACAAATCCATACACGCTACACCACATCTGTTGAGCAGATGCCTGACCAGCAGCATAACCCAACGCGCTTAGTCAGGCCTTGAGTGCATGCTTACATATTTGTGTACCTATGAAAGTGGATTTCATTTTACGTAATTTCGCCAGAGGACAACACTCTCGTTGCCATGGGTTCTTTTTCAGTGCGCCAAGTGCGTGCTGCACACGGGACCTCGGTTTATCGTCTCATCCGAAAGACTAGACACTCAGTTTGATTTTCCAGTCAAACTTAGGAGAAAGGGCGAGAGCGGGATTCGAACCCACACCCTCACGGACTCTCTGTATTGGCAGCTGAGCGTCTTAACCATTCTGCCACCTTCCTCCTCATTCAAGGCCAGCAGGGAATGACACCCGTGGGTAAATTTAACCCAGTTAGAATCAGCACAGTCTGTCAGGAGGGGAGAGAGGGGGTAAAGGGGGGAGGGGTGGAGTATGTCAAGGCTAGCTCAGTACGACCGTCCTTCAGTTTCAATAGCTTGATTAAACTCAAGGTAATTTCTAACTGGAGGGGGCGGGAACGTGGGTGGATGTGTGTGGATGGTAGTGGTCGGTCTTGGCTAGCCGCGATTGATTCCCGGGGTCATTATCCACGGGGCAAATTGAGGCCAGCCCACAATGACCCGGGGTAAACCCCTGTACGAATGGAAGGAGGGAGAGGGGGTGGGTGTGAGGGTGGTGGTGTTCAGGGCTACTACACCGGGGTCTTTTGTTTGAGGTGCTGGGCGTGGCTAGGTGTGCAACAGGTGAGAGAGGTCGGTCCGAAGAGATCACCAGGTTTTGTCAGTGTTGAGAAGCAAGGTGGTTGCGTGGCGCGCGTGCGCACACATTGAGAGAGAGAAAAAGAGAGAGAGAGACGGGGGTGAAGGAGGGGAAGGGGTATAGGAGAAGAAAGAGAGTGGAGAGAGATAGAGAGAAGGAGAGACAGAGACAGAGACAAAGACAGCGAGACAGAGAGAGACATTAAAACCTGGGCTGGAAACAAATCACTTGCGGGACTGGACAAGAACTGGCGGCCACAGCTCTTTGTGTAAAGGGCAGTCTTGCAGGACACGGGCTGGAGTTTGAGGAGCGGTGTCCACACGGACATTTTGTCTGTGTGGGAAATTTTCAGTTTGTAGAGATGGGAGAGGAGCTGGCAGTGGCATGTGCGCATAAAAATAAAACATTGACACTGGCATAATGTCACTTTTATTGATTTGCCCTCTACAGGACTGGAGGGGGGGGGGGCATACTATCACATTTATTTATTTGTCCTCTACAGAACTGGTAACACCGTTAGAATCGTGTTATTTTTCATGTATCTCAATAGTCTAAGACTTCTTCTTCTTCTTCTGCGTTCACTCGTATGCACACGAGTGGGCTTTTACGTGTATGACCGTTTTTACCCCGCCATGTAGGCAGCCATATTCCGTTTTCGGGGGTGTGCATGCTGGTATGTTCTTCTTTCCATAACCCACCGAACGCTGATATGGATTACAGGATCTTTAACGTGCGTATTTGATTTTCTGCTTGCATATGCACACAAAGGGGGTTCAGGCACTAGCAGGTCTGCACATATGTTGACCTGGGAGATCGTGAAAATCTCCACCCTTTACCCACCAGGCGCCGTCACCGTGATTCGAACCCGGGACCCTCAGATTGACAGTCCAACGGCTTTAACCACTCGGCTATTGCGCCCGTCAATAGTCTAAGACATATCTTTACATCGCTGTAAAGAAAAGAACAACAACAACAAAACAACAACAACAACAAAACCCCCCCCAAAAAAAACACGTTGCCACAGCCACATTCCGTTTTCGCCAGATCTACGCAAACCGGTGTACGCAACAATAAGTACGCGGGTGCGAGTGAGAATAAGAGTCCGCATTTCATGGGGGTGGGGTGTGTGCGTATGTGTGTGTGTGTGTGTGTGTGTGTGTGGAGGGGGCGTGGAGGGATGGAGGTGGGGGGGGGGGGGGGGGGGTAAGGGCAGTACAACTTGGTCTGGAAGCGGAAACAGCTGTCCTGACCACGAAACAAGGGGAAGTAGCCGTGACACCTGCTTGACCTCGTCCTTCTTTGTCAGTCACGACATCCGTGTGTGTGTGTGTGTGTGTGTGTGTGTGTGTGTGTGTGTGTGTGTGTGTGTACTTCTTTTTCTGGACCCTTGCTGCTGACATAACTCTCACACACGCACACACGCGCGCTTGCACACACACACACACACACAAGCACAAACGCACAAACACACACACACACACGCACGCACGCACACACACACACACACACACGCGCACGCACGAACGCACATATACACACTCTGTCGCTCTTTATCTCTCTCTCTTGTGCACAAGATGCACACACTTGCAAACACACACACACACACACACACACACACACACACACACACACACACACACAGAGCATATTTTTAGCCCACAGCTATTGTAGGTTGATGAAAAAAAAATGAACTAAAGGTCCCAGAACCTTTACGACCACCGGGACAGCATTGAATATAATCATTGTGTCAAGGGCTCGGCACACGAAGGCAGGGCCCAGTGTTCTCCTTCCGCCGTATTTTTTAACCTTCCCCCGACCAAAGTCCGGTAACCCGTTCACACCTGGGTAGTGGGAGGAAATTCGGAGCAAAGTGTTTTTCCTCTCGGAGTAAAGTTTCTTTCCTAAGGTCACACAACACCAGGCTGAAACAGGGGATTCGAACCCTGATCACTGGTGAACACTGGGTCAGAAGTCCAACAACACCTAGCCGATTCTTCCAAGGCGCATACCAGAGCCGTATCGGGTCAGTAATAATCCACCTTCAGTCTCCGAAACCGGCCAGAGTTCCTTTAACAAGAACCAGTGTGTCTAGGATTTTTGCGCAGGACAGGAATCTGCCCCCATTAACTCTCTCCGTACGAACGAGAAAAGAAGCTACGATAACAGCTTTTCGGCGCAGTTGGGATCATTAAATATTGCAAGCGGAAGGTTCTCCCATCAAAGAGATGGATGAAGACAAGGACAAAGGATACCGCTTTTCTAGCGACGAAAGTTTTTACCCGGCCCATTCAGGCTTCCATTGGTCATAAGATGGGGTCTCAGTTGGGGCAGGAACAGAGGCAGACTTGCCGTCTCGAATGAGTTAAAAAAACAACAACAACCAACAACAACAAAACAAACACACAAACAAACGACAAAACACACGATGCAGTCTAAATGCGTCAGCCGAACACGTTGTACAACAACAACAGCAACGAAAACAACAACAGCAACAACAACAACAACAACAACAACTACTACTACTACTACTATTTACTGGCACCTCTGCGAAACGTAGACATGGAGCACTGATCCGTGTGCGGAAACAAATCAAAGCGCTTTCACTCCCGATTTTCACACATACGCAAACTCTGAAACAAATGAGTGAAAAGACAAGACTAGATAAAAGACAAGCTAGATATGTTATGAACGGAAATGAGGGTTGGTATGGAAAGAGGTAGGTTTTAACTCACTCAGTACGGCCAGTCCTCTCTTCTCCTCTACACAGACCCCTCGGATGTCCAGTGGGTGTCTGAATGACCCAACCTTTAGCTTCCATCGTCAGAATTGTGGTATTCTTTGTCAACATTCACCTCTTCAGTATAAGAGCCTTTCGCTTGCAATATTTTGATGATGATAATTGGGATGAAACGCTGTTAACTTCGTCTCTTTCGCCGTTCGTATGGAGAGAGTTAAGGACAGATCTGAAAGAGAGAAAGAGTGCAGGGGTTTTGTCATTGTCACTGAAATGACATGGTATTGTCACTGGTAAGTAGAGTCGTAGAAGGCTAGGGCCGTACCGGTCGGGTGTATTTCCGGTGACCGCTACTGTAGCCGGGATTGGCGTAGCTGTAGATGCGAACACACCAGTGGATTCCGCCCCATCTCCCCCTATAAGTTAACAGAACATCCCTCGGTAGCCCAGCTAAATTGCACCCAACAGCAACCTGCCACAATTTTCATCAGCTTACTGATGTTGGTCGTTAAGTGGAAGAAGAAGAAGAAGAAAACTAAGCGAATAAGAGGGCTTCACACCCACCCAGTTCAGTGTAAAAATGTTTCTTCGAAGGCCTGACTAAGCGCGTTGGGTTACGCTGCTGGTCAGGCATCTGCTTGGCAGATGTGGTGTAGCGTATATGGATTTGTCCGAACGCAGTGACGCCTCCTTGAGCTACTGAAACTGAAACTTCTTCGAAACCTTAGTGCGCGAAGTGATTGAAGATGGCGGGAAGTTTACTTAGATGAAAGCAAACCTTTTAAAGCAGATATTTTGTCATTGTGTGTTTCGAAGAGCACTTGACGGCTGTTTGGGAACATTAATTCGGCTTTCTGTTGCAGTATGTTCAGTGCAGCGAGACCACACCGCACATAAAGAGGTATTATTTGGAAAGCACACAACAGGCAGGCTTTTCTTTTGGCCTATTCTGATCTGATTTAGCGGCGTCCATGGGTAAAAATAGCTGCACAATCCCTCTGATTTTGTAGGTTAAGTTTTATTGCCTCCATTTTAGTGTGTGTGTGTGTGTGTGTGTGTGTGTGTGTGTGTGTGTGTGTGTGTGTGTGTGCGTGCGTATGTGTGGAGAGAGAGAGAGAGACAGACAGACAGAGACAGAGACACACACACACACACACACACACACACACACACACACACACACAGAAAGCACTCAGACAGTCACGAACTGTGGGCGTGTCGAACATGAAGGAGAGACAGACAGACAGACAGACAGACAGACAGACAGAGACAGAGAGAGACACACAGACAGAGACACACACACACACACACACACACACACACACACACACACACACACAGACAGGCACACAGAGACAGAGAGAAACACACAGAGAGACACACAGAGAGACAGAGAGAGAGGGAGAGAGAAGGGAGGGGGTTTAGGAGGAAATCGGACGAGGGGGGATGGGGAGGTACAGGTGGTGTGTGTGTGTGGGGGGGGAGGGTATATATGTGGTGTGTGTCCATCGAGATCGATGATGACCATCGTTGTCATCCAGCTGGGGGATGGGGGGAGGGTGGTGGTGGGGGGGGGATGTTCATGAATCTGTCTGTGAATGCGCAGATGGCTGAATAGTCCAATCTGCGCACGAAATGTTCGCTTGACAGTTGAGGCAGACAAAGACTGGCATATCATTGTCAGGGAGCTTGTTTGCCCGTGACGTTCTGTCCTGCCTCTTCTGAACAGCTGTAGCAGTCCTGTTGGCCTCGCACAACTTGGCGCCTTTGTGCACAGCAGCGCGCCATTTGTCACGGTCCACTGCAGATTCCTCCCAGGAGTCAGGGTTGATATCAACCGCTTTCAGAGAGACTTTCAGAGTATCTCTGAAGCGCTTCTTCTGACCTCCGTGTGATCTCTTCCCTTGTTGCAGCTCGCCATAGAAGAGCCTCTTGGGCAGCCGATGGTCTGGCATGCGCGCCACGTGTCCAGCCCAGCGAAGCTGGGACTTCATCAGGATGGTGAAGATGCTGGGAAGAGTGGCGTTTGCAAGCACCTCAGTGTCTGGGGTCCTGTCTTGCCACTTGATGTTCAGTAGCATCCTGAGGCATGTTGTGTGGAAGTGGTTCAGCTTCTTGGTACACTGTTCGTTGGTACACTGTCCAAGTTTCGCAGGCGTACAGTAGTGTGGAGAACTACTGCTCTGTAGACCTTTAGCTTGGTCTCAAGACCAATGCCTCTTCTGTTCCAGACATTTGCATAGAGTCTACCAAAGGTTGCGCTTGCTCTTGCAATCCTGACGATCACTTCATCGTCGATGGTCGCATTTCGTGACAGTGTGCTGCCAAGGTATGTGAACCGCTCCACCGCACTGAGTCTCTGACCATTGACTGTGATGTTGGGCTCAACGTGGGATTTCCCTGGGGCTGGCTGATGGAGAACTTCAGTTTTCTTCGTGCTGATGGTAAGGCCGAAGTTCCTGCTGGCAGTGGCAAACTTGTCGACGGTGAGTTGCATGTCAGCTTCAGATCCAGCGTTGAGGGCACAATCATCAGCAAACAAAAAGTCTCTGACGATGTCTGTCATGACCTTCGTTTTTGCTTGAAGCCTTCTGAGGTTAAACAGCTTGCCATCTGTTCGGTACTTTAGGCCAATCCATCTTGAAGGCATCAGTAAGCATTGCAGAGAACATGAGGCTGAACAGTGTTGGAGCCAGGACGCAGCCTTGCTTGACACCATTTGTGACAGGAAAAGGAGCAGATGTTTCGCCATTGTCCTGGACTCGAGCCTGCATGCCTTCATGGAACTGGCTGACCAAGGAAATAAATTTCCGAGGGCATCCGTACTTGGCCATGATCTTCCACAGTCCCTCTCCACTCACGGTGTCGAAGGCCTTAGTGAGGTCGACATAGGTGGAGAACAGATCAGCTTTTTGCTCCTGACATTTCTCTTGCAGCTGCCTTGCAGCAAACACCATGTCGGTGGTTCCGCGCTCTTTCCGGAATCCACATTGGCTCTCAGGCAAATGACCTTGGTCAAGGTGTGCTGTGAGGCGGTTTAGTAGGATCCTGGCAAGTATCTTGCCTGCGATGGAGAACAAGGAAACGCCCCGAAGGTTATCACAGGCTTGCCGGTTCCCCTTTCGCTTGTACAAGTGAATGATAGATGTATCTTTGAAATCCTGGGGGATCGTCTCTTCTTTCCACATGAGTGAGTATAGCTGATGGAGCTTCTCAGTCAGCACAGTGCCTCCATCCTTGTAGACCTCTGCTGGTATGGAGTCTGAGCCAGGTGCTTTGCCACTGGATAGCAGGCGGATTGCTTTCTGGGTCTCAAGAAGTGTTAGCGGATCGTCCAGTGCTTCGTTGATGGGGACTTGTGGGAGACGGTCTATGGCTTCATCATTTATGAAGGAAGGGCGATTTAAGACACTGTTGAAGTGCTCAGCCCAGCGTTCGAGAATTTTCTCCTTCTCGGTGATCAAGGTATTCCCATCTGCACTGAGGAGGGGGGATGATCCTGAGGATGTGGGGCCGTAGATTTCTTTTAAGGCATCATAGAACCTCTTCATATCGTGCCTGTCAGCATATCCCTGGATCTCATCAGCTTTGTCACTCAGCCACTTGTTCTGCATCTGACGTAACTTTTGCTGAACAGTCCTGCGGATGGCATTGCACGCATCCTTTTTTGATGTGGACTTTGGGTTGCTCAGGTAGGCTTGATGCAGACGGCGTTTCTCATCCAGAAGCTGCTTGATTTCATCACAGTCTTTGTGCTTTCTGGTCATGGGTCCCAGGGTTTCTGAAGCTGTACTATAGATCAGCTCGCGCAGGGTCCTCCAGTCAGACTCCACATTCTGGTTGTCCAGAGAGGCGGATTCCAGACGATCTTCCAGCAGCTCCACAATGGTCTGTTTGATGGTAATGTTTTTCAGCTTAGCGATGTTGAGCCGTTTTGGAGCCTTCTGGCCTTGGGGGCGTCTCGTATATATATATATATATATATATATATATATATATATATATATATATATATATACTCAACACACACACACACACACACACACACACACACACACACATATATATATATATATATATATATATATATATTTGTATATGTTTATATATATATATATATATATATATATATATATATATACATATACTCAAGGACACACACACACACACACACACACATGCACTCCGCCTTAAAACTCCGACTGACCTGAACCCCCCTTTTACTTCTACCCATCTCATCTCAGCTCATCGCCCGGTGTGACTCTGACACGGGTGCTGAGTGATGACAGTCCTTCGTGAACTGGGTTTGTGTGTGTGTGTGTGTGTGTGTGATCCTACCTGCCAACATAGCCACAGCTGTGTAAACACCTACCGAACCTATTGTTGTACGGACGTGGGTGTAGTCTGTGACCTCTTGTCCTACATTCATACAGTGTGTTGTGACTTCACTGACTGTAGCTTTTTTTCTTGTTGTTGCTTTGTTTCGTTTCATTTTGATGTGTTAACGTTTAGGTGTTGTTTGTTTGTTTGTTTGTTCTTTTCATTTCATTAATTATCGACTCTTCCATCCGTTGCATCTGTCTGTAACGGAAATGGTGATGTGTGCATCTGCGTCTTTTGGATCCGTCTGTCTGTCTGTCTGTCTGACTGGCTGATTGACTGGTTGGCTGTTTTTATGTCTTTCTGTTTGCCTGCCACCCGTCACTCTATCTACACTGTCCACCCCTACTCCTGTATCTTTTGCCCGTGTGTGTGTGTGTGTGTGTGTGTGTGTGTGTGTGTGAGAGAGAGAGAGAGAGAGAGAGAGAGAGAGAGAGAGAGCGTGTGTGCGTTTATATTCATGCGCCGGCGCTTTTGTATGTCTCTTTTAAACACGTTATTCAAGGCCCATGCAAACGTTTAACAACTCATACTACGATAAATTCATACTTCTGACAAGTATATTAGAAATCACTCATAAAAAAAGGAGAAAAATACGGACACGCTATGTAATATGAATATGTGATATCATCAAAATATGTGAATGTAGATACTAGAAATCACAAACAAGCAATGATAGGGATACGCCGTGTGGTACATTAAGACTGTGTGATATCGAACACTTTGGTCAGTGTCGATAACGACATATTATTCCATTTCCCCAGCTCATGCAACGACACGCACACACACACACACAGACACACACACACACACACACACACACACACACATACACACACACACACACTCACTCACTCACTCACACACACACACACACACACACACACACACACACACACTCACACACACACACACACACACACACACACACACACACTCACTCACTCACACACACACACACACACACACACACACACACACACTCACTCACTCACTCACTCACACACACACACACACACACACACACACACACACACACACACACACTCACTCACTCACTCACACACACACACACACACACACACACACACACACACACACACACACACTAAAAAAACATCCAGTATCAGTGTATTCAACCCACATATTCTCATTCTCGACGAAGGTCACACGAAAGAGGCACACCAACACCACCTGACAGATAATCTTGATGTCTATCGTTCGTTCAAATGTCAAAGAGAGCGTTTGACATTCTTTTTGTGGGAAGTGAACGAGCAAAGAAAAAAAAAAAAAAGAAGTCATCTACCCTCCTGAATGACAATGACTTAGTGATCCTTTGTTTGCTCAAGGTCACCGATGACAAAGAAACAAGAATGGAATAATAACAACAGCCAGAAAAAAAAAAATACAGACGATGCTGACAAGTGACCTTGAATTGATAATAAGTTGCTAATAACCAGTCACGTCATTCTCCTTCTTCTTCTTCCTGGTAACAGCAGTAGTAGTAGTAGTAGTTGTTGTTGTTATTGTTGTTGTGGTGGTGGTAGTAGCAGCAGTATTGTTGTTGTTGTTACTATTTATATAACTATCATTAAATAATATATATTGAGATTGGATGAAATAACCAATATTACAGAATAAGTCAAGAAAACAACAACAACAACAAATATCGGTTTGGAATTCAAGTGAAAATCACCGACGCGTAGGACAAACAGATCCATCCGACTGTGACGTTAACTCACTCAGTACGGCCAGTCCTCTCTTCTCCTCTACACAGATCCCTCGGATGTCCAGTGGGTGTCTGAATGACCCAACCTTTAGCTTCCGTCGTCCGAATTGTGGTATTCTTTGTCAACATTCACCTCTTCAGTATAAGAGCCTTTCGCTTGCAATATTTTGATGATAGCAACAGGGGTGAAACGCTGTTAACGTCGTCACTGTCGCCGTTCGTATGGAGAGAGTTAACCTCTGAGCACGGTCATTCAATAAGGATGGAGCTCCGAATTCTGCGCCAGTATATGAATTTTTGATACGTTTATTTGAGAAAACAACAAACAAACAAACAAACAAACAGGAACATAATAATAAGATGGAGCATTAATTGTGTTTCTTTGACAACAGACAACAACAACAACAAAAAAACCCGAAAAACAAACATAAAACTTTTAGCTTAGCTCAGAGAAAACAGCAACAACAACAACAACCAAAAAACAACAACAAACAAACAGATGCACGTAAAAGTTCACAGACATTGTTAGCAGATTCGTGAAAATGACCTTGACGACAACAACAACAACAACAACAACAACAACAACAAAACCGAGTCCCTACAAAAGAGCATCTCTTTGTACACGTAAAACATCCATTACTTACATTTTCCCCCAAAATTTTTGTTTTTATTTTTACAGTGACCTACATGCGTGACGTAGAAGTTGCCAAAGGCCAAAAGATAAAAAAAAAAAAAAAAAAAAAAGGTTGCGCGAAAGTTCACAGCGATTTATGTGTTCGCACTTTAACTGTTAGAGCGATTTCAACGTGACGCCACTTTGCCAAAATAAAATGGGAACGCTGGAGACTGTGGGACAAGGACAGTGTTCCCGGTGGCTTTCTGGTTCTGGAGCAGGTCTGTACCTTTCTTGGTCGAGTCGAGCGACTTGAACAGCAGAGATAAACAGAAGCAGATACTATACAGAGCAGCATGCCTGAACAGAAAACACACACAGGAAGGCCAAAGACGTGGAACAAGCTCCCTGATAACCTCCGTCATTCTGATTCCCTCGCATCTTTTAAATCTCGTCTCAAAACTCACCTTTTCCCTCAGCAATAAGTTCAATTGTAGCAGGTCCACTTCCTTTGCGTTAGCTGTGCTTGACTATGTGTGTATATATATGTGTACATAACTACATGCATGTTTTTTTAATGTGTATTGTGTGTGCGCGTGTTTATGTAAGTTTGTGCCTGCCTGTGTGTGCGTATGTGTTAGGGTAGCTGTTAGATACACATGTATGTTAAAATGTGTGTGTGTGTGTGTGTGTGTGTGTGTGTGTGTGTGTGTGTAGTCACATTTTGGTGTATGTATATAACATAGATGTAATGTTTTGTGTTGACAAAAGCGTTTTTGTAAAGCACCTAGAGCAGATTTCTGGATATTGTGCTATATAAGTATCCATTATTATTATTATAAAGCTGGTAAACTAACTTAGTAACTAGCTTGTGGTGTTTTGTGATGGGGGTGAATTCACTGTTTTTCACCTGTGTTTATTTTCTTTGTGGGTGATTTACTCGTTTCTTTTAACTGACTGACTGATTGACTGACTGAATAACTGACTGACTGACAATTAAGTGACTGACTGACTGACTGACTGACTAACTGACTGAGTCATTGACCGACTAAGTCGATAAGTAACCAACAGTACGCAAGCTAGATTTGTTTCCTGCCTGTCTGTCTGTTTGTCTGTCTGTCCGTGTATTTTTTTCTGTTTAACTGTCTGTCTGTCTGCCCCTACCTCTGTCTTTGACGCTGTCTCTGTCTCTGGCTCCGCATCTCTCTCTCTCTCTCTCTCTCTCTCTCTCTCTCTCTCTCTCTCTCTCTCCGTTTATTTTTCGCTCTGTCTCTCTCACCAATCCTCTCTCTGTGTCTCTCACTTCCATCTTCTCTCTCTACCTGTATATCTCTATCTCTTTCTCTGGTTCCATCTTTGTCTCTCTGTATCTGTATATATATATATATATATATATATATATATGTATGTATATATATAGAGAGAGAAACACACACATATATATCTATCTCTCTATATATCTATCTATAAAATCCCCCCCAAGCCTCCCACGAACCCCCACCACCTCCAAAGAGGGGACAGAATGCACGTGTTTCCGATGACACATTGTTGCATTGTGAAGCCCCAGGTGGGAAGTTCACCAGTCCGTCAACCATCCTCTTCAATCGCACACATGCAGCAACGGAAGAGAGCAAAAAAGAAAGAACCCCCCCCGCCCCCTGACCCCTCCTCCCCTCCCCCCAACCCCCACCCCACCCCCCCACCCCAAAAAAACCCAGGTGTTTTTCCCCTGTGAGGTTTAAGCTGGAAAGAAAACAAATCACACACACGCACACACACACACACACACACACACACACACACACACACACACACACACACACACACACACACACACACACACACACACACGTTTGCTTTTGAATGAATGACATCAGGAGCCGATGAATGACAGCTGATATTAATAATAACCTGTGCGATTGGTTGTGTGTGGGAAGGAGGGGTGAAGGCGTGTGTGTGTGTGTGTGTGTGTGTGTGTGTGTGTGTGTGTGTGTGTGTGTGTGTGTTTGGTGGCAGTGTACGTGGTGGATATGAGAGAGAGAGAGACAGAGACAGAGAGAGAGAGATTCATCACCCACTTTGGGAAGGTTTAGTCTGGCAATTCATTTCTTGTGGAAAACCAACGTGTCTTGCAAATGCGCGAGAAAGCGTTACACCCCCTAGAAAAGTGTATGGGCCATCAGCACGGTCTAGAAAATAACGAGTTCTCCGATTTTCAATGAAACTGTTCAGAACAATTCGGTTGTCCGAGTCAGTGCGGTGTGGACACAGTCAAGGGACGAGGGTGAATCTTCTGGGGCATATATGTTGCTCATTTCTACCAATGGAAGGTCCACTTAGTTGCTTACATCGCTTTAACTCTCTCCATACGAACGGCGAAAGAGACGACGTTAACAGCGCTTCATCCCAATTACCATCATCAAAATATTGCAAGTGGAACGCTCTTATACTGAAGAGGTGAATGTTGACAAAGAATACCACAGTTCTGACGACGGAAGCTAAAGGTTGGGTCATTCAGACACCCACTGGACATCCGAGGGGTCTGCGTAGAGGAGAAGAGAGGACTGGCCGTACTGAGTGAGTTAAATAACAACAACTCGTCTATCATTTTTTCCCCCCTCTTGTTTCTGTCCCTGTCTCTCTGTGTGTCTGTGTTTTTCTCTCCTGCCTCTCAGCATCATATGTTTATAGGGGTGTGTGTGTGTGTGTGTGTGTGTGTGTGTGTGTGTGTGTGTGTGTGTGTGTGAAGATAGAAACAGCAAAAATACTTTCAAGCATGTGTGCGTGTGTGCATACATGTATGTATGTATGTATGTATGTATGTATCTGTCACTCTCTCACCACTATCCTTTTCCATCTCCAGAATAGGTCGCATTGTTTTGTAAACCTATTACGTTCACATGATTCTAGCATCACTCACTGGTATGAGGGCATGCGTGATTAAAAAAAAAAAAAAAAAGAAAAAAAGAGAGAGACCACCGTTGTTAACAGTTAATTAAAATGGCCCTTGCTTACCTCATGCGCATGTTTTGTTTCTACGACAGAACAATAGTATTGTCGTGATAGCATTGTCTGTGTGTGCAACAACACCATATATAACAAAACACCCAAACAATACAAAAAACAAAAACAAAAAAACACAAAAAAACCGAACCGAAAAACACAGAACCTAGCGTTTCTGCGCATGCCCAACATCCTCAGTGTCACCATGGTTTCAGGAATAACATTGTTCTCTGCAGCTGCCACGTGGGAGGCAGATAAAACAGTCAAGGTCTTTTGTTCATCTCTGTTGTTATCATTCCTGCCCCACCTCCCCCACCACCCCCTCACACACACACACTGTGACCCTCAAAACAGAGAGACAAAACAACTATGACCGTGGCGATCACGACCACTATTACTACTACTACGTCTGCCGCTGCTACTACTACTACTACTACTACTGATACTACTAAACGCCCACCCCACCCCCATCCCCCAAAACAAAAGAAAAAAACAAAAAGACAGAACCCTCTAAATAAAAAGTAAAAGAAATGTAAAAAAAAAATAATAATAATAATAAAAACAACAAAAGAAACAAAAGACAACAGCCATGCTCTTGCTGAATTCCTCAAACACACAAGAAATGAATAAAATGATGCAAGAAAACACACACACACACACACACAATTTCCTTGATATTAAAGAATAGTCAAAGATACACACCATACCTTTATTTCTGTACTATTCACATATAAAATCATTAGTGTATCTATTTGAATACGACACTCAGACTTGTGGACTGCAATGGTTTGTTTTTTCTGTCTGTCTGTCTGTCTGTCTGTCTCTCTGCATGTTTCTTTCAGCCCCCCCCCCCCCCTCTTCGTCTATCTTCGCCCCTCTCCCTTCCCCGCTTATCTCTCTCTCTCTGTCTCTCTCTCTCTCTCCGACTCTCTCTCTCTCTCTCTTTCTCTCTCTCTCTATCTCAACGTCAGTCTCTCCGTGTCTTTGTCTGTCTGTCTGCGAGAGACATAGAGAGAGACAGAGACAGACAGACAGAGAGAGACAGACAGAGGGAGAGAGAGAGACAGAGAGAGAGACAGAGGGAGAGAGAGACAGAAACACAGAGAGAGACATAGAGAGAGAGAGACAGAGAGAGAGACAGAGAGAGAGACAGAGGGAGATAAAGAGAGAGAGAGAGGGGGGAGACAGAGGGAGAGAGAGACAGAGAGAGAGAGGGGGAGAGACAGAGGGAGAGAGAGACACAGAGAGAGAGACAGAGAGAGAGAGAGACAAAGAAACAGAGGGAGATAAAGAGAGAGAGAGAGGGAGGGAGAGAGAAGACACATACACACACAAAAAAGAAAAAAGGGACAAACACGCACACACACACGTGCACACACACACACACACACACACACACACACACACACACACACACACACACACACACACACACACAAAAAAAAAAAAAAACAACAAAAAACAACACAACAAAACAGATAGACAGAGAGACACAGAGACAGAGAAAGGGATAAACACACACACACACACACACACACACACACACACACACACACACACACACACACACACACACAGATAGACAGACAGACAGACAGACAGAGAGAGAGAAATACATAAGAAAGAGAAGAGTTCGTAAAACAGGATACAACAAGAAGGATGGAGGTTGTGGCTTTGGGATGGGGGGTGGGCGTGGAGGGTGAGGGCGGTGTTGCGGGGGCGGGGAGGTGGGGAGGTGGGTTCGTGAAGAAGAAGAAGGAGGAGATGATGACATCCCCTTATCCCCTCACACTCCGAAAAAAGCAACGTAAGGGTCTTGATGGCGAGGCGATAGTGCCATATATTTCTCAGACGGCCACTGTTTACACGTGCCTGTAAACTCCACGGAACATTCCTCAGATATTGCTGTCGTTCCATCTCTCGGTAGAATGCTTAAAATGAAAGAAGAAGAAGAAGGAGAAGAACCTTGGAAGAAGTCTTGTCGCCGCCCGCTGCCACCGCCGCCGCCATCATCATCACCACCATGGATGGAGCAACAATGTTAGCAATGCGACCCGTTTGGTCCCCCCCTCCCCCCCCCCCCCCCACACACCACCCTTCTGTCATCATCTTTCTATCTATCAGTTTTTACTGGCTGCCCCCCGCCCCCCGGCCTCTACCTCCGCCCCCTCCTTATTCCCGTATCTCTCTTGTATCTATGCCCATTTCCAGAACTATGTCCTTAACAGATGGATTACTAAGGAGTGTCCCTTTTGCCAAAACAATGTCCCTAACGGAAAATTGCATGTCTCTCTCCAGAACTTTGTCCTTAACGGAAAACTTAGGGGTGACCCTTTTGCAGAAGTATGTCCCAAACGGAAAGCTAAGTGTGTCTCTTTCCACGAGCTTGTAAGTAACGAAAACCAGTGGGTGTATATTCCAGAAGTCTGTCAGTTTATAAGGGAGAACTTTATAAACCAGTTGATTTTCTGTTTGATTGTATTTTTCTGTTGCTTTAGCTTAGCATTCCACAGACATACCGTTCCATCTCGGTGAACGGTATCAGTATCAGTATCAGTAGCTCAAGGAGGCGTCACTGCGTTCGGACAAATCCATATACGCTACACCACATCTGCCAAGCACATGCCTGACCAGCAGCGTAACCCAACGCGCTTAGTCAGGCCTTGAGAAAAAGAAAAAAAAGTATATATATATATATATATACACACATATATATATATATATATATATATATATATATATATATAGAGAGAGAGAGAGAGAGAGAGAGAGAGAGAGAGAGAGAAGCGTACATACATAAATAAATAAATAATAATTATGATGGGAAAAAAAAGAAAAAAGATAGTAGTAATGAAAATAATGATAAAATAATAATAATCACGGTGAACGCCTGATTAAAGTGAAAGAACCTTGGAAATTATGTCGCAGCAGCCGCGGATAGAGCAACAATGTCAGCAATGCGACCCGCTAGATCCCCCCACACCACCCTTCTGTCATCATCTTGCTATCTATCAGTTTTTTGCTGGCTGCCCCCCGCACACCCCCTTCCCCCCCCCTTCAGTCCCGTGTCTTTTTTGTATTATGCCCCTTTCCAGAACTATGTCCTTAACGGATAACTAATGGGGTGTCCTTTTCGCAAAAAAGAAAAAGAAAAAAAAGTATGCTCCTAACGCGAAACTATGTGTGTCTCTTTTCAGAAGCCTGTCCTTAACTGAAAACTATGGATGTCCTTTCCAGAAATCTGTCCATTTAGGAAAACTATTGATGTTCCATCCAGACGTCCGTTCTTGACGAGAAACGATTGGTGTTCCTTTCCAAAAGTATGGAAAATTATGTGTGTCTCTTTCCAGAAGCCTGTCCTTAACGGAGGACTAAGGGTTTCCCTCCAAGAACTCTGTCATTAACGGAAACATATGGGTGTATAGATCCTCGAAAGATCCTCGGCATAAAGTGGCAAGACAGGGTCTCCAACCTCCAGGTCCTAGAGAGGAGCGGCCTGCCCAGCATCGAAAGCCTGCTGATCCAGTGCCAGCTATGCTGGACAGGACACGTTGTCCGCATGACAAGACAGCAGGATCCCGAAGATGCTTTTGTATGGCCAGCTGAAGGAAGGCCACCGTGAACTTGGAAGACCCTGCAAGCGCTTCAAGGACACCTTGAAGACAAACCTCAAAACCTGTGACATAGACATCGCTTCCTGGGAGGCTGATGCCTTTGACCGCTGTTGCTAGAGGATGTTGTGCTCTAGCGGCATAAGTACGTTTGAAAACAAGAGAATGCTGGCCATTAAAGAGAAGCGTGAGCGAAGGAAGCAGGGCTCAACTTCTGGAGATGTTTTCCCTTGCAACACCTGTGGGAAGTGCTGCGCATCCAGAATCGGCCTCTTCTCCCATGTGAGGACACACACCGACAGATAAGCCTGCCTGCCTACTCATCCGTCGGACCGACGGGAGACTCCATCATCATGGGTGTATCTTTCAGTGGTCTGTCAGTTTCTAAGGGAGAACTATGTAAACGAGTTAACTTTCTGCTTGTTTGACTGTATTTGTTTTCTGTTGCTGTAGCTCAGCATTCCATCTCAGAGATTGCTTAACTGAAGTGAAAGAAGAACCTTGGAAATTTTGTCGCCGCAGCCATCTGTTGAGTGATGGTCTAGAGGTAACGCGTCCGCCTTGGAAGCGAGACTGAGAATCTTAACGCGCTGGTTCGAATCACGGCTCAGCCACAGATATTCCCCACCATTCGAATGAGACGATAAACCGAGGTCCTGTGTGCAGCATGCACTTAGCGCACGTAAAAGAACCCACGGCAACAAAAGGGTTGTTCCTGGCAAAATTCCGTAGAAAAATCTACATCGATAGGAAAAACAAATAAAACTGCACGCATGAAAAAAAAGAAAAAAAGAGTGGCGCTGTAGTATAGCGACGCGCTCTCCCGGGGGAGAACAGTCCGAATTTCACACAGAGAAATCTGTTGTGATAAAAAGAAATACAAATACAAATACAAATAGATAGAGCAACAGTGTCAGTCAGCAATGCGACCCGCTAGATCACCCCCCCCACACACACACACACACACACACACCACCACCACCACCACCACCACCACCAGCATTCTGTCATCATCTTGCTATCAGTCTGTATACTGCCCCTCACTCCTGTTCTGTGTCTTTCTTTGGCATCATTTCTCGTCCCTTTCCACAAGTCTGTGCTCAACTCAAAACTATGGGTGTCCTTTCAATAAGTCTCTATTTAACCGAGAACAATAAAAGAACATCTGGAGCAAGGTGTTGTTGATTAGCACGAAGATCAGGTTGTTCAACTCCAACGTCAAGTCAGTCCTTCTGTATGGAGCAGAGACATGGAGGACAAAAAGACCACCACCAGGAAAGTGCAGACCTTCATCAACAGCTGCCTGAGTAAGATCCTCCAGATACGCTGGCCCGACACTATCAGCAACGCAGACCTGTGGCAGCGTACCAACC
>NC_134894.1:6177251-6179751 GCF_041734735.1 Babylonia areolata | reverse complement strand
ACAAAGACAAAGATCTGGGAAGATCTCTCTCTCTCTCTCTGTTCCTCTGTCTCTCCCTCTCCCTGCACCTTTCTCTCTCCTCGTCTCTTCCTTTCTATCTCTCTTCACCCCCTCTATCTCAAACTCTACTTCCGTCTACCTCTTTAATTTTCAATAGCTGTTCTCTCTCTCTCTCTCTCTCTCTCTCTCTCTCTCTCTCTGTCTCTCTCGGTCGTCTTTCATTGAATTCAGATTTGGAGTGAACGAACGTAAAGTTAAAGAGCATTATAAGGATAGCTACCTCCCCCCCCCCCCCCCGCCACCCCCCCGCAAAAAAAAAAAAAAAAAAAAAAAAAAAAAATTGGACATTTTGTGGAGGGTACGAAGGCGAAATTCGTGTACTGGCAATTTGTCCACAATATGATATTCTGAGAAAGAAATACTTATCCAAGCATATGCAAAATTTAAGGATTCCCCTATTACCCCACTTGCTTCAAAACAAAAATGTCAACAGCATTGTGACAAGAGATGTGGCGATGTTTATTTTTTTTATGCGTTAAAACAGAGAGCAGAAAGCACTCAGTCTGAGATGAAAGATATGTTTTGCTTTTTATTTAGTTTGGTTATATCATCAGTTTATTCTTTGTACATTTTGTTGTTCATCCAACTCAAGGTTTGGTATTCATATGTGTGTGTATGTGTACAACATGAACATCTATATGTATACAGGTCTATGGCCTTACATCAAAACAGTTCCGAGTTCTCTCTCTCTCTCTCGCTCTCTCACTCTCTCTCTCTCTTTGTTCAGATTGTTTAAATGGAATCATTTCACAGAACCATATTTAGCAAAAAATATTAACCGAGTCATCAGATGTGATTTAACAAGGTTTCGTTTTGGTGTATCTGATATCAACTTACACAGTAAAAGACACAAGCCCAGCACTGTAAACGATATGGTATGTCCGTTATGTAGATCTGCAAAAGAAGATGAAGTCCATTTCGTATTAGATGACTTGAGACAAATATATATTCCGTTGAGATATAGCAGACCAAGTAATTTTCGTTGTAGGATTATATTCTTATGCAAATCTATTCTTACAAAATATGTAATCACCCCTTCAAATGGGGCCATGGCCTTATTGAATAAACTTTCGTTTCGTTTCGTTTCTCTCTCTCTCTCTCTCTCTCTCTCTCTCTCTCTCTCTCTCTCTCTCTCAAACATTCTGCAGTTGATTTAATGTGTCCGTTGTGCAAAAGTGGAAATGAAGATGAGTTGCATTTTGTTTTATGCTGTCCTGCTTTAACCAGTTTGAGAGTACGATATATCCCACCTGCTTTTTATAGATATCCCAGTCAATTTCGTTTGAGTCTACTTCTAGCATCTGTAAAAGAAAGCGTCATAAGGAATTTGTCAATATACTTGTTCAAGGCATTGCATTTCAGATCTGTTGCAACTTGATGATTTTCTTCAGTGACTGTGCTTGTTTATGTATTGTACCCCTTCATGAGGGGCAATGGCCTTTATATGAATAAAACATCCGTATCCGTATCTCTCTCTCTCCCTCCCTCCCTCTCTCTCTCTCTCTCTCTCTCTCTCTCTCTCTCTCTCTCACGGCAGTGCCACGACAGCTTTCACAACCATCCAAAATTTGCCCCCATCCCCATCCCCATGCCATGCTGTGACCATGATGCCCCCCTTCCACTGTGTCGGGAAGAAAGAGAGGTGACAGCGTCATCACCAGGAAGTCAGCTGTTCACTGGGAAGTGACGCCATGGGAAAAGGCTGCTTCGTTCGTGCGGGAATCAGGTCACGGGAAGAAAACGGGAACACTCAGTGTGGGGAGTTGGGGGGGAGGGAGGGTGGGGAGGAGGTGAAGATGGGGGGGGGGGTATAGAAAGAGAGGGGGTGAAGAGAGTGGAGAGATTGGAAAAGAAAGGTGGGCAGAAAGGGAGGAAGAGAGAGAGAGAGGGGGTGGATGCGGTGGGTGGGGATGGGGGAGGGGTTAGAAGGATAGGGAGATAGAGAGAGAGAGGGGGGGAAGAGAGTGTGAGAGATAGCTTAAGGAGTGGACAGAAAGAGAGGAAGACAGAGAGAGAGGGGAGGGTGGGGTAGGAGAGAGAGAGAGAGAGAGAGAGAGAGAGAGAGTCAATCAATCTTCCTCATCCTTCTTCCTCTCTCATTCTGTAAGTCTGTCTCTCATTCTCTCGCTCGCTCTCTCTCTCCTTCTATCCCACCCTCTCTCTTCCTCTCTTTCTGTCCACTCTTTTCTCTTCCTATCTTTTCGCTCTCTTCCCCCCCTCTCTCTCTCTCCCTCTCTCTCTCTCTACCTCTCTCTCATTATACATGTATTAAGTATTAAGTATGACATTTATATGCGTACATGTTTGTGTGTCTCTTAGAACAACGGCAGATGTGTAAGTCGGCCATGGTGCTAATGTCTTCACCGTTGGAAAATAAAAAATCATTCATTCATTCATTCATTCATTCATTCTCTACCGACCCCTCCTTCATCTCCCACGG
>NC_134894.1:6159751-6174751 GCF_041734735.1 Babylonia areolata | reverse complement strand
CACACACCACACACACACACACACACACCAGGGAGAAAGCAAGAGAAAAAGGGGAGCCAGAAGATGAACTCAGCACGTGATTTTCATGTATTCCTCCTACATGAGCAAGGGCCATTGCATTGTTGCTTGAGAGAGAGAGAGAGAGATAGAATTCAGCTTTTGCATGTACTCTTCGCATTTTGAGACTTGTGGAAGGCCTGCGGTCAGAGGCCAAATTCTGAACACTTTACAAAGTCATTTGTAACAGGCTGTAGACAGCTGATGGTGAGTAAAAACAAACAAACAAACAAACAAACAAAAAAACTCGCTCGTTTTCTGATGTGGATCGTTATATGAACTGGCAACCCCCCCACACCCCTACTTATCTCCACCCCCATCCCACCCCCGACCCCTTTCAACCCGTCGCTTTCGGTTTGGTTGTTGCTGTTCTTTCAGCAGAAATCACACGCGAGTTACGTAGCTTTAGCCTCCTGATATCCATTCATTTTGATATAAACCCTATATTACGTGACATACGAAATCTTTGTCTAAGGAGGCTAAAAACAAGTCATCAACATTAACTTCCTCCTCCAGAAAAAAAAAAAAATCAAATCTAGAAATCATAATGCTGAACTGACCGGCTGGCGACCTACCTGAGACCTCATCTGACCTCACCTTGCCTCACCTCATCTCACGCCTCACCCAGTTCGCTTTCTCCAGTCCCAGGGTCCAGTTACCCAGTGAACTTTTCCCTCCTGCCCTCACCTCTTGCTGAACTTCCATCAGGGCACGAACGAACGAACACACGGGGTTTTCCATGTGGCAGCGAAAGTTATTGGAAACAATAATGCTGTGCCGGGATTTCGAGTAACGGAACCTGCAGGGAAGTTAACTACCCCCCCCCCCCACCCCACCCCTATCCCCCCGCCGCCCACCACACCACTACTACCACCACAACATTATAAAACATCAGAGCATTTTACCGAAATGTTTGGTGGGTTTGTTGTGTGATCATTTGGTTGTATTCCCTGTTTGTCTCCTGTCCAGAGGTTCATCTCCTTTAGAGTGAAGAGCGTTATGGGGGTGTTATTTGATTCCCTGATATGTAGATAGGTAGATATAGCTATATATAGATAGATAGATAGATAGATAGATAGATAGATAGATGGATGGATACTCATCTTTGCACGCACACACACGCTGACATACATGCTCATAACCGCAAACTCGTGTGTACATGAGTCATACAAGACCCCTATCCCACCTCCAAACACACACACACACACACACACACACACACACACGCATACACACATACACATACACAGGCGCGCGCGCGCGGTGGTTATGACCACCAGCACAGCACAACCCATCCAATCTAAATCACTTCTTACAGAGCCTTGGGTTCACGGGCCAAGACGTCTGGGGCCAAGACCAATGAGTGACATGACTTTCCCCTTCCAGATAAGATTATAGATGTCATGATGCTGACGTGGCCAGTTATTGACCTGTCTGAGACCTCCACCACCACCCTTTCCTCCTCTCTTCTTTACTCCTTCCACACTCTATCTTCTCCATCTTTCTCTGCCCCTCCCCCCTCACGACCCCCCCCCACCCCCCCACCCCCCGCATTTCTCCAAATGACGTGGACTTTGCAGATCACAAAGACCCAGGAAAGTGATATATTTCCTTCCTTCATCTCTTGGGGAACCTCGGTTTTGGAACCGGCTGCTGAGTATGACAGTGTTTGTGGTTAAGTGTTTATTGGTGATGGCGGCGCATTTGCATGCCGTGTGAGCCGTGGTAAAGGTAAGTTTAGAAAACAGCTGATACACCACCACCACCACCACCACCAACACCAACACTACCAACAACAAAATCAACAACAGTGCTACGCCTGGAACTGTGTAGCAGATCTGTTTTTGGTGATTTCTTCTTATATCTAAAAAAAAAAAAATCATCTTGTGTTAGATCAATTAATTTCCTCTTTGATATATATGGGGGTAAGATATTACTAGCTGTCTCCTTGAGAAGCTCTGGATTGTGTGTGTGTGTGTGTGTGTGTGTGTGTGTGTGTGTGTGTGTGGCAATAGACTTGCGCTAGTCTGCACGTGCAGACACAGCCTTCCCATGCGTATGCATCCAATCGCTCAAAACTTACCAGCAGTTGCACATATTATTTGCAGGCACAGAGACCCACACACGCAGACACACACATAGGCACACATCTGAACATTGATACAGTCACAAACACACAGACACACAGAGGCACAAACACACAGAAGGTTTGCTGCATAGTCCAATAATATTGGACATTTTGTTATAGTTGATACAGTTGTTTGATATTAGCGTTTCCTTCTATACTGTGCCTATGTCTCCCTTTTTAACGTTTTATTTTTTTCCAATGCTCTGTATCTTTCCCCACCACACACACACACACACACACACACACACACACACACACACCATTCTTCACCCTCTGCCCAATACCGTTCCCACCACCACGCCCCGCCCTCCACCCCCATCCTCCCACGCCCCCCTCCCCCTTTTCCCCCCCGTCTAATATCACTTAAAGTGGAAGACGTTAAACTGAGACTACTACTACTACTACTACTGCTACTACTACACACACACATATACAAAAACAACCGCCACCCTGCTCACCTTTCCCCTAACCACCCGTACCCCCTGCACTCGGGTGGTTTATGATCTGAATTGTTTATTTACGCAGCCTCACAGTCGAATGTCTGGGGCCAGCATCGACAAGTAACATCAATGTCTACTCTCCAGTTAAAACTACACACGGTCATGATGATGCCGAGGGTGACCGAGTATCGATCTATCTGAGACCTTACCCACTCTTCGTCCTGATCTTACTGACTTCCCTACGTACCCCCCCCCCCCCCACCCCCATCCCCTTTTTCCTTCCCCCCCGCCCCCCGCCCCCCCCCCCCCCAACCCCCACCCCAACCCCCAATACCACCGTGACTGGCGGATCAGAACACGAAGTCCCAGATCACCGTTGTTACCCAGTGAGCTACTTCCGGCCTTCACCTTCGTTGTCCAGGGAATAATCATGGCTTCTCTCTGTCTCTGTGACAGCGGACGTTCTAGGAAACGATGCGGTTGGGAAGGAATTGGTACGTGAAAGATACAGGGCAATGAATAAACAGAAGAAAAATCAAACGAAAAAATAGCAACAACCCTCCTCCCCCAAAAAAAACAACAACAACAACAACAAAAAACCAAACAAACAAAAAACACTGGAAATGTTTAGCGTATTTCTTTCAACAGCTGCATATAGAAGACAGAAAAAAAAAAACAAAAAAAACAAAAAAAAACACAATAGTAGACGCATTTAAGTTTTCAAATGAAATCACCAATGAACCCAGGCATGATGGAGTGATGGCCTCGCGTCCGCCTAGGAAGCGATAAAATTTGAGCGCGCTGGTTCGAATCACGGCTCGGCCGCCGATATTTTCTCCCCCTCCACTAGACCTTGAGTGGTGGTCTGGACGCTAGTCATTCGGGTGAGACGACAAACCGAGGTCCCGTGTGCAGCATGCACTTAGCGCACGTAAAAGAACCCACGGCAACAAGAGGGTTGTTCCTGGCAAAATTCTATAGAAAAATCCACTTCGATAGGGAAAACAAATGAAACTGCACGCAGGAAAAAATACAAAAAAATGGGTGGCGCTGTATTATAGCGACGCGCTCTCCCTGGGGAGAGCAGCCCGAATTTCACGCAGAGAAATCTGCTGTGATAAAAAGAAATACAAATACAAATTATTATAGAAACAATGACAGTTAAACGCACGTGTTTCTCTCTAGTAGAAGTAGTAACAGCAGCAGCAGCGGTTGGAGAACTTAGTTTTAGCAGCTTCACTGATTAATATGGTCACTGCGGTGATAGCTGTGACTGCATAAATAGTAATAGTATTACCAATAGCAGCAGCAGCAGTAGTAGTTGCATAAATATCGAAACAGAGACAAGAAGACCACGCGAAGAAGTGTTATTTTTGTAGGCAACTTTTTGTTCGGACCCAACACTTTGACTATTCACATTCAAAGCTATGTAAAGAAGAACCCCTAAAAAAAAAAGAAAAAAAAAAGATTTATCTTTAAAAATATGCCCTGTCCCACCCCCCCATATTCCTCGATCCACCCCACCCCACCTCCACCACGCACACACACATACCGAACACAAGCAGCGACTGTGTTAAAAGAGCAAAGGTAGGACTCACGTGTGTAGACTTATGTGTATAGAAGGGGGAGATAAGGGCCAACCGAGGGAGATAAAAAGGCGCGCGCAAAGTCATGTCAGCGTCCCCTAAATATACACAATCGTATCGGTATCAAAGTTGCTCGTCAGATAACGCTCGATATATTTCATTTCTTCACAACCTTCCACCCCAAAAAAAACCTTACAGATTAGCCCAGAAAGTCAGTCGCTGCTGGTTTTGTGGTAAGTTTGTGCTTTTTTGGTAATGTTTATTTCGACAAGAGTTTCTGATAATATACGCTGCTGTTGGTTGTGATTTTTTCCCCTGCTTTGTGACTTCTTTGTGCGCTAACCCCCACCCCCACCCCCACCCCCACCCCCCGACCCCATCTCTTCTTACCACCACACCCCACTCTCCCTGACCTCCTATCTTCTCTCCATTTTTTGCAGCAGCTTCTGCCTGCTCCTCTCCGTAAAAAAAAAAGAAAAAAAAGAACAAATAAATGAAAAAAGAAGCGCACTCTCGAAGCATTGTTTTGCACAAGCTGGCTGTTTTCTGTTTCACTGCTGTGTCGTGTTTCTTGGTTTGACTGCTTGTTTGTTTGTTTTCCCTTTCTTTTAACGTCTTTTCTCATAGTTTTTTTGGGTTTTTTTTTTCGGGAGGGAGATGGGGGGGGCGGGTTCGGCACGTGTTTTAGGCACGCGTTCTTATGTGTTTTTGTTTTTGTCAACAATGGATTTATGTCTGTTTGTTTGTCTGTCTGTCTCTGTATCTCAGTGTCCGAGTACGAGCGCACATGTGTGTGTGTGTGTGTGTGTGTGTGTGTGTGTGCGCGCGCGCGCGCGCGTGTGTGTGCGCGCGCGCGTGTGTGTGTGTGTGTTTGTGTATGCATGCGTGTGTGCGTGCGCGCGCGTGCGTGTGTGTGTATGAGTGTGAAAGAGAGGGAGAGAGAGAGAGACTTGATTTTCTCCATTTCTACTCATTTGCTTTGTTAATTATCATCTGTATATCTCTAGGATCACAAGCACTTCCGTGTCTTGAGAAGTTCAAGATCGCTTCCCCTGACACAAAGCATCTGAGTCATGGAAGACAAACTGATTATCCCCCTTGCCTCTCCCCCTCCTCACCCCCCCCCCACCCACCCCCCAATTCCCAAGCCATTTTCTTTCCTCAGCTCCAACAAACGTCCCTGTCCCTCCCACGTCCTCTCTCTTTACCCTCACCACCATCCCCGCCCCGGGACACCATCCACCACCATCACCCCACAGTGAAGAAGAGGAAGAACTAAAAGGTGGCGGTGGAGGATGAGGTGGAGGGGGTTTGTGGAGGACGGTTGGGTTCAGTACCTTACCGGACCGACTTCTCCGGGGGGCGGGGGGAGGAGGGGGGGGTGAGGGGGGTGGAGGCTGGGGTTGGGGTGGGGGGGGGGAACGTCACGACTTCTCCAAAGCCCCTAATGGCTAGGCCCGGCCCCGCCTATCCTTCCTCACTCCATCCACTCAACCCACCCCACCCCACCCCACCCCACAACCACACACGCTCCTTGTGCCTTCTCTGCAAGCCATTACTGCGACAAGGTCCCCAGAGGGACCAACCTTACCACGGTCCCCCAGTCCCTGAGTTGTTGGGCCTTGTGGTGGTGAAGGTAGGTAGTCAGGCAACGCTGAAAAAGGGGGTCGGGGTGGGGGATAAGTGTGGAAAGATGGGATTGAGGGCCACAAGCGGGCGTGGATAATACCAGGGTATGTGTCACTAGATTTGAACTTGAGGGACCAGCGGTGATTATTAAACAACAATAACAACAAGAACACACACACACACACACACACACACACACACACACACACACACACAGATTTAAACTAGCATTTGCCGGCGCAGAGTATGTATCCCCAGGCTAGTGATTTAAGAGCTGAGAACCTCACCACCATACTTACTCAAACAACAGAACTAGGAGAGTAGGCTTGCTTCCTGGATGGGTGAATCAACCAAAAAAAAAAAGAACAACAACAACAACAAAAAAGCACATAACTTGAAGTCACTGGGTGCCTGGATAATTCGAGGGTGTAGGCCGCTGTAGTAATGATTCAACAACAAACACGAACAATGAACGGTATTTTCTCTCTTGGGTGAGTAAGGCAGAGGGCTGCGGAACATCTTGTTTTCAGTGTAGAGTGTCTCCTTTGTGCTTGTAATACGTGCCTTAATAACAGGAACAGGAACAAACCTAGAAACCAGGGAAAAGCAAGTGATCAGTCTTTTCACAAACGTATCATTTGACAGATATTCACAAAGAGCAACACAAGGAATATTGCAAGTAACAATTAGTATAGTGTATTAACTCTCTCCATACGAACGGCGAAAGAGACGACGTTAACAGCGTTTCATCCCAATTACCACCATCAAAATATTGCAAGCGGAAGGCTCTTGTACTGAAGAGGTGAATGTTGACAAAGAATAACACAATTCTGACGACGGAAGCTAAAGGTTGGGTCATTGAGACACCCACTGGACATCCGAGGGGTCCGTGTAGAGGAGAAGAGAGGACTGGCGTGCTGAGTGAGTTAACGCTGCTGGTCAGCCATATGCTTAACAGATATGGTGTAGCGGTATATGGATTTGTTCGAACGCTGTGACGCCACTTTGAGTAACTGACCTGAACTAAACTGAACTCTATTATATTGTCACAACAGATTTCACTGTGTTGATTATTCGGAATGCTCCGAAAAAGAGCGCCTCACCAGGGTGCGGCGCCAAGTATTTTTGTTGTTGCAAGCGTATTTGTTTTAATATCAAAGTGCATTTTTCTACAGCATTTTGCCAGGGTCAACACTTTTCTTCCCATTTTTAAACGTGCGATTAGAATTAGCATCATTGTTGGAGGGAGAACAGTTGCCTTTGTCGTAGAATATGAAGATGGAACAAACAGAATAGCATTGGTGCACTGTGTTCCATATGAAATCGGATCAGGTTTGATGACGAAAAGAGCAATCGTATGTACACAAAACACCATACCAAAAAGAACGACAAGAAGGCTAACAAATGAACAAACAAGAGATAATGTGGAAAATACACACAAGACGAGAAGACGTAAAAAGAGTCTCTCTCTCTCTCTTTCACACACACACACACACACACACACACTCACACACACACACACACACACACACACACACACACACACACACTCACACACACACACACACACACAGAGGGAGTGTTATTGCTGTGATTACTCCTCTCTCTCTCTCTCTCTCTCTCTCTCTCTCTCTCTCTTTCTCTCTCTCTTTCTCTCTCTCTCTCTAGTATATATATATATATATATATATATATATATATATATATATATGTGTGTGTGTGTGTGTGTGTGTGTGTGTGTGTGTGTGTATCTAAGTGTGTGTGTGTGTGTGTGTGTGTATGTGTGTGTGTGTTTCAATTGATTGAATGGTAACCTTTAGACAGGGTGCAAGATATACAAATATTTCGTATCCGTATCGTCAACAGTTCCCAGGAACGACCAGCAGCATTTTCCCCATAAAGCTGAACCATTGAAAAAAAAACAAAGCTTTCTTAAACCTGCAAAGACAAAATTAATGACCACCCAGCTGACCAGAGCAAACGGGAGCGGAGATAGATAGATAGATAGATAGGTGGGTAGGAGGAGGGAAGCTTTGGCAGGGAGTAGTGTACCGCTCCACCCCCCACCCCCTAACCCCTGACCCCCCATCCTCCGCACCCCCTAATTCTCTCTCTCTCCCCCCCCCCCCCCCATCCCGACCACCATAGCGTCAGGACAGCCCGTGTCATTCACCCCATCTTTTGTCTCCCCTTGCCCATTACCTCGACCTTTCCCGCCCATTTACCTCCCCTGGGAGCTCAGTCTGCACACGGACGACAAAAAAAAAAAAAAAAAAAAAAAAAAAAAAACCCCTGAAAGGCAGCCAGCCAAGTAGGAATGAGTCAGGGAAAGGCTGCCACGAATATTGCCAGGGTTTATACCAGTGATTTAAGAGGAAGAATCCAGCGTGTAATTTGTAGCAAGTTCATTACAGCTTACAAGGAGTTTTTGCCGTGTATCTGAAACGGGGAAAATACAAGACCAAAACACTGGATAAAAAACAAACAAACATAGAATCAGGTGAGGCAAGTGGAGAGGTATGCTAAAAAAAATATATAAAATAAAAAAATAAAAAAGATGGGATGTCAGTTATTTGCAGTGATTGATGCATTCCTGTATACGTTATTGAACAGGATAAGTAATCTGGAATCCTGTTCTTGTATCTTTGTCTTGGCTTTCTCTGTGTGTATTGGGCTTGCATAGGTGTGTGTGGAAATGATATCTGTAAGTCAGCGAGAAATGAAAAATAGGGCCATGGCTTCCTTTGGACAAACGTTTTCCATTAACGCACGCACGCACGCACACACACACACACACACACACACAGAGGGGAGATACAGATAAACAGTGATTAGGTCCACCTTTCCCAGCAAAGCTAAACATGGTGCAGTTAATGTGTAAAAAAAAAAAAAAAAAAAAAAAAACAGAAAGAAAAATGACCGTACCCAAAATGCTTAAGACAAGCCACCAGCCAACCAATGGCTTTTCATATCATAGGAAAAAGGAGCAAGGAGCGGGTGGGTTGTGGGGAGGAGGGCAAACAAGGTGGGAGGGGGGGATCATGCCAAGTCAAGTGCCCTCGTTCGTCATTCTCTGAGGTAAGGCGGCCTTCCGTTAATCAACCCCTTCCCCTGCCCTCCCTGTCCACCATTCAGCCATTGCACTAACGTTTCCTTATATTTACCTCCCTTGGGAGCTTTCTGGCGTCGTGAAAACGAGCAGGCAATCGGTAGAAGGGAGATGACCCGTGGTGATAGCTGCCGTGGATATCAATGCAGTTTATTTCTTCTTTGATGGAAGTTAGAGAGCAAACAAAACGTACAATGTGAAGCATTTGCAAGGGCCTTGGCAGGGGGATCGTCGTTTGGAAAACTGGGTATTGTTTAATGACATTGACTCGCAAGGACTGTTTACACTAAATTAATATTGTGGATAACGCATAACATCACTGAAAAAAAAAAGAAAGAAAAGAAAGAAAGAAAGAATTTATACCAGAAGTCTGAGACGAAATTTCCTATATACTGAATAAGCTACCTAACCTAACTCACCGTTTTCCTTTGTGCATATTGAAATGCATGTTCAAGGTCGAGACACAACCAGTCTTGAGAGAAATGGATACAGAAAAATTGAGTCCAGTCGAGAGTTAAAAAAAACGAAGTACACTTCTCATATTGTGGACGGAATACGAACAAAGATTACAACAAAAAACGAAACGGGCAAGAGATGATTGTATGTTTAATTGCTTTGGCGAAGGTGGAGGAGATTGTACCAGAAGAAGGAAAAGGCAAAAAAGGAGGTGGAGAAGAAGGAGGAGATGATGACCATGATGATTATGATTATTTATGACTGTGATGATGTTGAAGATTATATGATGATGGACATCAGGGTGAACATGGTGATAATGACGTTGAAAAAAAAGAAGATTCCAATTTGTCTCGAGGTTTGGAAGAACAGGGGCTGCAACGTTAAACAATTTGCCATCGTTCCCAGTTTCTTGATTCATTCACACCGACGGTCCCACGTGAGTCAAGGTACTTCCGAAACTACCACAGCGAAGCATTAACAACAATGGCACTGCTGTGTGTGTGTGTGTGTGTGTGTGTGTGTGTGTGTGTGTGTGTGTGTGTGTGTGTGTGTGTGTGTGTGTGTGATGTAGGTGGATGGTACGTTGCCACTTCTCACACCAGTCCCCTCAGTCAACATCAATGTAGTCAATGTGTCTGGGCGAATGGTCAGACATAATTATAAGTTTGTCGCGTCTCGTGGAAGGTTGTGCACATGCACAAGAGTGCGTGCGCGTGTGTTGTGTGTATAAGAAAGAGGGAGAGGGGAGACTGCGTGTACGCATTTGTGTCGCATTTTATCGGTCAATAATCTGTGACTCTTGTTTGCTCATGTAAGCAAGGAGAGAGATAATTTATCGGCGAAACTGACAAATAAAAAGTTTGGAACTGCGAAAGGGTTCGCACGCCCCCCGACTCGGTCACTCTCGATCTCGGCCTCAGCACTGGCAGTAGAGCGATCTTTGAAATCCCCTAGGGAGCTACGTTACTCTTCCCAGCGTCAAACCTCATTGTCTGCTGCGTAGATCGTCTGTCGGTTTTTAGGGGTCTGCATTGAAATGATACGGATTACTCATGCTGTGTGTGTGTGTGTGTGTGTGAGAGAGAGAGAGAGAGAGAGAGAGAGAGAGAGAGAAAGGCGGTGTTGAAGGTGCAGAGAGTGCGGGATGGAGAATGGGAGGGGGGGGGATAAGTGGGGGGGGGGGGGTTGAGAGGGGGGTTAGGGGGAGGGGGGGTGGAGGGTAGAGATGGGAGGGCAGTAGAGTAGGCGCGGTGGGTAGAAATAAGTGTGACTTTGGAGGTGAGGGGGGGTATGGGTGGGTGGGTGGGGTGTAATAAAAAAGAAGAAAAGGGTAAAAAGGAGGACTACGAAGAATGACGATGGTGATGTTAGAGAGAGGAGGGGGTAGGTAGTGGTGATGGGTTCTCACAGAGAGTGAACGAACAGGAGTGAGAGAGAAAGAAGGAGAAGAAGGAGATGGAGAGGGTCACTCGCACTCACACACACACACACACACACACACACACACACACACACACACACAGACACACACACACTCACACACACATACACACACACACACACACACTCACACGCGCGCACTACACACACACTCACACACACACACACACACACACACACACACACACGCACACACACACACACACACACACACACACACAGGGACAGAGACAGAGAGAGGTGACTATGCAGAGAGCTACATACACCTGCAGTGTTGGTCAGGAAACTGGAACAACATTCCACATTCCCCCAAAACGCTCCCGTAAAGTGGAAGACCCCTGACTGTGTGCTCCCAGTCTTCCCATCAGAGCCCATAGCACACCCAACTTTGGATGGGAGCCGGCGACGGGCAAAAAACACCAACTTCCACCTCTGATAAAGATCAAACCCGTACCCCCCCCCCCCCCCCCCCCCTGTCGTCAGTCCGCGACGCTAACCACTTGGCCACGGCGGCTGGTGTCAACAAAGACTTGGTAGGTGGTGTCTTGAATGTCGTGATGAATCCCCAAAGGCATTTAACAGCGCCGCCATTTAAGACCACCTCAATGCAGAACTTCGTCTGACGTGCGGCCGCTTGGTGATCTAACACTTCAAATTCACCGGCGACTGCTGAATGCATGCATACGTTTCAGCTCCCAAACAGCCATCGAACACCGAAGACGTGGATTAAATCAGTTTTAAAGACAACACAGATATCAGAATAGCTATGATTCACCAACTCCCACTACACAAACCAGCCAGACAGGAGATCCGTGTCAGTAGAACATGCTTGATTCATCGGTGCCTGTATTATGATCTACATCCGAAAAAAAAAATCGTTCTTCTCAGTTGTTTTTTTTCTTGTCTTTTTTTGTGAGGTGGTAGGCGGAGAATAAGTACTCATGGGTACGTGTCTTGGCATCCTGACGACTAATAGTCCAGAGTTGCTGACACCCCTACACAAAGATGATCTGATCCTGTATTCTGATTCTGACGATGATTTTTATCCAATTTTTCTTCCTGAAAATTACCAGATCAATTTTTTCTCTCTTTCTTTCTTCCCTATCTGTCTGCGTCTGTCTGTCTGTCTCTCTATCTGTGTGTCTCTATATGTCTCTCTATGTCTCTGTCTCTCTCTGTTTGCGCGCAGGGTGGGGGGCTGGGGGGGGGGGGTTGGTGGGTAGGACAGAGAACTATAATATCACTTCCAATTGGCTTGCGTACAGTTAAGCACGGAGGCACTGTGGCAGAATGGGAAAGGCGTAGGGTGTTCTGACCCACTGGTCAGGGTTCGATCCCCCGATTTTTGGCCTGGTGTTGTGTTCTTGGGAAGGGCACTTCACTCCGATATTCCTCACTCCACCCAGGTGTGAATGGGTACCTGACTTGGTTGGAGAAGGTTTAGGACGGCGGAAGGAGGGGATTGCGCACCGCCTTCTTATGCCGAGTCCTACAGACACAGTGGATATAGATTCACTGCCCCGATGGCCGTGAAAGAATATGGGGCCTTTATCATTTAACCTGACAGGTAAACAGGTGTAGAGAAATAAACATGTCCCTGGAGGATATCTTTTTTTTTTTTTTTTTTGCATCTTTTTGATTCGAAGAGTTCATGCATCGAGTCGGGGGGATTCAGGTGCGGGGAACCCCCGAACCCCCGAATTCAGTGAATGTGTGTGTGTGTGTGTGTGCGTGCGTGCGTGCGTGCGTGCGTGCGTGTGTGTGTGTGTGTGTGTGTGCGCGCGCGCGTGTGTGCGCTGTGTATGAGGACTTTGCGATAAGTATCATATAATATTTTGCAGCTGGGATGGTACGAAATATGAGAATGGAAAAACAAAAAGAGAGCAGACAGGAATATATGCAAACGTTTCAGCCCACGAACGTATTCGAAGACGAGAGACGTGTATTCAGGAAGTTTTAAAGAGAACACAGATATAGGCTCACTATGATTTTGCCATCCCCATTACAAAAGCAAGCCAGATATAATTTCTGTCAGTAGAACATGCATGACTCATCGGTACCGTGCATTATGGCCTATCCACGTCATAGCAAAACAAAATTTGTTCTTCCCATTTCTTCCAGTCCTTTTTTTTTTTTATATATATATATATATATATATATATATATATATATATATATATATATATATAGCCAAGCACTCAGGTGGCTTCAGATACTGCTTCATGCACGAAATGTATAGCAGACGCCTTTTTCACAACTAACATGCCTGCCTTTCAATGACTCAGGCATAAGGCACGACGCCATTCCATATCTGAATCTATACCATTTGTGTTTGCCTACGTTAAACTGATTTAACGCAGTTTATAAATTTTAGCGACAAGTTCGCTAAAACTTACCCTTTTCAGGTGACTTAAATGAAGATTATAGGTTCATCTTAAGTAATCAACACATTTTATACTCATTATAAAGTAGGTATTGAGCTCTTTGTTTTGCGACCAATCCGAAGTAAATCGGTTCAGGGATAATTGAGAAATCTATCACTGAACACCTTGTAAATCTATCACTGAACACCTTGTAACAAACACAATTCAAATCAGATTTAGCCTGATTGAAGACTTTTTGTTTCACGGGCCATGCTAGCGTTGTTGCAGTTTGCGTCAGCTGCATAAATAGCCCCAGTGGGTGATGACTGGTCACTTTCCATCTGGCCAGTCACTGGCTAGAGCCTGCTCTCTCTCTCTCTCTCTCTCTTGCTGTGTCCTACAAATAGTGTGTGTTGCTGCAACAGCCAGTGTCGTTGCCATATCGCTGTAAGTAATGTATGTAAAATGTGCTGATGATTTGTAAATTGTATTCTTCGACACAGTACCTGTGTTCATATGAATATGTTGATATTGTTTTGTTCAGTTATTGCTTTGAAATGTAGTCACAGCTCTGCTCTGGTTGATCTAAAAAAAATCACCATGTTGTCCTATCCTTGCTGGAGTATTCCATTTCATTCTTTTCAACGTCACAGTTGGTGACGTCTCTGGACACAGATAGTTTGTTCCAGAATGTTCTATGATGACGTGTTTTTTTTCTCATTTTGTGGTCACTGATGAAGGTTAAGTTTACTTATCCTGCTTTGGTGGAGGAGATTCAAATGTTGAGCACAAAGTTTAGCTGTGTGTTGATATTTGGCTTTGATGCAACCGATTACTTGTGTAAGTTATTCACCACTTAATGGTTAAGCTATGACGGCTCTTCCAATCTTTGTATTGTGCACTGATTCTATCAGGTCTCTCAGTTTGCCAGTATTTAATATCAAAGCCACAGATTCTGTTTTTTTCTACATGCTGATAATGGTTATACTGCTACAGTGTGCTCAGTACTCTAAGATATGTGTAGTATTATGTTGTGGTGATTAAAAGATAGTGTTGGATTAATATCAGTTATTGGTTAAAACCATCTAGTATTTATCACAGTCTGTTAATTGTAATTTAGCGATTATGCTCTCTCCTTTACTCCAGTATAGTGCTACATGAAAATTGACTCAATTGAATCACTGACACTGTATAAGTTTTACATAATCTATACTGTCAGTGTCATTTCATTAAATCAGCTTAGCTTCAACCACTGTAACTGTACTATTTAAATGTATTAGAAATATATTGATGTCAGTGTTTGGTCTTCACACATATGCATTCTCTTATGTTATGTTGTTGCTTATCCCAAACCGAGCGGTAGTTTTTCCATGTAATATGCATACATCTGCTTTCTATCCACTTGTGTTTCCTGACATGTTCATTTTTATGTTTATCCAGGCATTGTCTTCTTATCTCTTCTTCTTTTGTTCTTATCTTCTCATAAATAGTGTAATAAATAATACAATAGCAAAACTCTTATGTGACTGGCCAGCTATATGTCCTTGGGCCAGTGCGTGCATCTTTTCTATCCTTTAATTCAGTAAATCATTAGTAATTCTTTTGTGCCGTCCCCTTTATATAATAATACCACTCGGGAACACGGCTACATATGTATTAAATTACTTATGTACATACGTGCTCTGGCATCCTGGTGACTAATAATCGGCCAGAGTTGTAGACACTCCTACACATTGATGATGGTATTGGTTCTGTCCTATATTCTGACTCTGCTGACGAAGAAGAAGGTAGC
>NC_134894.1:6154751-6157251 GCF_041734735.1 Babylonia areolata | reverse complement strand
TGGTGGGGGGGGGGGGGGGGGGGGGGGGGGGAAGTTCTGACTAATATTTTGAGATTACCCTAGGCGTCATTCAAAGACCACCCTGTTAATTAATGTTAGCCAGACAGATTTGTATCGGGGGTGGTTACGAATTGGCGGCAACACCGGCCCGCGGTCGGTGATCTGCAGACATATCAGCCAACAAGGCAAGCCAGCTTCGGCGCCGGGGCTAGGGGCTTCCCTCTTCCGTCAACCACCCCCCCTCCCACGCCCCCACCCCACCCCACCCCCACCCTCCCCACACACACCCCTTCACCCATCCTTTCCCACCCACCCTATGAATTGAACAGCCCCGCCCCCTTCCCCCACCACAACCTTCCACTTTATACCCTCTTCCGTTTCCTCTTCTCTCGCCCCCTCCTCCCCCCTTCCCCGGGGCCAACATCGCCTCGTTCAGAAAGAGATAGAGACAGACAGACAGAGTGAGAGAGAGAGGGAGGGAGAAAGACAAAGATAGAGAGACCGAGACAGAAACAGAAAGACATAGAGACTGTCATACAGATATATACTCAGAGACACAGAGCGAGACAGATAATTACGCAGACACAGTGGTATACAGAGTGAGTGAGAGACAGACAGACAGACAGACAGAGACGGACAGATAGACAGACATGGAAAAGAAAACAGAAACAAAAAGGCAGAAACGAAAGCAGAAATGTAGAAGAGAGAGACAGAAACAGAGACATACACAGAGAGATAGATAGATAGAGGCAGACAGGGACAGAAACAGAATATTAGAGACAGGAATTATATACAGAGCGAGACAGATACACACAGAGGTATATGTATGTATATGTATATATATATATATATATATATATATATATATATATATATCGTGAGAGGGAGAGAGAGAGAGAGAGATCCAGACATCTACATAAATAGAGACAGTGAGAGAGACAGACAGACAGACAGACAGAGTGGGAGACAGAGAAGTAGACAGGACACAGACACATACAAACATGAACACAGGCAGACAAACAAGAACAAGAAAAAAGGACAACAAATCCTCAGGGAAAAGATGATGGGGGTGGGGTGGGGGTGGGGGGTAGGGTGGGGGGGGGGATGAGGGGGGCAGAGGGGGGGCTGGAGTGATATCACTTTTCGGTGAATATGTACGTGAACACGTACATCTTTTCCGACACGGAGTCGCAGACCTCTGTGCTGTCCGTCATGGAACCGTGCCAAGACTTGGCAAATAGGTGAAGACACAGGAGGAGACGGAGGAGGAATAGGAGGAGGAGAGTGAGGAGGAGCAGCAGGAGGAGGAGGAGGAGGAAGAGGACGAGGTCTCTTTCCAGGACGGGTCAATGGGGGAAGTGTTGGCCCGGATGAGTCATTCGCCAATGTGGGTAAACAGCATCTGGTCTTTTTTTCTTTTTTTTTTTTCATTTATTTATCTTATTTTATTTTTTATTGTAAAATAGTCGGAATGGTGGTGATGGGTCTCCATCACTGAAAAATAGCAGACATTATTATCATGATATTCGCTGTGCGTGTACAATGATAATCATGACTTCAGGAATTTGTCGAGTTGACATTGATTTTGCAGGAACGCAGCGATACGTGATTGTTACGGAAAAAGAGACATAGATTATTATACTGCATTTTACTGTATATATATATTGTATATATATATATATATATTTTTTTTTAAACAGATTTCCCTGTTAGATATTCGGCTTGCTGTCTTCTAAGAAAGCTTGCCGCCACCATTGAGCAGCGCCACATTTTCCTCTGTCGACAAGTGTATTTTGTTTGGCTATTAATTAAAGTGAATGTCTCTACAGAATTTTGCCTGGGACAACCCCCTTTATTGTCGTGGTTCTTTTACGTGCGTTTGCATGCACGCTGCACACAGTACAACATCGGTATGTCATCTCATACGAAAGACTTAAACGGCATCAACGACCTGTTGTGGACGGAGAATGGAGAAGAACAGCAGGGATGGTTGTGGCAACAGATTTAGATTATGGCCAGTAAAAAAAATAGTAGCACAATGACTATTCTTCAAAAATTTTTCCGCTCCTTGAATACGCCAGTTTTATCGGTTCTGTCAACGTTGCACTAAGGCCTGATTAAGCGCGTTGGGTTACGCTGCTGGTCAGGCATCTGCTTGGCAGATGTGGTGTAGCGTATATGGATTTGTCCGAACGCAGTGACGCCTCCTTGAGCTACTGAAACTGAAACTGAAACTGCACTAAACAATAATTACACAGACGTATGTATTTGGGTACTTGGATGATATTCATCTGCTAAGGTATTTAAAGGTCCCGCACCTTTGCACAGTGATCTGGGAAGTGAATTCATATCTACTGTGTCTAGCACTCGGCATAGGGAAGCTGGGCCCAAACCTCTCCTTCTGTCGTTTTAACCATCTTCAACCGAAGTCAGCTGCCTATTCACACCTTTGTGGACTGGGAAAAAATGGAGTCATTCATTCATTCATTCATTCATTCAT
>NC_134894.1:6144751-6149751 GCF_041734735.1 Babylonia areolata | reverse complement strand
GTCTGGTACTTTGACCACAACCACAACCTGGCTCACGCCGTCCTGCCAGGCATGCTCATCACAGAGTGTGGCTGTCGGAGAAACTGACCTCGTTTACCCCCCTGACCTTTTGCCCTTCCCCTTTTCTGTTGGTCCACGGGCCATAGCAAATCAGGGACTGACGTTTTCGTGCTGATCACAAACACACTTTTATAGGGCCACGATACTGACTGAACTTTCTTTTTTCTTTCACTTTTGTTGAAAAGCTATTGTTGTTGAACTTAAAGGCTGTTACTGGAACGTTTGGGTGCGTTATACGTGAAGCCAGGCGTTTGCTTTCTCATAAACCGTTGAAGACGTTGACTGCCAGTTGACTAGATAACGTCACGTAAAGCGGCTGAGCTTCAATCTGTTTTTTGCCATTCCGGTGTTTGTTCAAATCTAGAGGTTTAGAGGAAATTGTTTCCATTGACACGTAGTGGCTATGTGTCTGCATGTATGGTATGGTTTCATGTTGATAAGAATGATTATTTCCAGATATATAGCATATGCTGTTAAGTACCATGCGGCGGGTACACGTTCCTTTTCACTCAGGTTTCATTTTTTAATAGGAATTGTTCATGCATGGCTTTGTGTTTGTTGTTGAAAGCATGGTACTTTTTTCATTACCGAAGCGAGTTATATTCGTAAAGAAAGCACACCAATAAGGAAATGTTGAGCATATAATGTTTAACAGTCGCGTACAATCCTTTGACGAACTCTGAGCTCAGAGTAACTAACAGTTAAGGCACGGCAAGACAAGACAGGAGACCGATCTTCTGCAACGGAAAACGGAAAATATCCAAATATCAAACGCGGTTAATTCCCTCTCACCCCTACCTCCCCTAGCCCCCCTCCCCTCTCCCAGTATCGCTTCAGTGACAGATGCTAAGCGAGCCAAAGAAACAGAACTCAGAACTCAGAAATCTTTTAATGGACATCGGCCTTGGGTCACAATACAATGGACTGGGGTCGGTAAGGGGTCCAAACAAAGGTTCATCATGCGCACCTTGCATTTTGACACAGAACGATACGCAGAGAAATCGAGTCGGTTGTATGTCTTGAAGGACAGGGTGATGAGCCTGCGATGGAGAGAGAGCAACAGTGCTTGCAACTGATACTGACTGATATCTATCTATCTATCTATCTAGCTATATATATATATATACAGTTCACTCTGCCTACACATGGGTAGATTACTGGAAGAGCTTCACACTGGCTGCTGATGATAATGAAGAAACTGAGAAACTGATATGACATTGTTGTATTTATATCATGATCACAAACTTCATCCCTCCCACTACTACCTCGCTTTGCACCAAAGCCCATATGATGTGTGCACTCAGTTCAGACACAACCAAATAATATCTAGACTTATGATCAAACACATAGAGCATGAACAGCGATTGGATCTGGTAATAAGTTAGGCGAATATAACTCGTAGTTCATCCTGTCTACACACAGACTGATCATAACACGAGGTTCACATTGGCTACTGATGATGGTAATGTGTGTGTGTGTGTGTGTGTGTGTGTGTGTGTGTGTGTGTGTGTGTGCGTGCGTGCGTGCGTGTGTGTGTGTGTGTGTGTGAGAGAGAGAGAGAGAGAGAGAGAGAGAGATAATACAGACGCACGGACGAAAACAGAGTAAAGAGAGAGAGAGAGAGAGGGGGGGGGGGTGAATGACGATGAAGTTACAGACAGGCAAATAGACAGCTGAACAGACAAAATAGGTATTCGTATATAAGTGCATAGCATACATTTCGTGATAGGTTTTTGAATGCCAAGGACAAGAGCGTGATAGGTTTTTAAATACCAAGGACAATAATGTGTCAGCCCACTCAGAAACGATGTCAGTGTCTCCATAATCCAGAGTCAGAATATGTAACAGCTCATCTACCACCAGTCAGTCAGTTGTGCATGGGGGAAAACAACACCAATGGTTTGCAAAGTTAAAGTCTTACCACTGTCGATCTGTCTGTGTTATCGCCAGATACCCAGGTTTTGTTTAACTCACTCAGTACGGCCAGTCCTCTCTTCTCCTCTACACAGACTCCTCGGATGTCCAGTGGGTGTCTGAATGACCCAACCTTTAGCTTTCGTCGTCAGAATTGTGGTATTCTTTGTCAACATTCACGTCTTCAGTATAAGAGCTTTCCGCTTGCAATATTTTGATGGTGGTAATTGGGATGAAACGCTGTTAACGTCGTCTCTTTCGCCGTTCGTATGGAGAGAGTTAAGACACACAACCGACAAACCAGGAACAATCTGCTGAATAGTTCTTCAGCGCTTCCCCACAGATGACCCTTCGTAAGGTGGGGAAGGTCTTCTTGAGGAAGAAGATGATGATTGCCAGAGAGACGTTATCTCGAGTTTGTGGACGGTATGCGCAAATTGGGACAAGGATTCGTGGATCTCCCCCAGCTGTCCATATGAATGGTTTCTTTTTTTTTTTCTGCTGTTACATTAAATGTTTATTGTCTTCTTGGTTGTACCCGAGAAAGGGGAATGCTGGTTCCTTTGAAATCCAGACTGGAGACATTTTGAAGGAGTCTTGCGAGGCTTAAATGAAATCCGATCGGGTGAGAAAGGGACGAGTTTTGATTTGGATATAGTGTGAATTGTTTCATTGTTTGTTCTGGTTTTGTCCGTCAGTTCGTCGATTGTGTAGAGAGGCAGAAACACGTCGATTCAGATTCGTTCAGTGCGTTTCTGTTTCGTCAGACAAAATGAGTGCTGTTATTACTGTTGTGGATGATCCAAAAATGTGTGTGTGTGTGTGTGTGTGTGTGTGTGTGTGTGTGTGCGCGCGCGCGCGCGCGCGTGTGTGCCAACGTCTGTTTACAAAAGCGATTTTACACTGGAAAGAAAAATGTGTGTAGTGTATGTGTTTATGTGTATGTGAACGTGTACGAAATGTACACAATATACAAATATGACAAGAAACAGAGCTTAAAGAAGAACATCTGAAGGATGGAAACAAACTGACGGATTCAATTAATCAACCATAAAACCAGTAAAAACAGGTCAGACCTCGCGTTGTGTGTGTGTGTGTGTGTGTGTGTGTGTGTGTGTGTGTGTGTGAGCATGTATCATGTATGCATGCAAATTGACGAAGACATACTGGTCTGAACTGTGTTTTGACTTGAAGTAATTTGATTTATATTGAAATTTTGTTTTGCTGTCTGTTACTGTTTATCATACTTTTCAGAACGTGAATGCACCAGTTGCTTATGGTGGAAGAAGCAGAGTGCGTCGTCCCTGTTTTATTGAAGAATTTTAACGCTTAGTCCGAAGAATCTATTCAACTAAAATGCTAGAAATATTATGATGTCAGTGTGTATACAACTTTAACAGTGTACGTGTAGTGAATAGTTTTATGTCTTATTGCCACATCATAGTTTATTGGTAATGAATCAGTGCGAATGATTACCATCTACCACTGAGCATGGTTTTGGTGAGCTACTTATTTCTTCATTAGTTGGAAAGAGTATGTTTAAATGATGTTTAGTTTTTGATGTATCTATTGATGCGAGTATGGTGTGAACGACGATATTGCTTTAAACTGTAAACAATGTTGTGCATAATTCTAACCATTAGCTTTAGATTTTTTTCCCCTATCGTTGTTAATTGTAAACTTTACATACATGTATTTATTCTAGTGACACTTTCATGAAAAAAAAGCCATTGCGGCGTTCGTTATGGTCATGGGGTCTCGCAAACGTTATTTATCCTCAGCATACCTCAACCAAAGAACAACAACAACAACAATGAAACAAAGACACTGTCAATGGTGTGGAGCGTTCCTGAATAGTGTCCTCCGAAAGGAAGCCGCTTCTTCAAGACAGTTTGCTCACAATAATTATGTCTGGATCTCCAGCTGTTGTTGTTGTTGTCTGTATGCTTTCGTGATATTCTGACATCTCCGTCATGTTGGTGGACGCGGCGTCACCGCTTCAAAGACATTCAGTGGTTACACTGCTCCTGCATGCTGTCTTCTTCTTCGACTTGAAGAATCTAATGGAGCTAGCTTGATTAATTGTCATGGTTTGATTAAGCTAAATCACCTTTTTTTTGTGGAATTTGGCTTTGTTTGTTGCTTAACTGCTGAGGGTGGAGAGGATGCTCAGGTGAGTGGGGGTGGGGTATGCGTTTGGGGTTGGAGTGGGAGTAGGAAGGGGAGGCGACAGAAGGAGCAGCATGGCAGGGAATGTTATCGTGTCTATGTCATTGGTCAATGCGATAGAGTAATGACTTTCGTTATATTAACATTGTCACAGTTCGCTTCGACCGGAGCTCCGGATTTTCTTTGTATCTCAGCTGACGAATTGTACATGTGATTCGTCTTGGTGTCAGACCATGTCTTCATAGTGCTGCATACTAGTCAGCCATTAAAATGAATATATATGAATTATGATGCTGTTGGTACTTACCTCGGGTATATTTTGTTTGTTGTTTTGTTTTTATCATTCGTTTTTCTTCTTCTTTTATTTTTATATATCAAAATTCTGCCTCTGAGACACGGACATAAAACGACCTCAAACTCACTGAATTTCATCTTATGCGGAGAATACGGTTTCTGTCAACAATAAACGCGATGGGTTGATGGTAACGAAAGAACAGCGACTGCAAGGAGGAACTGAAAGACTGCATAAAAGGTTAGAAAACGACTTGACGTTCATAATCCCATTCTGTTCAGTACACTGAATGGTGGTTTCTTCAAATCTGATGTTCCTCATGACGGCTTGTACGTATCAGAAATGTTGCATCTATAAAAAGCACAAAAAAATTAAGACCAACATTGAACTGTTATTACGAAGCAAATAGGCGTGTTGTTGTTGTTCCTCTGTTCTGACATTGGCTGGGCTGCGGAGGGCAGCTTAGTGTTATTTCCTTCAGGGAGTTAAATGGTTAAGATGAAATGTGATGACTGTGTCATTTGGAATGGGTTTTTGTTTCAGTTTTGACAGGTTTGTTTGTAGT
>NC_134894.1:6137251-6139751 GCF_041734735.1 Babylonia areolata | reverse complement strand
CTCAGACTACCTACCAACACCATCAGACAGTAGGCTGAGCTCCAGAAAAAAAAAAAACACCTGCAACTACGACATCCCTGTCTGCAGGACGCAGTACAGACAGATGTCTTTCTTCCTCCGCACCATCCCGGAATGGAACACTCCGCCCCAGGAGGTTGTCACAGCAGAGTCGCTGGAATGCTTTAAGTCCAGACTCCCTCCTGCCTGTGACACAACAGAGTAGACTTACCCCCCCCCCCCTCCAACATTTATGTTTAGTCTCCCCCCGCCACACACACACACATCTGCCAGCCAGTTCAGCCACCCCCACCTTTTTTCCCCCACTGGTAAGTAGTGTCGTTGAAGGCTAGGGCTGTGCCGGTCGGGTGTATTCCCGGGGACCGCCACAGTAGCCGGATTGGCCTAGCTGGAGATGCGAACACACCAGTGGACTGCGCCCCATCTCCCCTATCAGTTAACAGTACATCCCTCGGTAGCCCAGCTGAATTGCGCCCAGCAGCAACCTCCCACAACACGACAGTTTCATCAACATACTGATGTTGGTCGTCAAGTGGAAGAAGACGTTTCCAGGATTGTATGAGTGTCTCCCAAAGAAGCGACACAGAAGACGTGTGCAAGGGGCCGTATTCAAGAGACCATCGTGCCTGCGGGTAAAGGTGTACCTGCGAGCTATTCTGCCTGAGGCAAGGCAACCTGCCCGAGGGTAAGCAGTATCTGGTATTCAGGAACACTCGAGTCTACCCGAAGACAAATCTGCCCTTACTACCTGCCAAGGGTGACTGCCCACGAAGCAGAGGTATACATGGCGGATCCTTTTGTGGCGTGGTTTTTTGTTGAGGGAGAACAGGGGTGTTTTGTGGATAGCCCGTGCTTTGCTAAGTCTCTGGACAATGCTCTGTGGTGAGGTGCGAAGTAAAAGAGCATGCACAGAAAGGATTCACCTGGGTTTTTTAATTTTTTTTATATAGATGATAGGTTAGCTGCCTGAGTGCACCGTGTGTGTCTTGAATACGAAGGTAACTTATTAAGGTAAACTGCACCCTCGGGTCCCTACCATGTCAAAGTTAACTCCTTTAGGGAAAAACAATTTTGTCTTGAATACGGCCCAAAGTGGTCGAAATACGGAATGACTGCTCCAGCACCAGGTACTGGGACAGCAGTGACATCCAACACACCAACCACTTCGGCTCGAAGGTCTGAAAAGACCGTGCGGGCACCACTGATGACCTGGCGACAAGTTCTCTCCATTCTCTTTCTTCCTTATCTCTTCTCAGGGTGTCGCTTAGTCTCAGGCCTGTCCATTCTGGGATATTGTCCTCACATCTCTTCAGTATCTCTTTGCCTCACCTTCTCCTTCCTGGCACTGTGCCTTGCAGGCTTATCCCGCTGATCGTGAAACTGACTTGCCCATACCACTTCAGTGTGTGTTTCTTCACTGCCGTAAGCAGATCTTTATAGGGTCCTCACTTCTTCAGTGGTGATGATTGTGATCACTGTAGGAAATGCTGTGGAGTTTTTGGAGAGCATCTCATCTCAAACTCGACCTACGTAGTCAAGTTGCAGCCACCAGCCGCGGCGTCTTCGGGAGGACGACAAGGACTCCTTCCATCCCACATGATTTGGACCTAACCTCACGTTACGAACTGAAGCAGAGGAGAGCGAAGGTTAGTACTGACATAACACCAAAGTACATAGAGCAAAAGACCACGTGCTACAAAAGACAGGGTAATATAGCACATTACAAAAATAGTAGGCCACCTGTAGAAGAAAAAGAAAACCCCACTATAAACATAGATGCATAAAGGTTTTCAAATGAAACCACCAAGGAACTCAGGCATGATTATAATATAAACAAAGACAGCAATTGTTATGATGACGAGGAACTTGGTCTAGGTATCTCTGAGGGTACAGCCTTCGAGCAAGGCGTGTGTGTGTGTGTGTGTGTGTGTGTGTGTGTGTGTGTGTGTGTGTGTGTGTGTGTGTGTGCACTGACGATGGTGAATACATCTGTGTGGATAAGGAAGCACATTCATGCACATACACACACATGCGGTCGCTTGAATACACGCCCTCATGCACACTCGCATGAATGCAAGCGTCCGTGCATAATCTGTCTGGCATAACTACGACCCCAGAGAGAGAGGCAGAGAGAGTGAGAGTGAGAGAGACAGACAGACAGACAGAGACAGAAACAGAGAGACAGACAGAAACGAGGTGATAAAGCTTCAGTTTGAAAGATGTGTCAAAGCGTGCGGGCTGGTCCATATACGCTGCATGCACCACATATACTTGAAGAAAAGATCAGATGCCTAACCTACTCATAAACCCGGGGAGGAAGGTGGCAGACTGTACTAGACTGTTTATTCGTCAATACAGTGGCTGCGAGGTTCCGGGTTCGAATCTCGCTCTCACCCTTTGATGGGGAAATTAAACTGAGCGTCTAGTCATCTGTCTAGACGTTTGCACAGACACATATCCGTGCAAATGCACACACACACAC
>NC_134894.1:6117251-6134751 GCF_041734735.1 Babylonia areolata | reverse complement strand
AAATGCACAACATAACAAAACAACATCATAAAAAGAAAACACAAAGCAAAACAACAACTGATGCATAATTCAGAACTAAGGGGTTAAAAAGTCTCAAACTCTCAAGCTCGGAAAAAGCGAAGCGTTTCGCCAAATGTCTGCTGACGCTGCGGCCCATATTGGCTTGGATGGCTACTGTTCCTTTGTGTGGCATTAAACTGCTCCCTCCAACATTATTTTTTTTGTGGAACCACAATAATAATAATAATAATGATAATAATTATTTCTTCTCCGGGGAGGTCCTTGGTTGGGGAGTTTCAACAATGTTTGTTGCTCGCTGTCTCCGTGGCTGAACGGTTTTTATAGTTTGTTTAGAAATTAATGATAGGAGGAGCTGATCCAGTCGTCACTCCACTGCATCACCACACCCGAATCTCAGTCCCATTTCATACACACACACACACACACACACACACACACACACACACACACACACACAGACACACAGACACACACACACACACACACACACACACACACACACACACACACACACACACACACACACACACACACACACCTTGGCCTGCTTAGGTCGTAAGCTTTACGCTTTCCATCGACTCGCTTCGGAGTTGAGCGGCATGTTCACATGTTCCGTTTCTTTCCAAAGTTCAAGGGACAAAAGGAGAAGAAGAGCGCCCGATCGGATGCAGCATCACACGAATAACTTTTTGTAAGACTGGGTCAACTGGGATGTCACATTTATCTTTTTTTTTTTCCTTTTTTTTTTTTTTTTTTTTTTTTTTTTTTTTGTAAGAGTGGGTCTATCGAGTACCACACAGAGCACTTTCTGTAAGACTGAGTCATTTGTGTATCACACAAATAACTTTTTGTAAGTCTGAGCCAATCGGGTAACTCACGGATTATTTTGTAAAGACAGTCAGTTGAATATTACACGTATCACTGTTGTAAGACTGAGTCAATCGGTTATCACACGTATCACTGTTGTAAGACTGAGTCAATCGGTTATCACACGTATCACTGTTATAAGACTGAGTCAATCGGTTATCACACGTATCACTGTTGTAAGACTGAGTCAATTGAGTATTACACGTATCGCTTTTCGTAATTACTGAGTCAGTTGGGTATCACACGTATCACTGTTGTAAGACTGAGTCAATTGAGTATCACACGTATCGCTTTTCGTAATTACTGAGTCAGTTGGGTATCACACGTATCACTGTTGTAAGACTGAGTCAATTGAGTATTACACGTATCGCTTTTCGTAATTACTGAGTCAGTTGGGTATCACACGTATCACAGTTGTAAGACTGAGTCAATTGAGTATTACACGTATCGCTTTTCGTAATTACTGAGTCAGTTGGGTATCACACGTATCACTGTTGTAAGACTGAGTCAATTGAGTATTACACGTATCGCTTTTCGTAATTACTGAGTCAGTTGGGTATCACACGTATCACTGTTGTAAGACTGAGTCAATTGAGTATTACACGTATCGCTTTTCGTAATTACTGAGTCAGTTGGGTATCACACGTATCACTGTTGTAAGACTGAGTCAATTGAGTATTACACGTATCGCTTTTCGTAATTACTGAGTCAGTTGGGTATCACACGTATCACTGTTGTAAGACTGTCAATTGAGTATTACACGTATCGCTTTTCGTAATTACTGAGTCAGTTGGGTATCACACGTATCACTGTTGTAAGACTGAGTCAATTGAGTATCACAAGTACCGCTTTTCGTAATTACTGAGTCAGTTGGGTATCACACGTATCACTGTTGTAAGACTGAGTCAATTGAGTATTACACGCATCGCTTTTCGTAATTACTGAGTCAGTTGGGTATCACACGTATCACTGTTGTAAGACTGAGTCAATTGTGTATTACACGTATCGCTTTTCGTAATTACTGAGTCAGTTGGGTATCACACGTATCACAGTTGTAAGACTGAGTCAATTGAGTATTACACGTATCGCTTTTCGTAATTACTGAGTCAGTTGGGTATCACACGTATCACAGTTGTAAGACTGAGTCAATTGAGTATTACACGTATCGCTTTTCGTAATTACTGAGTCAGTTGGGTATCACACGTATCACTGTTGTAAGACTGTCAATTGAGTATTACACGTATCGCTTTTCGTAATTACTGAGTCAGTTGGGTATCACACGTATCACTGTTGTAAGACTGAGTCAATTGAGTATTACACGTATCGCTTTTCGTAATTACTGAGTCAGTTGGGTATCACACGTATCACTGTTGTAAGACTGTCAATTGAGTATTACACGTATCGCTTTTCGTAATTACTGAGTCAGTTGGGTATCACACGTATCACTGTTGTAAGACTGAGTCAATTGAGTATCACAAGTACCGCTTTTCGTAATTACTGAGTCAGTTGGGTATCACACGTATCACTGTTGTAAGACTGAGTCAATTGAGTATTACACGCATCGCTTTTCGTAATTACTGAGTCAGTTGGGTATCACACGTATCACTGTTGTAAGACTGAGTCAATTGAGTATTACACGTATCGCTTTTCGTAATTACTGAGTCAGTTGGGTATCACACGTATCACTGTTGTAAGACTGTCAATTGAGTATTACACGTATCGCTTTTCGTAATTACTGAGTCAGTTGGGTATCACACGTATCAGTGTTGTAAGACTGAGTCAATTGAGTATCACAAGTACCGCTTTTCGTAATTACTGAGTCAGTTGGGTATCACACGTATCACTGTTGTAAGACTGAGTCAATTGAGTATTACACGTATCGCTTTTCGTAATTACTGAGTCAGTTGGGTATCACACGTATCACTGTTGTAAGACTGAGTCAATTGAGTATTACACGTATCGCTTTTCGTAATTACTGAGTCAGTTGGGTATCACACGTATCACTGTTGTAAGACTGAGTCAATTGAGTATTACACGCATCGCTTTTCGTAATTACTGAGTCAGTTGGGTATCACACGTATCACTGTTGTAAGACTGAGTCAATTGAGTATCACACGTATCGCTTTTCGTAATTACTGAGTCAGTTGGTTATCACACGTATCACTGTTGTAAGACTGAGTCAATTGAGTATTACACGTATCGCTTTTCGTAATTACTGAGTCAGTTGGGTATCACACGTATCACTGTTGTAAGACTGAGTCAATTGAGTATTACACGTATCGCTTTTCGTAATTACTGAGTCAGTTGGGTATCACACGTATCACTGTTGTAAGACTGAGTCAATTGAGTATTACACGTATCGCTTTTCGTAATTACTGAGTCAGTTGGGTATCACACGTATCACTGTTGTAAGACTGAGTCAATCGGGTATCACGCGAATCACTTTTTGTAAGGCTGAGCACGTGAATGATGACCATTCCATATACATCAAGAAGCATGGGCTTACCTTCAAACACCAAACAAAAACAAAACAAGAACAACAAAAAATCCTCCATCTTTTCCTTTAACTAATTAACAAGAACTTTTTTTTTTCATTGTGGATATATAAAGATCTGCGCATGTTCTTCGATTTAGAATATGAAATAATCTACTCTCCTTGGATAGCGGCACAATAATTACCCAAAAAAAACAGTTTTCAGGGTTTCACTTTGAATAAAATAAAATAAAATAAAAATAAAGGAAGAAGAAATAGAGCACTATCGTTATCAACCTCCTTTTCCATTCACGTGTGTACGTCAAACAGGTGTTTGGGAGGGTCTTTCAGTATAAATAGCGTCCAAGCCTTCTGGAAATCTGTGCTAGAAATTTTCTTTTTTCTATCTCTCTCTCTGTGGCTGCCTTCACCTCTACACTCCATCTCGCTCACTACGATCGGCTTCGGATCCACTCTGTTTACGCATACCCAGATTCAAACACTCGACTGTTGGCCGCCATTCTTTCTCTGTCTCTGGACCTTGCAACTGGAATGAACTTCCTCTTTCGCTTCGTCAAGTCTCCACACAGCTCTTTCAAGTCTGGCCTTAAACCCACCTCTTCCCAAAATAGCCTCCCTTGCCTGCCTCTTCCTTGTCTTTAGTTTCTCCAGTTTTAGAGTTATGCGTGCGTGAGAATGACTGGTGCGAAAGCGCTTTGATTTGTCTCTGCACAAGATTCAGCGCTATATAAATACCATTATTATTATCATTATTATCTCTTTGTTTCTGCCTTTTTTTCTTCCTTCTTTGTTGTCTCCTTTGTTTGCCTGCCCAGTCCATTCCTCCTTTCTTTTTTTTCAAGCAAGCCTTGACACTTTTTTTTCCCCTCTTTTCCGCAGTCTATGATGTACTGTCTGTGTTGTTTTGCTCTGGTGATTAGGTAGTGAGATGTAAACACTGGGATGGTCACTGGCTGCCCGTTCTGCAGTGTTATTTGACTGTATGGCCTTTTTATGTATTTTTTGTTTGGCTTTGAACTGTTCTTTTTTTTCTTTTTTCTTTTTTGTTGTAATCTGGGGAAGATAATTAAGTGGAATATGGCCCGGCGCCCTCAGCATGGTCTAGTCTTATTTGCCATAAAATGCTAAATGGTTGGGATTCTGTGTCATGAACTGTGTTTTGTGGATTTGTCTTAGTGTTTTTTGTTTGCTTTTGTTGTTGTTGTTGTTGTTTGTAGATGTGACAGTTTTGTGTTGAAGTGGTTGAGCATTTGTATGGTTTGACAGTGCCAATATGGCCCTGTGCAGTCGACTGGATGATAAGATACAAGAACAAGAACATCGTTTCAGAGGTAGTGGGGTGGTGGTGGTGGTGGTGGTGGTGGTGGTGAGATGGGTATGGAGGGGGGAGTTTATGTGGTGGGGTTGGGGAGGCGGGGGGGGGGGGGGGGGGGGTTAGGTGATGGACTGAATTGTTTGCCTTCTGGACGTCTCCAATGTCTCTCACGAACAAAAGCAAACTATGACTGGCAGCCAATGGCCAGTGGAGGACCGGTGTAACAGCCTCAGTCTACACCCCCCCCCCCTCTTTTATGGCTTTATCCCGGGATCATTCTGGGCTAGCCTCGAATGACACCCACGGTCATTGTTGTTTGTCAAGATAGACCCACACCCTTTATCCACGTGTTTAATCAAGTTATAGTGAAAAGTCAGTGTGTGTGTGGGAGGGGGGGGGGGGGAGGGGGGGGAGGGAGGGGAGGGGGAGGAGGGGGGCTAAGGGGGGGGGGGGGGTCGTTCTGCGGTTGCCTTCACTAACCCTCCTCTCAAGTATACCTTAACGGGAACAGACCTTGGAGAGTTCTACTTTGATAGCTTGCATTGATTCTAACTGGGTCAGATTTACCCCCCGGGGATCACTTCAAGCTACCCATTACGAAGGGTAAGGGGGTGGAAGGGGGTAAAATCCAACTACGGGGGGTACACCGGGTGTTATTCAAGGCATGTCTATATAGACCCCTGAGGTTAATCCAGACCAGCCTGATTTGACCATATGGTAAAAAGAAAAAAGCAAGGGGAGTACGAATATGATACTACACCCGATGTTAAAGCCGAGAGGGTGGGTGGAAAGAAAAGGAAAAAAAAAAGAAAGAAAGAGTAAAGAAGAGAGCCATTTACACTATGGTCACCAGAACAGGGCCTCACCGCACAATCCCCTCAACTGAAACCCCCCCCCCCCCCCCCCCCCCCTTTTCTTTGACTCCTCACCGGTACTTTGTTCTCACTCCACAGGTCCAAGGCGGTACGCATACAACAGGTAGTACGCATTCAGGTAGGTTTCGACCACAGACCGCGTTGGGTCTCGAGTCCAGGTCAATAAAGCCTGACCAGCCACAATTTGTTCAAGCAGTGTGAAAGGAGGGAGCGAGGGAAGGAAGCAGGGAGGGACAGCACTGGTCAGCCTTTGCGGGGGGGGAAAAACAGGAAATGTGTCGAAGAGAACATAAAATAAAAGAGGGGAGGGAGGGGAGGGTGTGTGTGTGTGTGTGTGTGTGTGTGTGTGTGTGTGTGTGTGTGTTTTGGGGGGGGGCTTGCGGACACTCACACACAAAGAGACAGGTCTGTAGAACCTTTCGGGTTCCAGGTTATGTGGAAACGTGATTGGCGCGGACTTCAACCTTCTGGACTTCTTCACCTTCACCTTCACCTTCTTCACCTTCACCTCTCCCGTAGTCTGGGTTCAGACCGTTGGGGCACCGCTGCTGACCTGACCACCACCCCTCTCCACTCTTCACGGTTTTCTGATTTCCTCAGGGCGTCACCGAGCGTCAAGCCTGTCCACCCCCGGATGTTGTCTTCCCATCTCTTCTTCTGCCGTCCTCTCCTTCTGCCTCCTTGTACGGTGCCTTGCAGGAACGTTTTGGCAAGACCAGATGATCGGGAGATGTGTCCATACCACCTAAGCTTGCGTTTCTTCACTATGGACAGAAGGTCTTCGTAGGGTCCAATACTTTGCTTGATTCTGATCTTCACTTCCGTGTTAGTGATGTGGTCTCTGTAGGAGATGCCAAGTAGTCTACGAAAGCATCTCATCTCGACAGCTTGGATTCTTCTTTCGATGTCTGCAGTCAGGGTCCAAGTCTCGCCTTCTGGACTAAAAAACAAAACAAAAAAAAAAAAAAAAAAAACGCCTTGCATTTGATATTGCATGGGTACTAATGTAGAACAAAGTACGGGAAAGGAATAAAGTAAACTGTAGAATGTGTGTGGAATTTACAGCAGCTTTATTTTCATTTACGATTCCATGCAGCTATGGAACCTTGCAGTGGGAGATTTTCATAGAGACAATAATTTATTTGATGCCTTTGACAGTATTTTTCTTGCGATAGAACCTTGACATCAAACGATGCGACTCCGTAACCCCCCTCCCCCCCCTCTCTCTCTCTTGCATTGTATTTTAGGATTAATAAGATAATAATGATTATGGTTATGTCCAAATTTCTGTACTTCGGTTGTGAAAGCGTTGAAAGTTGACAGAGAGTAATTGTGACATCTCCGTATTTTGTTATCGCCCTTCATTCATATGGAGCTATGGCTTTAATTGAATAAAGCATCTCAGTTTCAGTTTCAGTTCCAGTTTTCAGTCTCTCTTCTGTGTGTGTGTGTGTGTGTGTGTGTGTGTGTGTGTGTGTGTGTGTGTGTGTGTGTGTGTGTGAGAACGCATAGGCGTGTATACCTCAGTGTGTGTGTGTGGAGGAGGGTTTTTTTTGCGCAACCAGAAGTATAATGAACTTTTAATGCAGAACATGTGGAAAAAGAAACACATCCTCCCCAAACTTCCACTTCTTGAAAATCGCGGTTTTGACATTGTTCAGCAAACGACTGTTGTTCCTATTACCGGACTGACACTTACTTTTTATTCTATTATTCCTTTTTTTTAGTATTGCTATTTGATTATTGCTTTAAATGTCTGACCATAATGAAATGATTTGCCTTATCCACCTTAGTTTGGTGTTCGCGTGGAAAATTAGTCCTTAACATTTTGTGAAACCGGTACTTTGATATTCGTCTGCATGTTTGGTGCTTTACATTTTGTGAAGCCAGTAGTTAGACGTTCGTTTGTTAGACGTTCGAGTGGAGTGATGGCCTAGAGGTAACGTGTCCGCCTAGGAAGCGAGAGAATTATGAGCGCGCTGGCTCGAATCACGGCTCAGCCCCAGATATTTTCTCCCCCTCCACTAGACCTTTAGTGGTGGTCTGGGCGCTAGTCATTCGGATGAGACAATAAACCGAGGTCCCTTGTGCAGCATGCACTTAGCGCACGTATAAGAACCCACGACAACAAAAGGGTTGTTCCTGGCAAAATTCGGTTGGAAATCCACTTCGATAGGAAAAACAAATAAAACTGCACGCAGGAAAAAAATACAAAAAATGGGTGTAGTACAGCGACGCGCTCTCCCTGGGGAGAGCAGCCCGAATTTCACACAGAGAAATCTGTCGTGATAAAAAGAAATACAGAAAAAAAATACAAAAAAAGGGGAAAAAAAAGGTCCATTACATTTTGTGAAACCAGTAATTTGACGTTCGTTTGCTTAATTGGTCCTAAACATTTAGTGGAGTCTGCATAATTTGTCCATAACATTTTGTTAAGTCCGTAGTTTTACACTCGTGTGGAAAAGTGGTCCCCAAATGTTTGTGTAACCTGTACAAGTCTCAGCAAGACGACGAAAACAGACATTTAAAAAAAACCCTGAAAGGTTGACTTATTTCGTGTAGCTAATACGGAAATGAAACGTCAATCAAGACCACTTTGTACAATGGAAATAAGAATAATATGCAAAAAAAAAAGGTTGTTTACAGGAAATTGAATTACATTTTCTTTTGAAATGAAAAGAATATAGCGAAATCGAATTCATCATTTATTTTTATGTCCTTGGACAGCGTGCACTTCGAACGGGGAAGAAGTTGAAATCTTTGCACGAAGAGCTTTATTAGAAACGCTATTGTGACATTAAGAAAGATGAAAATCCCAATATACTAGCTTCTCGAGTCAAAACACACTTGTCTGAAACATACCCCCACCACTTAAAAATATATACAGACGGTTCTGTTCTAGAAAACCAGTTTGCTGGTTCTGGATATGCAATTCCTGCTTTGAAAATTGAAAAGTCATATCACATTGGAAAGGGCTTCTCAAGTTTTACAGCTGAAGTAATTGCCATCCTTATTGCATTAACATATCTAATCGATCTGCCCCTAAACTTGATTAATGTTTTATTTTTCGTCGATTCAAAATCAGTTCTGCAGTCTATCAAATCAGGTTGTACGAACATTAATTATAATATCATTTTTGAAATATGATTTTTGATTCACTGTATTCAAATGAGAGGACTAATATTGAAATGTGCTGGATTCCCTCACACTGTGGGCTTTTCTCTAATGAACGTGCAGATCATCTTGCAAAGCTTGGAGCTAAAAACGCTTTAAATGCAATTGAACTTCCTCATCGTTTATCATCATCTGAAATGTGTAATATTGTTGAAAGAAATATGCAAAATTCCTTTCTGTCTTTAGAAGTTAACACTTCTGCCTTATTAAATGCTAAAAGAACTGGCAGGGCTGTTAAGAGCATGGCATTTAGGTTATTACTAAATGCCCCATACACAAGATATTGTGAAAATATTGAATGCATTTGCAAGGGACGTTTAACGGTAGAGCACGTTTTAACCCGCTGTTTAGTAATGAAACCTTTTTTGCCTCTAGAAATTACGAAACACGTGTTACCAGTTTTAAATGTTAACATTTTTTGGAAAAAGTTATATATTTCAAACTGTTCTTTATTAAAGTTAGCTAGTTATGTGTTGAATAGTCCAGCTGGTTGTTTATTGTAGGTCCCCACGTGAACGACTTTTCAAAAAATAATCTACAGAAGTAGTGCATACAATATTTGATTTTTTTCCCCTAATACCGCTTCCCACGTCCCGCCTCTCACACACACCCTTCCAATATTATGTTTTTTCTTTCTCCAATCACTGACACTCACCCTCTCCATTTTAGATTTTGTACTCTATCTTTTCCACATTCTGTTCTCTCTCTGTGTCTGTCTGTCTATCTCTCTCTCTCTCTTTCTTTCTTAGTCCCCTCCCCCTTGCCCCCCTCCCTCTCCCCCCCACCTCAACCGCCCCCCTTTTCATTCGAATATACAGAAATGTCGATTTCGAATTAATACTAACAATCATCATTATGATAGGAATGATAATAATCCAAATAATAATAATAATATCATTTATTTTCAGTCTAATATCATCATCTTAGATGAACAGACTATAAACGCTTTTCTTTGGTTCCTTCTTCCTCTTTACACGAGCTTTTTTTTTTTCTTTTTTTTTTTTTTTTTTTTTGCATCTGTGACTGAAGTTAGATTCCTTGATTCTCAAGAACTTTCAAAAATGCACGGGCAACATAGATTTTCACAAACCAACCGCCATCCACCACGATTTAGAACATTTTGCATGGAAGAAATACTTTCCGTGAAGGAAAATTGCTAATGAAATGTAGTATACCAACCATCCAATATCGTAATATATATATATATATATATATATATATGTGTGTGTGTGTGTGTGTGTGTGTGTGTGTGTGTGTGTGTGTAAAGGGAAGCAAATTCTGTAGAATTTCAATGGTCGAGGCAAGATTTGTCTTCTCTTCTCGCCCTTGCCATTCTTGTTGATGTCATCTGAGACAAGGGAAAGGCGTATACGAGGGGGCATCGATGTCAATAAAAATTGGTTTTGTTTTTCCTTCAAGGCCTGCATTGGGTTACGCTGATGGTCAGGCAACTGCTTGGCAGATGTGATGTAACGTATAGTATGCAGATTTTGTCCGAGAGCTTGACGGGCGCAATAGCCGAGTGGTTAAAGCGTTGGACTGTCAATCTGAGGGTCCCGGGTTCGAATCACGGTGACGGCGCCTGGTGGGTAAAGGGTGGAGATTTTTACGATCTTCCAGGTCAACATATGTGCAGACCTGCTAGTGCCTGAACCCCCTTCGTGTGTAAATGCAAGCAGAAGATCAAATACGCACGTTAAAGATCCTGTAATCCATGTCAGCGTTCGGTGGGTTATGGAAACAAGAACATACGCAGCATGCACACCCCCGAAAACGGAGTATGGCTGCCTACATGGCGGGGTAAAAACGGTCATACACGTAAAAGCCCACTCGTGTGCATGCGAGTGAACGCAGAAGAAGAAGAAGTCCGAGAGCTATGACGCCTCCCTGAACATCTGGGAGGTCAGGGTGAAATGTTTGTCTGGTTGTATCATCATGAAATTTGTCACACGATTTATTTGCATGTTAATGAAGATTGCTGTTATTTATCATTGAGAAAAGAAGAGGACCGAGCACAGAACCTTGGGGAATGCCCAACGAGACAGGCATTTGACCTACCCAGCGCGTTTGCTGCACACACCCATCATGGACATGTATACGAAAAACTCAAACTAGCATGCATGCATGCTGTCTGTCTCTGTATCTGTCTGTGCTTCCGACTGTTTCTCTCTTCTCTGTCTGCCCGTTTCAGTCCCAAATCTTTCTCTTTCTCTCTCTTTCTCTCTGTCTGTATCAGCCTCCCTTTTTGTCTCTGTCTGTCTGTCTGTCTCTCTGAAACGCTTCTCACCTTCTTCTAGGACACACACACACACACACACACACACACACACACACACACACACACACACACACACACACACACACACACACACACACACACGATCGCACCACAAGCATCCACAATCACAATATAAAAAAAAAAAACCCAACAAACACGCTGTCTGCTGATATATTTTCTTTATTGTCATTCTAGTAAAATAGCAATGATACCAAGATGCCTACAGATTATTGAACTAGGGTCTCAAAGGGAAACGAGGGACACGACGAAATGAAAAGCAGAATAACGTACACATTAGTTTGCTGTAAGTCACAATAAAAGAAGAAAAAAAGAAAAGAAAAGAAAGAAACGAGAACATTAACTGAGAACAAAAGCTACTGCAGAAGAGAAGGGCGAATGTCAAAGAATACGGTGATTATTGTTCATAGTGTGACAGAGAATAAGATAAAGCCCTCTGATAAAAGATAAATGTGTGTGTGTGTGTGTGTGTGTGTGTGTGTGTGTGTGTGTGTGTGTGCGTGTGTGTGAAGAGAGAGAGATAGAGAAAAAATAGAGACACAGACATAGACAGACAAAACAGACAGAAAGAAGAAAAATTATACAGATAAACGACGTGTTAAGGCCATCGCCTGAAAAAAACAACAACAACAACAACAACAAAACAAAACAAAGCAGAGATAAACAAAGCAGAGACAAAAACAAAACAAAGCAGCTCGGATCATTTTTTCAATTCCTCAAGGGGTTTGGAGAAGAGGGCCCAGAGGAGTGTGTGTGGTGTTGAGGGTGCAGGGAGGGACACTCCCTCTGGACTGGACTGTTGTTAGCCTTCGTGGGGGGGTGGGGGGGGGGGGGGGGGGGGCGGGAGGGGGGGGGGTGAGACTCTTCTCAAGGGCACGCGGCCTCGCAGTTCTCCTTCTTCTCAAAGTTGTTGGCGTTGCCGAGACACCCCCCGTAGGTGAACATCTGGCAGGTGCCCGATTTGGTGTCGTAGAAATACCTGGGGATCATGGCTCTGCAAGGGCCCGTCTCACTGGGCAAGCTGCAGATGGATTCTGCCCAACAAGCCGAAGAAGAAGAAAGAAGAAGAAAGAATGTAGAATTAGTGAACTTGGTTTATTTACTTATGAGGCGCGTGAAAACTTTTTTTTTTCCACACATAGGTTGTGTGTTCATAGCGCCACCCACCCACCCACACACACACAGTAACTAGAAAAAAACAATCAAATGTCTTTGATCGTACAGCAGACAAGACACGCACGCACGCACGCACGCACGCACACACACACACACACACACACACACACACACACACAGACAAAGACACGCACACGCACACACATACATTCACACAGAGAAATCTGTTGTGATAAAAGAAACACAAATACAAATGCATATTATAAAGCGTAATACATATATATATATATATATATATATATATATATATATATATATATATATATATATATGTGTGTGTGTGTGTGTGTGTGTGTGTGTGTGTGTGTGTGTGTAAGAAGAAAGTGTGAGTGTATACCTGCTGTAGTGATAGCCACCATGCCAGTGAGCAGCAGAAACACGAGAACTGAGGAGCGAAGGCCTTCCATGGTACACAGCGTTGATACCTGTTGTGAGAGGACAGAGATTGTGTAGCACGCATGACTGGTGTTAGAGAGAGAGACGAATTGATAGAAGAGACAAGACAAGACAAGACAAGACAAAATCTTTATTAACGAGGGTAATAGATAAGCAAGTAACATGCTTTTTTTACATCCAGCCCTCGCCCTAAAGAGGGAATAAAGCTAAAAAAGCGAAAATGAGCACAAAATCAAAACACAATCAAAATATACCATTATTTCACAATTCAAAGAGAGAGAGAGAGAGAGTAGAGAGAGAGAGAGAGAGAGAGACAAGGGGGGGGAGGAAGGAAGAGAAATTCGATTGGAAAGACGGGGGAGGGGGGGGAGGGGAAGGATGTGAGCGGACGAGAGAGAGAGAGAGAGAGAGAGAGAGAGAGAGGGGGGGGGGTGGCAAGGGGGAGGGAGACTTGAATGTTTACGACTCGAATATTTTATTTGGGATTTAGGGGTAAGCTGCAAGCTTCTTGTCAACATGGCCTCACAAAAAAAATCATTGAAAACCACACGCACACACACACACACACACACACACACACACACACACACACACACACATAGAGGGAGAGAGAGAGAGATGCGTTCCACCTTGAAGGTTAAGGTTGTTGCAATCGACATAAGTATGTGAACTGAGATGAGAAGACAAGCCAAAGTTCCGTGTGCAACACACACTTAGTACACGTAAAAGAACTACGGCAACAAACGGTTGTCCTTGGCAACATTCTGCAGAAAATCCACTCGCGGACAGGGAGAAAGAAAAAATGAAGGTGACACTGCTCTATTGCAAGGCACTCTTCCCCAGTCGAGCAGCAAAAAACAGATTTTTAAAAAAAAGAAAAAAAAGAAGAGAAAATAGTTGTGACAAAAAGTATCAAAACACAGCACAGCACTGCACAACACAGCACAGCACAGCACAATATAGCACAGCACAGCACAATATAGCACAGCACAGCACAGCACAATATAGCACAGCACAGCACAATATAGCACAGCACAACACTTTACAGCATTGCACAGCACAACACAATAGGACAGCACAACAATTAAACACACTTGAAAACCTTGTTCTGCGTCTGTCTTCTGTACACTCCACCAGCCGACCGCACACTGGGCAGCCCTAGTTTAATATACACGAGACACAAGTTGACGTCTTAGTTAACTCACTCAGTACGGCCAGTCCTCTCTTCTCCTCTACACAGACCCCTCGGATGTCCAGTGGGTGTCTGAACGACCCAACCTTTAGCTTCCGTCGTCAGAATTGTGGTATTCTTTGTCAACATTCACTTCTTCAGTATAAGAGCCTTCCGCTTGCAATATTTTGAGGACGGTAACTGGGGTGAAACGCTGTTAACGTCGTCTCTTTCGCCGGTCGTATGGAAAGAGTTAAACGGAGACACTGATAAGAACATGCAATGTCAATGTCAATTGCTCTCCACCTGGCTTTTTCACATTCTTGTGTTGTTGTTTCATATCCGCACGTTTCTCCCCTTATCCCGAATGTTCGAAATCTTGCAAATGTGTCTTGTTCGAAGTTATAAATATTGCACAAGAACAATGGTTGGATAAAGATCACTTCCCCAAAGGGTGACTTATATATTATGGAAAGTGTTCCAGTTTCTGGGTGGAAAGTAGCTTTTTGTGTAAGAAGTGTGTGCTCCACTTGATTGTATAAAGTATCATTGCATTGTTTCTATATAGCTAGCTTTGAAATATCGCTCTCTTTAGTTTGGTTTATTTTACTTTTGGTTACATATTGTTCTAAGATAAAACAAGATGAGAATAACGTTATCATCTCATGAAGAGAAATTACATCAGGTACGGCAAAACAGACACAGACAAATACTCAACATAAAAATATTAAACACGACTGAATTTAAAAAACAAGCAATAAATATATAAGACATTAGTGTAACAGTACTGCATGAATTCATCTAAAATGTTGTGATCAATCAGTATTGTTAACATGAAGAGAAACACCATTGCACGTATTACATTGCACATTAATTCTGCGCAATGTCAAATTTTTAGCTTGATGCTATTTAGAATAGCTTTTTTTTTTTATATAGAACCAAACAAAATACAAACTGTTATGTACGCACTTTGCATACAGTACTTACTACTTCTGCACAAACACATGCACTATATCGTGCATGAGATAGAAAAGAAAGAAGTAAAAAGCAACAGCAACAGCAACAGCAACAACTACAACAACAACAAACAAAAGAAAACAGATAAACTGACGGCTGTCTTACCAGAGAGTATTGTCGAAGGTTCTGGATGAGAAGTGTTTAGTGTGTTGATATGAAGGCTACTTCACCAGATCCTCATCTGTCTCGTTGGCTGTGCTGCCTGCTGCTTAAGTACCTTTTGCTACCACACACACACACACACATACACACACACACACACACGTGTTCTTTACCCCCTACCCCCTCCACCACCTCACACACACACACACACACACACACACACACACACACACACACACACACACACACACATACACCCAAAAAAACCCACCACCACCACCAGCAACAACACACACACACACACACACACACACACACACACACACACACACACACACAAATATACAAATACTGTGGTGTATATATATATATATATATATATATATATATATATATATATATATATATATATATATATACGCGCAAACACACACACACACACACACACACACACACACACACGCACGCACGCACGCACGCACGCACGCAGTTGCGCACGCGCGCACACACAACCACACACATGTGCGTGCACACACAACCACAAAAACACACGTGCGCACGCGCGCGTATGCACACACACACACACACACACACACACACACACACACACACACACACACACACACACACAAGCGCGCGGAGGTCGCACGCACGCACGCACACTGAGTCGCAAAAAAAAAAAAAAATTACATAAAACAACATTACATAAAGAAACAGGATGTTATGGTTGCTGACAAAGACAAACATTTAAGAGACCAGCCCCCACCCCCCCACCCCCCTCCGACCCTTCCCCCCCCCCCCCACACACACACACACACACCCTCCCGTGGCCCCCCCCCCCCCCCCCTTTCCCCACGTCCCTCTTATTGGTTTTTTGTCCACGAAACTAAATCATCATACTCGGATTTCATTGGCTGAGTCATACTCACGCGCGTGATAGGCACGTTCCAACGACGGTAAATCCCGAAATAAGCTGCAGCTGTCACAGATAGGCAACGTCACAAGTAGACACTTCAGCTGTTTCAGCCAACGTGCTGTTTGGCCGTATCCCTCTCACTTCTGAAGAGCTGTGTCCTTGATATGGAACAGGATTTTGTTGTTGTTGTTGTTTTTTTTACACCTCCCATGCCCTCCTTCCTCCCTCCCTCATCCAATACCCTCCATCAGATCTTCAGTGGTGGTCTGGGTGTTAGTCCTTCGGATGAGGTGATAAACCGAGGTCCTGTGTGCAGCACGCAACTGTGCATTGTCCTTGCGCATGGAGCTTCAAGAATATGCGCTGTGGCAAGATGTCTTAATAGACAAATGAATAGATAAATAAAGAAATGAATGAATAAATAGATAAATAAATGAATAAATAATAGATAAATAAGTGAATGAATGAGTAAATAAATAAATAATTAATATGAAATTTTATTGAAAAATCCAGTTTGACAGTAAATACACTTGGAAACATAAAAAAAAAATAATAATAATAATTGGCGCTTCACTTCAACGATGTGCTTTTCCTTGGAACAGCAGCCCGCGTTGATACTGAAAAATGTATTGTGACAAAAAAAATGATACAACTCAGTTCAGTTCAGTTCTGTTGAGCATTTGACGAAGCGCGGTAATCCTCATTTTCTCATGTGCAGAACTCGTATTATAGTAGTTTCATTTTTTTCTGGTGCAGAGAGGTTTATAAAGCGGAAAGTTCACTCAGATTTCATTTCTTTTTTTGTTGTTGTGGATCTACAATAAATAAATGATAAGTGAAAATTATATTTACCTGTGCCGTCCTAATTGTTATTGGTGGGGGTTTTTTGTTTTTGTTTTTTTGTTTGTTTGTTTGTTTTTTGTTTTTTCTCCTGATATGAGTTTCTGACATAGGAATGGAAAAGAAAAAGCTTTTCTTTATCATAGGTCGAGTTGAGAAACTTGGATGATCAGGCGACAAAAGTTCGCGCGTCTTTATGATATTCCAATGTCGACTGCTGAACATAAATAATGGACTGAATATTGTGGTATCTTCATCTGAATTCCAACACAGAGAAGTCAAAGGTCATGGTCAACAGCACAACTAACATCAGTGCCAACATAACCATGAATGGTGAGCCCTTGGAAGAAGTGACCAGCTTCAAGTACCTGGGATCAACCCTGTCCAAAGACGGCACCTGCACAGTAGAAATCCGAAATAGGATTAATTCTGCAACGGCAGCGATGGCCAGACTGAACAGGGTATGGAAGAGCAACATCAGATTCCACACAAAATTCCTGCTCTACAAGTCACTAGTGGTCTCCATCCTCTTATATGGATGTGAGACATGGACACTGAGGGCAGAAACAGAAAGAAGAATCCAAGCATTCGAAACCAAGTGCTTGAGGAGATTACTACACATCTACAAGGAGCACAAGACCAATGACAATGTGCGGAACCTGGTCAGCAACCTTGTTGGGCCACAAGAACCACTGCTGGCGACTGTCAAACGACGGAAGATGGCATGGTTTGGTCACGTCATACGACATAACATCCTCTCCAAAACCATCCTGCAAGGGACTGTAGAGGGAGGGCGCAGACGGGGGCGGCAGAGAAAGAGCTGGTCTTGACAACGTCAAG
>NC_134894.1:6094751-6102251 GCF_041734735.1 Babylonia areolata | reverse complement strand
GTTTATGGGGGTGGTTTGTGGAAGATGGTGGGTAAGTGGATGGGTAGGTGGGTTTTAGGATTTGGGGGCATTGGTAGGTAGATTTGTGTTCGTTGTCTATACTATGTCGGGAATTGCAGAATATTACCAGAGACCAGGTCCCTCCAATTTATTTTTTTCGCCCTGCCCTGTTGAACACACAACACACACCACACAAACCCACAGAGTATAATGAGTAAAATCAACACGTGTTTCCCCGATTATTTAAATGGAACAGGGACCAATGCTGAGAACAGGGAGCACACAGAGCGGAGGGCTCAGAAGAAAAATCAGCATGTGTTCACATGTTTGGGGAGGAAAGGTGGCAGAATGGTTAAGACGCTCACTGCCAATAAGAGATCCTTAGGGTGTGGGTTTGAACCCACTCTCGCCCTTTCTCCTAAGTTTGACTGGAAAATCAAACTGAGCGTCTAGTCTTTCGGATGAGACGATAAACCGAGGTCCCGTGTGCAGCACGCACTTGGCGCACTGAAAAAGAACCCATGGCAACGAGAGTGTTGTCCTCTGGCGAAATTACATAAAATGAAATCCACTTTCATAGGTACACAAATATGTAAGCATGCACTCAAGGCCTGACTAAGCGCGTTGGGTTATGCTGCTGGTCAGGCATCTGCTCAACAGATGTGGTGTAGCGTGTATGGATTTGTCCGAACGCAGTGACGCCTCCTTGAGAAAGTGAAACTGAAACTGAAACTCACATGTTTGAAGGGCCATTGGAGAACAGAGTCTCCCTCCCTCTCCGCCCCGCCCCCCCTCTCTCTCTCTCTCTCTCTCTCACGAATTCATGAGCTGAACTCAACACGTGATTCACGATTATTTCAATGAGTATAGACCAATGCCAAGAGAGAGAGAGAGAGAGAGAGAGAGAGTGGGGGGGGGGGGGGGAGGGAGAGTACAGAAATCAACGCAAATTACGTGTTTGCAGGGCCATGAGAGCATGGGCTTTTACACACAACACACACACACACACACACAGAGACACACGTGTATATATATATATATATATATATATATATATATATATATATATATATATATATATATTCGAGATCAGAATCAATACGTGATTCCCGTACACACACACACACACCACACACACACACACACACACACATATATATATATATATAGATATATGTATATCTATATATATATCTATATATATATATATGTGTGTGTGTGTGTGTGTGTGTGTGTGTGTGTGTGTGTGTTCGAGACTGAACTCAATATGTGATTCCGAGTATTTCAATGTGTAAGAGAGAGACCGAGAGATAGAGTGTGTGTGTGTGCGCGCGCGCGCCCGTGCGCGTCAGAAGATCATATCAGCACGTGCTTTACATTGTTTGACGGGCCATTGGAGAGCAGGGTCTCTCTCTCTCTCTCTCTCTCTCTCTCTCTCTCTCTCTTTTTCTCTGTCTGTCTGTCTCCACACACACACATCCCCCTTCATGAGCTGGTCAACACGTGATTTCCGAATAGTTCAATGTGTACAGGGACAATGATACATGAGAGAGAGAGAGAGAGAGAACGAACGAACGAACGAACGAATCTTTTTAATGAGGGAAGTGGAATAAGCATGCATATGCTTTTTTACATCCAGCCCTCAGGGCAAAAAGAAATGAAATCAAAATGTTCACAAGATAACAAAAGGTTATAGAAAAACATACATGAAATTCAAATACACTCAATTGCACAGTAGCATTTACAAGTACATAATAACGATACCTGCATTAATGACAATAATGTATATGAATATGGTAATGAGAGAGATAGAGTGAGTGAGTGAGAGAGGGAGATAGAGGATGAATGAAGGAATGAAGGAAGGAAGGAATAAATGAATGACAGTGAATGAATGAATGAATGAATGAATGAATGAATCTTATTTCCGATAGCATTAGAGTAGCAAACAATTGCTTTCTCCAGCCCTCGAAAGGGAAAAATGTCTAAAGAAAAGGTATGAAGAAGACCCCAAAAAATGAGTAAACGTTAACAAATTCATAGAAAAAACGAGAAAAGAAACAACATTAATAAGCATCATATTTATAAGAAACAACACGCAATTTATAAAATGCGGAGCGAGGGAGAGAGATAGAGAGAGAGAGAGAGAGGGAAGTGACAGGAGATGAGATAGTATTTATAGAGAGGAAGAGATAAAGAGATAGAGTGAGACATGTGGCGAAATACAGTAATATCATATGACATAACATAATATGGTATACTAAACAGAATTTGCAAAATTTTCCATCAGGTATTCATGATACCTTTTCTTGAACACCGTGATGCTTGTATGAACATTGAAACTAGTTAAAATGTTGTTCCAGAGGCAACCGCCAGAGTAAGTGAGACTCGATTTGAATAAATCAGTTCTTGGCAGTGGTACCATGATCTTGTTGTTGTTACGTATTGTACTTGTAAGGAATCGCTGTTTTAGATATGGAGGAGCAAAACCAGACATGATCTTAAACATGAAAAGAGCCTTATTATGAATTAGAGAGACAGAGAGAGAGAGAGAGAGGGGTGGAGAGGGGATCAATTCAGCACGTGAATTAGGTGCTTGTAAGGACATTGAAGAGCAGGGGCTTTGACACACACACACACACACACACACACACACACACACAACGCGCAGAACTCAACACGTGATTCACGATTATTTCAATAAGTACAGGGACCAATGATGCATAAGAAAAGAAAGAGGGAGAGAGAGAGAGAAGAAAAAGGGGGAAAAGAGATGGGGGACCTGGGGGGTTGGGGGGGGGGGAGGGGGGGGGGGGGGAACAGCGTCGGAAGGGCAACCCTACCCACGTGAATTTTGTGTTTGCGGGCCCCTTTAAGGGCAGGGGGCTTTGCCCAAAAGCACACCCCACACCCACTAAACACACACACCCAAACCACCCACATGGCTAAAACCCAAAACACTTTTTTTTCCCGATTTTTTTTAATGTGAACGGGGAAACTAATACTGCTTATGGGAGAGAGAGAGAGAGAGAGAAGGGGAAGAGGGGAAGGGGAAGCCCAGCCTGTTTCAATGAGCACTTAAAATAGTGTTTGCAGGGCCATTGGGGAGTCTCTTCTTCTTTTCTCCTTTCCCCTCTCTCTTCTCTCTCTCTCCCCTCTCTCTCTCTCTCACCAACAAACAACAACAAAACAAAACCCAAAAAAAAAAAACAAAAAAAACAAACAAAAAAAAACACACCATGGAAGTAGAAATCCTTTGAAGTCCCATATTACGATAAAATTCGCAGGGTTTCAGAAGGTGGTAGACTTTTTGAAATGTTTTTTTGGGAACTTTTTTTCCGTAAAATTTTTTCTTTCTTATTTGGCTTTCCTTTCTTTTCTTCTTTTTTTCCTTTCTATCTTTCCTTCCCCCCTTTCCCTTTCCCGTAACCTTTCTTACCTGTTCCTTTCTTTTTGTTTCTCTCTCTCTCCCTTTATTTTCTTTCTTTTCTCCCTTCCTGCTTTTTTGGGTTTTATCCTTAGGGGGTTTTTTTTTTTTTTTTTTTTTTTTTTTAAACACTCTCTCCTACGAACGGCGAAAGAGTGACGTTAACAGCGTTTCCCCCCAATTACCACCCATAAATTTAAGTTGAAAAAGGGAAAGGTCTTTTAAAATGAAGGGTAATTTTGACAAAAAATCCCAAAAATTTCGGGCGCCCGGAAGTAAAGGTTGGGCCCTTTTCAGACCCCCAAAGGAAATCCGAGGGGTCTGTGTAGAGGGGGAAGAGAGGACTCCCGGCCCCCCCGTCCCCGACGGTGAGTTAAATCCTTGTTTTCCTTCCTTTTGGCGGGTCTGCCGTTACATTTATGGGGGTTTTCTTTTTCCCCTTTTGGTAGGCTCCCGGGGGGTTTTTGTGTAAATTTTCTGGCCCCTCCAAAACCTCACTCTTCGCAACCAAAACCCAAAAAATTCACCATCGCAACCTTAACAATCACTTTCAATTTTCCCTCTTTTCATCAAAATCCTTCCCCCTTAACTTTTAACTACTCGCATACACTCCCCCAACTTCACAACTTCCTTCTACATCTCCTACATGCAAACTTACATAAAAATACCTCACTTCGGCATCCAAACTCACATCACCTCACTCCATCCCTCTCAATCAATACATCCAATCCAACATCCTCAACCCCAATCCATAAATCACAAACAAAAATCAACCCTTTCAAACCTACATCAAACATTTCCCCATCACACTTTAAAACCATCCCCAAACCCAAATTCCCCACCCCACCCAAACACCACACAAACCTCACCACATAAACACATCAACACCAAAATCACTTCCCCATCACAAAATTCACATCACACCCACACATCACCATAAAAAAACCACCTGATTAAAAGAAAAACGGGAAAAATCGGGGCATTTTGGCTGGATGACTCTCCCCCGGGGAAAAAAGAAAAACTGTTTTGGGTTTCCCCCTTTTCCCACCACCCCCTTTTCCTTCACCCCCCCCCCCCCCCCCCCAACCTCTCTCTTTTTTCTCTTTTCCTCATTTCTATTGTCTCTGTCTTTTTCTGCCCGTTGTCTGTCTTTTCTGTCTCTCTTCTCTCTTCTCTTCTCACTCCCCTTTTGAGTGGGTGCTTTTTGTGTGGTTTGTGGGTGTGTGTGTGTGTGTGTGTGTGTGGTGTGTGTGTTTGTGTGTTTTTTATTTCTATTTTTTTTTTCTTTTTTTTTCTTTTTCCTTTTCCCTTTTTGGGGAAATTTGGCTTTTTAAATTTGGGTGAAAATAATGGTATATTTTGTTTGTTTTTTTGATTTTGTGCTCATTTTCGCATTTTTTAAGCTTTATTCCCTCTTTAGGGCGAGGTTTGGGTGTTTTAAAAAAAAATGTTTCTTGCTTTTCTATTCCCCCCGTTAATTTAAAAATTTTGTCTTGTTTTTCCCTTCCCCCCCCCCTTCATTTTTTTAAAAATTTTTTTTCTTTTGTTTTTCACCACACATGCCCCACACCACAGTCATGCACACAAACACACACATACACACACACACACACCACCCCACACACACACGCAAGCCGCACGCACGCACAACCCTTTCCCATGTGTATCCTTTTTCCTTTTAATCCAACCGTAACGGGGACTTGGGGTTTTTAAATGTACAGTACCTCAAAGGGTTTTTGCCCCCAAAAAGGTGATTTAACCTTTTTTAATGAGTCAATGTGGGGAAGGTGGCCCGAATGGTTTTAAAACGGCCCCAGCTGCCAATTTCAGGCCGTTTAGGGGTGTGGGTTCGAATTTCCCCTCCGCCCCCTTTCTCCCAAGTTTGAATGGAAATTCAAAATGAGGTCAGTCTTTTGGGATTTAGACGTTAAAACCCAGTCCCGTGTGCAGACGCACTTGGCGCCTGAAAAAAAAACCAATTTGGGAAAAGAGAGTGTTGTCCTTGGGGGGAAAATTTTCGTAAAAAGAAAAATCCCTTTCATAGGGTTTCACAAAATGTAAGCATGCACTCAAAAAAACCTGACTAAAAACGCGGGTTTGGGGTTTGCTTTCTGGTAGGATCTGCTAAAAAGATGTGGTGTAGCGTGTATGGGGTTTGTCCGAAACCCCAGTGGAAAGCCCCCCTTTAGGAAAGTGAAACTGAAATGAAACTGTGGTGTTTTAAAAAACCAGTTCTGTCTTTTTTATGGGGCTCTCTGTGTTGACTGACACAACATAAAAGTGAATGGGGTCGTTGGGGACCTACTTGGGCTCTCTCTCTTTGGGGGGTAACCCCCCAAGGGGAAAAAGAGAGAGGGGGGGGGAGGGGGGGGGGGGGAGAAGGGGGAGAGGGGGGGGGGGAAAGGGGTACCAAATTTGGGGGCCCAAAAAAAAACACAAAAAAGTAATTCCCCCGTTTTTCCCTTTTTTTTTTTCTTTTTGGTTTAAAACTTGATTTAATGCATTTAACTTCCCAAATTTTAGGGCATAAAGGTGTGAAATCCCCAAGGGGGAAGGAAAAAGGGGGGGGGGAAAGGGAAAAATTTTTGGAACTGGCACTGGATTTTTTTTTTATTGGGCCCTTTTTCCCAAAAAAAGGTCTTTTGGACAAGGGGGGGCAATTTAAAATAAAAGTATAACTTTAGCTTCGGAAAAAACAACAACAACAAAACCCCCCCCCCTTTTTTTTTTTCTCTTGGGAAACCCTTTTGTCAGTTTTTAAAAAAACCCAAGGGAAAAAAGCAATTAAATTGGAAAAAACTTAAGTCACATCCTGACCAAAAAACTCAACGAAATCGGGAAAAAAAGAAAAACAACAAAGTAATGATAATAAAAAAACCCAAAATGAAAAAGGGGGGCCCGACCGACCCTCCATTCAAAAAACATCAAACCAATTTCATACGGGCCCCAACCCAAACCTCAAGTATGCAAAAGAGAGGAAAAAAAAAAAGTTAGGGGGGGGGGAGAGGGGGGGAAAGGGGAAGGGGAGAGAGGGGGGAGGAAAAGGAAAAAACGAAGCCCAAAAAAGGAGAAGGGTGTTTTTTAATTTGGGGGGAGAGACAAAAAAGAGACAGAAAACAGGGGAAAGAACGGGGAAGAACGAACGAACAACCCAACGAAAATTCCCATTTTTCCGGGTTTTGGGTAAGCATAATGACAAGGAATCCTTTTTTTCTCCACCCAGCCATGGGGTACAGAATTTTTAAAAAGTTAAAACAAAAAAAAAAAAAAGAAAGAGGGGAGAGAGAAAGGGGGAGAGGGAGGGGAAGAGAGGGGGGGGAGGAGGGAAAAACAAAAATTCCCAAGGGAAGGGGGGAAAAAAAAAAAGGGTGATAAAAGGGAAAGGAGAGAGAGAGGGAGAGGGAAAAAGGGAGACAGGAAAAAAAAACACACAAAGACAGAGATTTTGGGGTATTGGAAAATTTAAATTTAAAGGGAAAGTAAATTTTTGTTTGTTTTTTTCTTTAAACCCCCGGCCCAAGAGTAAAAAGGATGAACAAAAAAAAAAATCACGGGGAAAAAGGGGTTTTTTAAAGTGATATATGCAGGGGCTTTGGGCACAGTCAGTTGCGTAGTTTTTGGGCCCCCCATATTTGTGCAGTTATAAATACTTAAATTTCCCTAACCAAAAATTCCCCAGACGTAAAAAAATTAGAAAAGAAATGCCCCCACTTTTTTGCCACACACCAAAAAAATACACAAGTTTGCGTGCACACACCAACACACGCACGCACGCACGCACGACGGACGCACGCCCCCCCCCCTTTCACCCACACACACCACCGCGCGCGGGGTAGCACAAAATTCAATCGCAGTCCCAAATCAATCATTTTCCATCTGAAAAAACAAATTGGTTAATTTTCTTTATTAGCAAAAAAGTGTCCTTTTTTTCGAAGGGAAAAAAAAAATTATGAAACAACTTGAGAAATTTTTTTTTTGTATCCTGTAAAATTGGAACTTTTTTTTTTTTTTTTTTTTTTTTGGTTCATCCTTGAATCTGTGCTGTCAAAAACATCCAAGCTTTGTTCAACCCGTTT
>NC_134894.1:6091828-6094651 GCF_041734735.1 Babylonia areolata | reverse complement strand
TTTGCAGAATGATTCACACAGAGACCCAGGTCTCCATCACAATTTGAGTTTTTTTTTCGTCCTGTCCATCTGTCTCTCTCTCTCACACACACACACACACACACAGAGTATAATGAGCTGAACTCAACACGTGATTCCCGATTATTTCAATGTGAACAGGGACCAATGCTGAGAGACAGAGAGAGACACACAGAGACAGAGAGGGCTCAGAAGATCACCTCAGCATGTGTTTCACATGTTTGGAGGAGGAAGGTGGCAGAATGGTTAAGACGCTCAGCTGCCAATACAGAGAGTCCGTGAGGGTGTGGGTTCGAATCCCACTCTCGCCCTTTCTCCTAAGTTTGACTGGAAAATCAAACTGAGCGTCTAGTCTTTCGGATGAGACGATAAACCGAGGTCCCGTGTGCAGCACGCACTTGGCGCACTGAAAAAGAACCCATGGCAACGAGAGTGTTGTCCTCTGGCGAAATTACATAAAATGAAATCCACTTTCATAGGTACACAAATATGTAAGCATGCACTCAAGGCCTGACTAAGCGCGTTGGGTTATGCTGCTGGTCAGGCATCTGCTCAACAGATGTGGTGTAGCGTGTATGGATTTGTCCGAACGCAGTGACGCCTCCTTGAGAAAGTGAAACTGAAACTGAAACTCACATGTTTGAAGGGCCATTGGAGAACAGAGTCTCCCTCCCTCTCCGCCCCCCCCCGCCCCCTCTCTCTCTCTCTCTCACGAATTCATGAGCTGAACTCAACACGTGATTCACGATTATTTCAATGAGTATAGACCAATGCCAAGAGAGAGAGAGAGAGAGAGAGAGAGAGTGGGGGGGGGGGGGGGGAGGGAGAGTACAGAAATCAACGCAAATTACGTGTTTGCCGGGCCATTGAGAGCATGGGCTTTTACACACACACACACACACACACACACACAGAGACACACGTGTATATATATATATATATATATATATATATATATATATATATATATATATATATATATTCGAGATCAGAAATCAATACGTGATTCCCGTACACACACACACACACACACACACACACACACACACACACACATATATATATAGATATATCTATATCTAAATCTATCTCTCTCTCTCTCTCTCTCTCTCTCTCTCTCTATATATATATATATATATATATATATGTATGTATATATATATATGTTCGAGATCTGAACTCAATATGTGATTCCGAGTATTTCAATGTGTAAGAGAGAGAGCGAGAGATAGAGAGAGTGTGTGTGTGTGCGCGCGCGCGCCCGTGCGCGTCAGAAGATCATATCAGCACGTGCTTTACATGTTTGACGGGCCATTGGAGAGCAGGGTCTCTCTCTCTCTCTCTCTCTCTCTCTCTCTCTCTCTCTCTCTCTCTCTTTTTTTTTCTCTCTGTCTGTCTGTCTCCACACACACACACACATCCCCCTTCATGAGCTGGTCAACACGTGATTTCCGAATAGTTCAATGTGTACAGGGACCAATGACACATGAGAGAGAGAGAGAGAGAGAGAGAGAACGAACGAACGAATCTTTTTAATGAGGGAAGTGGAATAAGCATGCATATGCTTTTTTACATCCAGCCCTCAGGGCAAAAAGAAATGAAATCAAAATGTTCACAAGATAACAAAAGGTAAAAGAAAAACATACATGAAATTCAAATACACTCAATTGCACAGTAGCATTTACAAGTACATAATCACGATACCTGCATTAATGACAATAATGTATATGAATATGGTAATGAGAGAGATAGAGTGAGTGAGTGAGAGAGGGAGATAGAGGATGAATGAATGAAGGAAGGAAGGAAGGAATAAATGAATGACAATGAATGAATGAATGAATGAATGAATGAATCTTATTTCCGATAGCATTAGAGTAAGCAAACAATTGCTTTCTCCAGCCCTCGAAAGGGAAAAATGTCTAAAGAAAAGGTATGAAGAAGACCCCCAAAAATGAGTAAACGTTAACAAATTCATAGAAAAACGAGAAAAGAAACAACATTAATAAGCATCATATTTATAAGAAACAACACGCAATTTATAAAATGCGGAGCGAGGGAGAGAGATAGAGAGAGAGAGAGGGGAAGCGACAGGAGATGAGATAGTATTTATAGAGAGGAAGAGATAAAGAGATAGAGTGAGACATGTGGCGAAATACAGTAATATCATATGACATAACATAATATGGTATACTAAACAGAATTTGCAAAATTTTCCATCAGGTATTCATGATACCTTTTCTTGAACACAGTGATACTTGTATGAACATTAAAACTAGTTAAAATGTTGTTCCAGAGGCAACCGCCAGAGTAAGTGAGACTCGATTTGAATAAATCAGTTCTTGGCAGTGGTACCATGATCTTGTTGTTGTTACGTATAGTACTTGTAAGGAATTGCTGTTTTAGATATGGAGGAGCAAAACCAGACATGATCTTAAACATGAAAAGAGCCTTATTATGAATTAGAGAGAGAGAGAGAGGGTGGAGAGGGGATCAATTCAGCACGTGAATTAGGTGCTTGTAAGGACATTGAAGAGCAGGGGCTTTGGCACACACACACACACACACACACACACACACACACACACACAACGCGCAGAACTCAACACGTGATTCACGATTATTTCAATAAGTACAGGGACCAATGATGCATAAGAAAGAAAGAGAGAGAGAGAGAGAGAGAGAGAGAGATGGGGGACCTGGGGGGGGGGGGTGGAGGGGGACAGCGTCAGAAGGGCAACCTAGCACGTGAATTATGTGTTTGCATGGCCATTAGGTGCAGGGACTTTGACACAAGCACACACACAC
>NC_134894.1:6081828-6084328 GCF_041734735.1 Babylonia areolata | reverse complement strand
GTCTACTGGTTTCCGGTCCAGCCACAAGCTAGCCGAAAATTGCTGTCCCTTACATTCTAATCCAAACAAACAAACAAACAAAACGTCCCTCCGTGCATATCTGGGCTTCCTCAATGCTTCTTTTCTGGTTGTTTTCTCTTCTTCATTTTTCTTTTTCTTCTTTCATTCCCCCTTTCTCTCCAGAGAAACAAAAAGAAAAAAGAAAACATTGTTTTGCTTGCTCTGTTACCCCCCCCCCCCCCCCCACCCCCCCCCCCCCCCCCCCCCCAAAAAAAAAAAAAAAAAAAAAAAATTCAACATGCAATTCAACTCTTCTCTACACTGTGATCTGCGTCAAGATGTCGTCAGACTCAAGTTCCCAGACATTTAAACAGATAAACAATGGCCAGGGAGCCTTCATGTCTGTAACTCAGCCTCTACGGAATTCGATGACCGAGTTCGTTACAGATCCAAGTTGTAAGTAAAAGAAACAAAGTAATGAATTGATTATTTAAATCAATAATGCGTAACTAAATAAGTGAATGAATAAAGAAGGAATGAAAGAAAAAAAATGGTAGTTACTTCTACGTAATGTCCCGAATGCTTTTACACATGCACAGAAAAAGGGGAAACTACAGACTGTATTCAGTGTAACATTCTCCTTTACTCAACTACATTCCAGAAGCGCAGATATATGAGAGCTCTTTCAACGCACGGAATCAAGGATTCTTTGAGAGATGGACGCCAAGACATGTAAAGTATTTATCTGAAATGGTGACATTAAATAAGAAACCATGTATTAAAACGATAACTTGTTTTGTCAACGAGATATGAAATTATGCATCGATTGCTTAAAGCCAGTTTCACACACACACACAAACGCACACGTGTACATCTGCGCTGCGTTGATTGCTTGTGACATGGATGAACCATACAGAATGGTATGTGGAACCATGGAAAACAGAACTGTCGAAACCTAAAAAGTCATGAGGAAATAAAACAAGTTTGGGAACTGTGGTAATTTCCAAGTCTGGACTGTAGATGTAAATCTTGAATAACGAGAACACTGATCCACGAAACACTGTAAACTAAACCTGAGGGAGAAACGAAAAACCATCGTTGCTTGAACTCGGTGTATGTGACAGAACTGTATAAATACAATATGTTGGGTGAGACACACAGGGAGAGAACAGGGAGAGGAAGCAGTACGCTCACTGTTTTATAACTGTCATGAATTTCCCCAATATAACAACGATGAAAGCAAAAACTTCACTGCCCCCCCCCCCCCCTCGTGGCTTTTGATAGCTCGGCTCTGAACCTGACCTCAGTTTCGATTTCTTTTGTCCCACACGTCTATACTAGTGGTGAGTTATCGCCAAAGTCTTCGGTGCATGGCGACTGTCGTGGAAGGGAAGTGATGGCAGTTTTCACAACCCCGGAGAAGCTGGTATTCAGTCTGGCTGGGCGACTAAGCGGTTTGTTGTCGTCAGAACTAGGAGGGGTGTTGTTTCATGGGCAAGGTCCTGCGTGTGCTGAATCTTCTTCTTCTTCTTCTTAGTTCGTGGGCTGCAACTCCCACGTTCACTCGTTTGTACACGAGTGGGTTTCTACGTGTATGACCGTTTTTACCCCGCCATGAAGGCAGCCATACTCCGTTTTCCGGGGTGTGCATGCAGGATATGTTCCTGTTTCTATAACCCACCGAACGCTGACGTGGATTACATGATCTTTAACGTGCGTATTTGATCTTCTGCTTGCGTATACACACGAAGGGGGTTTAAGCACAAGCAGGTCTGCACATATGTTGACCTGGAAAATCTCCGTCCTTTACCCACCAGGCACTGTTACCGAGATTCGAACCCGGGACCCTCAGAATGAAAGTCCAACGCTTTAACCACTCGGCTGTTGCGCCCGTCGTGTGCTGAATCGGAACGGCTACTATTCAACACAACTCAGTACCAGTGCATGGCCTCTGGTGTGTGTGTGTGTGTGACCTCAGGGCGACCGAACATTGATAGATCAGTTTCAGTTTCTCAAGGAGGCTTCACTGCGTTCGGACAAATCCATATACCCTACACCACATCTGCCAGGCAGATGCCTTACCAGCAGCATAACCCAACGCACTTTGTCAGGGCTTGATAGCCCAGGAGATAAATAGTGGAGTTAAGCAGACCCGTAGTCTTCTTGGATTCTCTCGTCGTGTCCGATGGATGAGTAGGCAGGCAGGTCATCTGCTGATAAGTCCTCATGTGGAAATGATGACCAGTTCGTGAGGCACAAAGACTTCTTCTTCTTCTGCGTTCGTGGGCTGCAATTCCCACGTTCACTCGTTTGTACACGAGTGGGTTTCTACGTGTATGACCGTTTTTACCCCGCCATGAAGGCAGCCATACTCCGTTTTCCGGGGTGTGCATGCTGGGTATGTACTATATGTTCTTGTTTCCATAACCCACCGAACGCTGACATGGATTACAGGATCTTTAATGTGCGTATTTGATCTTCTGCGTGCGTATACACACGA
>NC_134894.1:6074328-6079328 GCF_041734735.1 Babylonia areolata | reverse complement strand
ATCTGAAGGTGCTGATGACAAGAAAGTGTTTGGACAACTAATTAGGTCGTGGTGTGGTAAACACACTCCCTGAAAACGAAGCTTGCTCGGGTTCGGTTCAGTCTATGGAGATCTACAGGATACCGACGGAGCCAGTTCAAGAGTTCTTCTGGTGTTTTAACTGTGTTACACTCAGAGGGCAGAAGAAGAAGAAGAAGAAGATGTTGAAGAAGGAATCAATATAACAGTGTCACGGCCCACGAATGTGCGGGAATAGTAAAGAAAGTGAGTGGCAGTGCGCAGGCATGTACTTGTAGATCTCTCGTTCCGTGGAACGACCGAGAAAAAGCTAGGGGTGGGTGGGCCACAATTATGATTGTGCACAAAAGCACACCATGGAACGAGAGAAAAAAACTAGCGAGTTAGGCCACAATATGTTTGCTTAAAACTAGCGTGTTAGGCCACAATATGTTTGCTTAAAACTAGCGAGTTGGGCCACAATATGATTGTTTAAAACTAGCGAGTTAAGCCACAATATGTTTGCTTAAAACTAGCGAGTTAGGCCACGATATGTTTGCTCAAAAGCACACCATGGAACGGGGGGAAAAAAAAACTAGCGAAATGGGCCAAAATATGATTACATTCATAATTCACCCCCCACCCCCAAGCCCAGTAACTGTAACTATGTTGATATCAACATTCAACCAATCATCCAAAGTAATAAATACGTCGACAGTACGTACACACAATAGTTAATAAGTTACACAGTATGTACACACAATATGTAATAAGTTGCCAACAGTCACAGATCACATCAACAGTACTGAACCACTCGAAACTATGTCAGTCAGGTTCGAGCCGTGTCCAAAGTACCATGGAGTCCAGTGTCAGTTGCAACAATGTGCACAGTCAATCGAAGACCGCAAATGCTTATAGAAACAACTTTTATGTTCAGTTCAGTTTCAGTTTTCAGTAGCTCAAGGAGGCGTCACTGCGTTCGGACAAATCCATATACGCTACACCACATCTGCCAAGCAGATGCCAGACCAGCAGCGTAACCCAACGCGCTTAGTCAGGGCTGTGTTCAGAGTTCAGTTAACGCAGACGATCGCATATGCTTGTAGAAGTAACAGGTAATTCGTGTTCAAAGTTTAGTTGACATAGATTAGATGACTGGCAGCAGTGCATTTTTCACTTATACAGGATCTCTTCCACGAAATGATAATAGCAATGATGATGATGATGATGATGATGATGATACTGCTAATAATAATGACGATGATGATGATGATGCTGATAATGATGATCATTATGACATCTTCCACGAACGATAATAATTATAATCAGTTATGTGTTCAAAAGCATATATCAGTTGAAATACAATGGTTGACTCCACATTAATTTGATTAAAAATGGTTAAGAATGTCGTTGGGTCGCACAAACAGTATGGAAAAACTAAGTACAAAACAAAAACGCAACTTATTTCTCAACACAAAACTAATCTATAAAAAGCAAGCATCCTAACTGGAGTCAAAAAACCCTCCAGAAAAACCCGGTTTTCTCTTTTTCTTTTTTTCCGCTCCACCTGCACAGTCACCACCTCTGTCTCCGCCTTTTCGTTATAAGAAAGACAACTCCCAATACTGATCATAAATGGTCTTAACCAAGTTACGTCCCGCAAACTTTGCATCATAATGCTTGTTTACATCATGCTATCATTTCTGAGTTACCACAGCCTTGAAAAAACAAATTTTCGTTATTTATGAACTATTGTTCTCTTCATCCAGTTTCTCTTCATTCACTTTCACTCACATATAGTACAGAATACCTCAGTCATAATCAATGAGAGTTTTTGTTGTCTATCTCGACCAAGTGACAAATATGAACGGACTGACAAAAAAAAAAAGAAAAAAAAAGAAAGAAAAAAAAAGGCTACGATTTTATTTTTTAAACACAATTATAAAGTTTTCATTTATAATCTTCATTCTAGAATGAAAACTCTGCAATACCCTGCACACGAGGAAAAAAGGGCCATGCGTATCACAGTGCATGGCAGACGAGGTAAACAATGAAAGAAACTGATCACTGGCCTTGAGTCTGTGTCATAGAACTAGGCAGCGAGCAACAGAATTTTAACAAACAGTTCCAAGAAAGGTACATTCAGTACAAACACTCCCCCCTCCCCCCATCCCACCACCCTCCTTGCTCCTTGAAAAGGCAGACACCAAGGCTGGCACACGAAAAAAAAAAAAAAAATCAATGTTCTTAAAAGAAACCTCGCATGGATTACAGGAAGAAACCCGACTCGGTTTGGACTTCTCTTCAGCCCATCGATCTGAAAGCTATACTAGCCAAGAATCGATGCGGTTGTTTGGTCGGAAGCGCGCAGTCTGGGTACGAAATACGTCCGTACACAGCCAAACAGTACACAGACAAACGGCACACACACACACACACACACACACACACACACACACACACACACACACACACACACACACACACACTCCAACACTAACACTAACACACGAGCGCTAACACACACACACACACACACACACACACACACACATACACACACACACACACACACACACACACACACGTGCGTGCGCATACACACACACACACATACCCTCACGCGCATGCACGCACACGTACACACATGCACGCACGCACACACACACACACACACGCGCGGGCACGCACACACACACACGCACGCACACACACGCACAAACACACACACGCGCGCGCACACACACATACACAACACATACACACGCACACATGCATATACACACACGCACGCACACACGCTCACCCACACCCACACATATACACACAGACACACATGCACGCACAAGCACACACACACACACACACACACAAACACACACGCACACACACACAAACACACACACGCACACACGTACACACACACACACACACACACACACACACACACACACACACATACACATGCACGCACGCACAGACACAGACACACACTAACATACACACGCACACACACACACACACACACACACACACACACACACACACACACACACACAAACTCACTCTGCCTCTCTCCGTCTCTCTGTGTCTGTCTGTCTATCTCTCTCTCTCTCTAATCCAGTGAATGGTTTTATCAGAAATATAATTATGACACTTTGTCTGGGTCACCTTGTCTTCCTCTGCTATTTTCTTTCAGAATTCGTGAAAGGATGAAGAATTTATCAAATACGTCGGAAACGTAAGCTGTTTGCGGTGTTATGTGTTTTGATTATTATGATAGCAGTCCATTTATTTGCTTTTTTGTCTCTCCCTTTGAAGCAGAAAAAAAGAAAAAAAAAAAAGATAAACTGAATTTGGCTACTTTGTCACCGAGGATATAGTTCTTTCCTTGAATTAATTTGTGGATGGGTAAATTTTGGAGATGTTTCGTAACTTCTACTTCAGTTCCGTTGACTAATGAACAACAACAAACAAACAAAAAAAGTAGCAGTAGCAGTAGCTCAAGGAGGCGTCACTGCGTTCGGTCAAATCCATATACGCTACACCACATCTGCCAAGCAGATGCCTGACCAGCAGCGTAACCCAACGCGCTTAGTCAGGCCTTGAGGGAAAAAAAAAGATGAATACATAAAAATACTACTACTAATAATAATATTTATAAGGTGCAAAATCTTGATGAAGTCAACTCTAAGCGCACAAAAGATGACAACAACAACAACAACAACAACAAAGTCTTAAAAATCAAACATACAAAACAAAAAGAACAGCAACAACAAAAACTGATGTTAGCATCAATTTCGATTTTTGTTGTTGCTGTTCTCTTTGTTTTGTTTGTTTGATTTAAGGAAAAAAAAATTGATGTTACCTTGTAATGGGTGTTTTATATAATCACGTATAGAAAACCAGAGGAAATGTGTTCATACATAAGATATACCGTGTGTGGGTTGTGTTCTTTCCACATTACGTTAGCTAAGCAAAGTGTCCATAACTCTATGCCAATGCTAGATATAATGTCTATTATATGTTATAAAACTGCACTGTTACACATGATGAAAATGTGTCCACCTTGACCAAATTGATAGAACAATATATTATAAGTATAATGACTTATGATGACGATGTTATTGTTAATGTACACTGTATTAATTTTTTTTTCTTTCTTTGTTTTTTCCCCTTTCTTTTCCATCTACTCTGAATTGTTATAATGAATTCATATACAAAATAAAACGGTGGTCGACTCAAGAAAGTCCGGAAAAAAAAAATTGATATTAGCTTTCGATTTTGTGCCCATGTGTTGAGCATCATCTTCTGGATTTTACTTGTCCCCTGTGCAGGTTGATGTTGGTGGTCAGTTTCAGTTTCAGTTGCAGTAGCTCAAGGAGACGTCACTGCGTTCGGACAAATCCATATACGCTACACCACATCTGCCAAGCAGATGCCTGACCAGCAGCGTAACCCAACGCGCTTAGTCAGGCCTTGAGAAAAAAAAAAAGGTGAATAAATATTAGATATATACATTAAAAAAAAAAAAGAACTACTACTACTAATAATAATATTGGTGGTCAACACGTTAAGTCTAATCTGGGAAAGGGCTATCCTAAAGTAAACAAAGTGTCCACACTTGATCGGTAAAATTTCTGTTCTTTCTCCCAAAGCATCCTCAATTAAGCGTTCTGTGTAATCAGTATATATCATTTTCGGAGAGAGGGAGAGAGAGAGAGAGAGAGACATAGAGAGTTTTATTGTCATGTAATTCACACATTCATAATATGCGAGGGCTCTGGCGTGTGTGTGTGTGTGTGTGTGTGTGTGTGTGTGTGTGTGTGTGTGTGTGTGTGTGTGTGTGTGTGTGTGTGCCTATGCGCGTGTACATTTCTACGTTTTACTGCGCGCGCGCGCGTGGGTTTTGACACAAAAACCGAAATCATCCAGTCACTCTTCTTGACCTTGGAGGCAACACCATAAGCTCCCTACAGGAAGCCCGTGAAGTGCAAAACGCA
>NC_134894.1:6069328-6071828 GCF_041734735.1 Babylonia areolata | reverse complement strand
ATATCTCCGTGTGTCTGTGTGTCTGCATTTGTATCTCTGTCTCTGGTAATCTTTCCATCACGGGTATTATTAATCAGAGGGATAAAGCAAACGTAACTGCATAGAACAACAACAACAACAACAACAGCAACAACAACAAAACCTTTGAAGTGACAAGCGAATTACGTGACCTGTGGATTAGAACCAAGAGACTGGGAAAAAAAAAAAATCACTGCACCTCATCCTGCTAAAGCTCTTTCGAGACCGACTGCCCTGTGTCGCCCAGTGCCTTGGGACCTTTCAAAAGATTGTTGTTGTAGTTTTGCTATAGCTTTCCCCTTGCTTTGAGAGTGAAATTAAATTGTTCTCAAGGTTGTTAACACTTTCACCGCCAAACTCGCATTTGTGCACAAGCTAGGTAGAGGGCCCATGTCACATGCAGGTGACCAGATCATGGATATGTTATCCATGAGCCTACGGCTCTTAATGTTCGGTGGAAGGATAGTGCCATATTTTCTAGACATCACAGGGGTAATCCCCCCAGCTATTCTTAGACGCCATATTTTCTGTGTTCATAGCACAAGTAAATTTTGCACTCTAAATTGACTGGCGGTGAAAGGGTTAAACATGTCTCAATGATAATGCATGTCAAGCTATCTTGATAATAGTTCGCTTTGTCCTGTCTTGTCTTTTCTTGCTTTCTTCATTTTCATTACTCTTCTTTTCTCTTATTCTTTTTTTGCTTTTAGTTTCTTCTCCTTCTGTTTGTTTTGTTTCTTTCATTCTTCCCCACATAAACACCCCCCCCACACACACACACCCGTCAACCAAGTTATTGACACTTTAGTAGCAAAGCAAATGCATTAGCAGACAGAAAAAATGAACTTTAATAGGGGGTGGTGGTGCACTGTAGCGATGCTCTCTCTCTCCCTCAGAGGAACAAACTGAATTTCGTTCAGAGAAATTTATTGTGACCAAAATATATATATGATAGTCAGTCGTGTCCGACTATGACCATCAGACTATTTGGGCTAGAATTTGATTATAGTGAAGAGTGTCTTGCCCAAGTTACATCCCCACTCTCTTGGCCAAGAGGGTTTTTAGGACAGTCGGCGCTGGGATGGTTCCCAAAGGCCAACTAGCCCACAATGCTGCAGCACTAAGAACCAGTGCAATTTTGCCTCCTAGTTTGAGAGTCATAGTCCTTCACAAAAGACTAAGCTGTAAGTGATTTCCCATTGACTGGAGAAACCATTGATAATACAGCTCTCACTTTGCTGTTGGCCCAAATGTAAAACTTATGTCAAACTGTGATATAAAAACAACAACAAAAAACAAACAAATATATATATATATATATACATATATATATATATATATATATATATATATATATATATATATGTGTGTGTGTGTGTGTGTCTGTGTGTGTGTGTGTGTGTGTGTGTGTGTGTGTGTGTGTGAGTGTGGAGTGATGGCCTAGAGGTAACGCGTCCGCCTAGGAAGCGAGAGAATCTGAGCACGCTGGTTCGAATCACGGCTCAACCGCCGATATTTTCTCCTCCTCCACTAGACCTTGAGTGGTGGTCTGGACGCTAGTCATTCGGATGAGACGATAAACTGAGGTCCCGTGTGCAGCATGCACTTAGCACACGTAAAAGAACCCACGGCAACAAAACGGTTGTTCCTGGCAAAATTCTGTAGAAAAATCCACTTTGATAGGAAAAAACAAATAAAACTGCACGCAGGACAAAATACAAAAAAAATGGGTGGCGCTGTAGTGTAGCGACGCGCTCTTCCTGGGGAGAGCAGCCCGAATTTCACACAGAGAAATCTGTTGTGATAAAAAGAAATACAAAAGACAAATATATGTACACAAACACAAATTCCTATCGGGACGCCAACTGATACACCATCGAATGAGCCTGACATTGCAAGTGTGGTAATTGAAAACAACGTTGTATCAGTGAAGCGCCACTGGTGATTCATTCTATAATTCCTAGGTGTCTGGTCAGTAGTGTACTGAAACAGACAAACAAAAAAAGATACTGTCGTTCATGAATTCGTTCTATTACTGGGTCCGTGGTACTCTCCATGGTTCAGATGCTTGATTCAGTCACTGACAGACCTTCTGTTTGTCCATGCTGAAGGTTTTCTTTGTCCGGTTGACAGTCCCCTGGGTTTGTTTGGGTTCTAATAGCAGAAGCGAACCCCAGGTGCTCGGATGAGAAGAAACTGTCTTATCCATTGCACTATCGAGGCTCCTAAAGACTATCGAGGCCTTGCAGACTTAAACAACAATGGAATTGCTCGGGTGCTTACCCTTGCGGATGATGGCCTGGTCTTCAAAACTTCGAAAAATGCTCAGGAAAGAACTAAAGCCGTCCAGAAACAACTAAACAATATTGCTCAATGGTGCAAAGACACAGGATCTTCCATCAATCCAGCGAAAGCCCAAACGTTGCTGTGCACCCTCAACAACAAAACCGCGAGCAAATCACCACCTGTGTCATTCGATGGG
>NC_134894.1:6061828-6064328 GCF_041734735.1 Babylonia areolata | reverse complement strand
TTTCTTTGGCGTGCAAACAGTCACTGGTTTACCTGGGGGCTATGAGGGGAAGTAGTGTTGACTTATACTGTAGGTATACATGGGTGTAGGCGTAGAGCATACTTGTTCTACCAGGTCAGGTGAAATGTAGCTGTTGGCTATTTATTTCTGTCTCTAGCTTTTTCTCTCCGTCTCCTTCTCTCTGTCTGTCTGTCCGTCTGTCTGTCATTTTTTTTCTTTTTCTCTGTTTGTCTCCTCTCTTTGTGTCTCTGTCTCACTTTGTCTCTGTCTCTATCTCTTTGTCTCTACCTCTCTTCTTCTTCTTTGTTTGCTTCGTCTTCTTCTTCCCTGCCTCTGTTTGTCTTTCCTCTAGTTTCACATTAACCTGACATCAGATAAGGTATACTATTTTTTCTGTCTTCAGTTATATTCTTTGATAGTTTTATTTCAAACAGGTTTGTATGGGAAAAGGAATGGTTTATTATTATTATTGTTATTATTATTGCTGTTGTTACTACTACTACTACTACTACTGCTACTACTACTAACATTATCATTATATATTTTGCTGTTTCTGAACAGCTGAGTATGATAGGAGAGATCACGATAAAAGGTAGTTAATCATTTTCACTAACAGTGAAACAATTGTGGGGGACTGAGTAAAGTGAAAGCTAGTTATTCGTCTTTGTTTTTTCCTTGGCATATAATGCAGCCACCACAGGTCGCATAATACTTTATCATTTCCAAAGAGAAATTACTTTGTGAAGTAAAACACACAGCAATACACGGGAATCACATTTATTCAGTGCATTATATAAATTAAAAAAAATTCTTAAATGTCGACTTGATTCAAACCCCATATGCAATAAACACATTCGCACACATGGAATAATCACAATAGACATACTGAATACTAAAATATTAGAGTAAACCACACATACAATGATCACAGTAAAAGGCATGACAAGATATTATACTATAACTAACATAGGCATTGTAATATAATATTCTATTCAATAGCTTTTCTTTTTTAAGTCATAATCACGCACACATATACTTTGGCATATGGAATCATACAATTAATTATCAGTCACGATTGTCTAACAGTTGCATTAACTTTAGAATGAAGCTGTATTTTATTCTTTTTGTTTTGGTTTTCGGAACATTGAAGCGTTTGCCTGGGGGTAGAAGTTGATAATAATTTGCCATCACTGCTGCCTGTCTTGTGCTGTACAGCGTGCGTCCCAAACAGCCAAACACAACATAATAGCCAAGTCCGTATTCTGGGTCTACTGCCACACTAATGTTGGACCAAGAAGAGGTTTGGCGTCCCGTCAACATATAACGTCTCATAGCCATAATTACAATTCTCCTTCCCTTCTTTTTGTCGGCCATTCTGCCACATGTCTCCTCCTGTCTTCATGACATTCTTTCATCCTTCCGTTTTCCAGCAAAGGTCTGGGTACTTCTGGAAGAAAACTGAGAGACGAACACCTAAACCTTTCACATACCCCCCCGACCGATGTGGTCTTTCCCCGTCCTGGAGACCTGTGATTGAAAGAGACAGGCTTAATGCTGCATTCAGCACACCGTACCAAAGCATTTCAATGGACAAGGATATATACGCGAGTATGTGTGTGTCTTTGGAATGTAGGTGGGCAAGACAGCAACAGCACGGAATCTCTTAATGTCACCAGTGGACTGGGGATTACAGCTTCTGGGAGTCTGGAAGGTGTCTTTGGAAACCAGTAATCCTCCCCCACTGTCTCGCCCTGGCCAAGCGGCATTGTGGATGCGTCTGTGATCGAGAAAGCGTGACAGTGGACCCTGTGGGTGTGCGATGTACCCCGTCTCTGTCAAGGCTGAAGGCATTCAGACCAGCGCAACCCGGTTATTAAGGAGACGGGGGTAGTGAATGAGACATTATAATGTTGACTGGGCACTAAACTTCTTGTTGGTCTCATGTTGTGTGACAGTATAGACCCAGCAAGGCTGTACTTGGCGATTTACGGTTGTCTTTTGTCGTGTCGTGGAGCTTCAGACCAGGCTTGCTGGGGTTCTGAAGAGGTGGTGTTGTGAAAGGGGACATTATATGTGGACGGGCATTAAATCTCTTCCTGGGTTAGTGTTTCTTGGAGAAGTTCTTATTCTTCCTCTTTTTTTCTGAGCGTTAAAGACACAAACAGCAGTCGAGGCTAGAAGAAAAACGGTAATGAAACACGCGTGGCAGATCAAACTATCGTGTGACTGTGGGGGTAGGGGAGGTAGGGGAGAGATCACACGGGTAACCAAGATTTCTTAAAAAGTTTCAAACTTTTGTTTGTATAGTAGGAGAAATATCAGTTTTTCCCATGTATTCTACTTCTTCTTATTCTTATTGAATTGTTGTGGTTGGGTGATTAACAACCTTGGTCGGCAATTTGGAGTGACAGCCGGTTCACTCAATCATTGCAGTAATCCATACATTGGGAGTCAATTGATTCATTCGCCATTAAAAAAAAAAAAATGTTTCGGCTGTTGG
>NC_134894.1:6039328-6054328 GCF_041734735.1 Babylonia areolata | reverse complement strand
ACACACACACACACACTCACACCACACACACACACACACACACACACACTCACACCACACACACACACACACACACACACACACACACACACACACACACACACTCACACCACACACACACACACACACACACACACACACACACACTCACACCACACACACACACACCACACACACACACACACACACACACACACACAACACACACACACACACACACACAAACACGCACACACACACACACACACACACACACACACACACACACACACACACACACACACACACCTCGCCTTCTCTCAAAAACCTACCATTACACCGGAGGTATCACCAACGTGTTGGGGGTAGAGCAGGTGTGTGCAGGATGTGTTGACATTTTCCGTTCTAAGGTTGGTCCGACGATTGGGCGTGTGGGATGGCAAACAAAGTCATGTATACCTTGTGGAGAGGGTGTAGAACACTCTTTAGGCAAGCTATTTCGAGCGCTCAAGTGAATTCTCACACACCGCAGGAGAACGGGACTCGTTCTGTAGCTATTTCTGGTTGGGGAATGGGTTGTGGTGGACTGCTGCAATAGCCGGTCAGAGAGAAGAAAAAAAAGAGAGAGAAAGAAAATGTCAAGTTTCTTCTGCAAATAATATGATTATTTTTTTCTATATGATAAAGGAATAGCTGATGCAGTTTGGGAGCAGTGTGCATGTATCTGCGTGTGTTTTGCCGTGTGGATATTGTTTTAAAAAAAAAAAAAAAAAAAAAAAAAAGACTGTTACTTCTGTTTGAACAAATGTAAGAATTTGAAAAAGTAACAATTTAAAAAGAAAACGAGAAAACAATCACATAGGAAAAACAGGATAGGAAAAACAAATAGGAAAAACAAATAAAACTGCACGCAGGAAAAAATACAAGAAAATGGGTGGCGCTGTAGTGTAGCGACGCGCTCTCCCTGGGGGGAGCAGCCCGAATTTCACACAGGGAAATCTGTTGTGATAAAAAGAAATACAAATACAAATACATATTAACCCCCCCAAAAGGGTGGTTTCATGGACTAAAGGCCTGACCAAGCGTGTTATTTTATGCTGCTGGTAGGCATCTGCATGGCAGATGTGGTGTAGCGTATCCTACACCACGCCTCCTTGAGGCACTGTGTGGAAAGCATAATAATCATAAGTAATATATATATATATTTTTTTTTACAGAGTCTCATCGAGTGTCTAGTCATTCGGATGAGACGATAAACCGACGTCCAGTGGAGCAGCACGCACTTGGCGCACTGAAAAAAAGAACCCATGGCAACGAGGTTGTTGTCCTTTGGCAAAATTCTATAGAAGAAATCAACTCTGATAGGTTCACAATATATGCATGCACTTAAGGCCTGACTAAGCGCGTTGGGTTATACTGCTGAGCCAGGCATATGCCTAGCAGATGTGCTGTAGTGTATCCGAACGCAGTGACGCCTCCTTGAGAAACTAAAACTGAAAACCCAAAAATGAATAATAATAGCTGGTATTGTGACATTCAAGTTCATTCTGTCATTGTGAGATGACAGGTCTTAACTGACAGGCTTACTCATCGGTAGCAGCCAAGGGGTTAAGGGTGCAAGCCAATAGGTCGTTGCACTCCCAACTCATCATGGAAAGGCAGGCATGAAGACAGAAGGGATCAAGCTGTTGCTCACGTCTGGCCAACACGCTTTTCCTTCCAGCCCGCAGGTGCAGCAGCGAAGGGTGTGTTGACGAGTGTTTCTTTCAATAGTCCGTCCGAGGGTCGGACGATCTGGATTGCCAAGAAAAAAATAAAAGTGAAAAAAAAAAGAAAAGAAAAAAAAGGGGGCGCACTCTGTGGGGAAGGGTGTATTGTACAACAGTGTTCATCAAAAAAGAAGAAAGACCATGAGAGCTAGTTCAAGAATGACGGGGGTGGGAGGAAGTGTTGCATGGACCATGAGAGCTAGTTCAAGAATGACGGGGGTGGAAGGAAGTGTTGCACGGACCATGAGAGCTAGTTGAAGAATGACGGGGGTGGGAGGAAGTGTTGCATGGACCATGAGAGCTAGTTGAAGAATGACGGGGGTGGAAGGAAGTGTTGCACGGACCATGAGAGCTAGTTGAAGAATGACGGGGGTGGGAGGAAGTGTTGCATGGACCATGAGAGCTAGTTCAAGAATGACGGGGGTGGGAGGAAGTGTTGCATGGACCATGAGAGCTAGTTCAAGAATGACAAGGGGTGGGAGGAAGTGTTGCATGGACCATGAGAGCTAGTTCAAGAATGACGGGGGTGGGAGGAAGTGTTGTTTGTCCATGCTTTCTCGTACTCCACACGCTTTCTCTCACTTTGAACTGCGAGAAAGCGTGGACGTACAAGCGAAAAGTGGGTGGGGTCGGTCACCTCCGTGAAAAGACCAAACAATAACAAAAAATAATAATAATAATAAAAAATAAAAATAAATAAATAAATAAATAAATAAAACACCAACAAACAAGCCAGCCAACAAAATCAAGCTAACGAAAGGATGCCTCCTCCCTGCATATATCATACTCATGCACCTACAGACGCAGAAAAGAAGTCAACGTGCATCATCTGTGAAATGGGTTCTTCTTGTACACTACACGTAAATCAATACAACACAGATGGATCACTCACTGCTGACCTCTGCACCATACTCCCTGTCATGAGATGGCCGGTGGATCATGGGGATATTCCGCGGAGGAGCTGTGGTCAATGACGGAGCAAAGAGTCATATCCGGGCTGAAAACAATGTGATATTGGATGGTGTATCGTAAAGTCCAGCCATGTGATAATTGATTGCCACTGACATGACACTGTTCTTTGATTTTGCGTGTGTGGTCTGTGTGTGTGTGGTCTGTGTGTGTGTGTGTGTGTGTGTGTGTGTGTGTGTGTGTGTGTGTGTGAGAGAGAGAGAGAGAGAGAGAGAGAGAGAGAGAGAGAGAGATTAGGTCTGGCCAGGTAGATGTGGTGGAGAGTATATACATTATATAAATTGCTTTTCTTCTTCTTCTTCTTTGTTTCCTTTTTTAAAAAAAAGAAAAGATACAGATGACTTACTAGGCAAATGTCTTGGCCATTTGATAAAGAATGAGTCTTCATTGTGATAACTGGAGCGAAGATTAATCATCATGCCTATAAAAGATCGTAAAATCACAGAAGCCCTTCCTTTAAATCATTATCTAATGACTAAAAGGAAAACCTACCACTTGTAACTATGTGAACTCTGAACTGTTAACAATCCCTGCATTCATACCGGGACATTTCTTTTACTCTACACAGACTACGTAAAAATAGACAAGATAGCCGCTGAGATACACCACTTAATGCGAAAAAAAAATTAGCTAAGTTTCTATTTTGGTCACACACCACTTGACCCAGAAGATAAACGCACCAGTGGCACACATGTTGTCAACTGATTGCGACGAACAAAAGATACACGGGACAGCCAGAGAGGGGTATCAAATGCGGTTGAAACGTCCGGGCCGGGAGTGGGTCCCCAATAGGCTGACACCAAGGCTGCGCTGAGGGGGTGACCCATTTACCATCATGTGATGTGGAGTGCGCTGATTAGCGTTGAGCTAATAAGACTGTTGTGCTTTATCCGGTATGTATGTATATACATCTGTCTGTCTGTTTGTTTGTCTGTCTGTCTGTCTGCATGTATGTATGTATGTGTGTATGTGTGTGTATGTATGTAAGTAAGTAAGTATGCATGTATTGTGTATGTATGTGCGTGTGTCAATCTAGACTGCATTGGCTCAGTGCTGCAGCCTTGGGGTCTAGTTGGCCTTTGGGTAACCACCTCAACACCAACTCTGCTAAAACCCTCTCGTCCAAGAGGGCGGGGATGTAACTTGGGCAAAATACTCTCTGCAGCTATCAAATTCTAGCCCAGATAGTCGGGACAGCAGTTGCCTTCTCTGCGTTTCTGATGGTCTCAGTCGGACTGACTATCATACATGTATGCAAGTTTTTGTTTATCATTTGTGTCTGTTTCTTTCTTTCGTTCTTAGTTTATTGTTTAGTTCTATATGTGTTTATTTCACTATTTATTCTATTTCCAGTCACTTCTGTCACTTTTGGACAATTACACACACACACACACACACACACACACACACACACACACACACACACACACACACACACACTAGTAGAAGTGGTATGAGTAGCACCTTCAACTAACGTCTTTCGCATGCGTGATAAGAGATGGAAATGAATCATGCACTTAATCAAATGTGTCCATGGGGTGGGGTGTAGGGGTGGGGGTTGCAGGTCTGTCTGTGTCTGTGTCTGCGTCTATGTCTGTGAGACGATGCCAGTGTCTCTATGTGTTTCAGGAGAGAATGTGCGAGCTTCCAATTCCCTCTGTATTTATTTCGTGCGAACACGATTCGTCTGTGCAATAACCCCAGTATTAGTTGTCGCCTCAGGCAATTATAAGTCTCTCAGCGAAGACTCAGTCCACCAGAAGATCGGAGAATTCGAGCTGCACCACCTTCTCAATACTGCTAACTCCTCCTCCCTGGCTGAGGACACGGAATGGGGAGAGGGAGAAGGAACAAAATAGCACGGGCTGGCGGCGGGGGACACTGTGTACCGTTGGTGCTATTGGTGCAATACATTGACCGCCAATAGAAAGAATAGAAGAGAACAGCTTTTCAACAGAAAGGATTCTCAAAAACGATTCTCCATGTGTGCCCCTATATGCTCGAATCCTCAGATCGTCATACTTGATACATCCCATACAGAATGTTGGAATAAAGAGAGAAATGAACTTTAGGCAAAAACGATGGGACATGCTGATAGAAAAAATCCCCCCAAAACCAGCAGTAACAAATGTCCTATTATACTGTACAGTAAGCCTTCTGAAACAGCAGTTTACGTCTTGAAATTATGAAAGTGAACTTTGCGAGAAGTTTGATCAATGCGACATTAAACTCTATGTGTGTGTGTGTGTGTGTGTGTGTGTGTGTGTGTGCGTTCGCGGATGGGCGCATGCGCGTGCATGTGTGTGTGTGGGGGGGGGGGGTTGTGTGTGTCCATTTGGCCTTGTTTTCATTCTACCTGCTAGCTATTACTGTTTTCCATCTGCTTTTCAACACAGTCCTAGAAAGGGGAAAAAACAGGAGCGACAAAAGAGTGTGCATCAAAGGGAAAGTGCATCTGCTCACCCATTCATCTCCATTGCAAAGATTTGTTTTTTATTATTCTGAATTTCACGTAAGTGCAACTCCCGGATCAACAGTGGAAAAACAAATACAGAGCGTGGATGCATGCAGTGTTCATTAGCTGTTGGCGCCATTGTCATGGGATTCAGAACGGCAAAGACACCAGCTATTTCAAATCTGTGGCCTTAAAACATGCATCTTTCCAAAATAGCTCCACCATAATCATCTACTTTTTTCTGTCCACAGATTCTACAGTTCTCTGTCTACGTGTCTTTATAAGTTCCATTAATGTTCCCTTTGTTTATGTGTAATGCATGCGTGTGAAATTTGGGTGTGAAAGTGCTTTGACTTGTTTTCCGCAAAAGACTTAGCGCTGTAGAAATATATTTGTTAGTGTTATTGTTATTGCTCTTCTTCTCATTATATGTTGCTGTTCTCGTTATCAACGGCTGTTTCATCAACATGACAAAAAAAACAAACAAAAAAAAAAAAAATCTGCTGAAAGCAATTCAGTGGGAAACGAGACTTTTGTGTTTGTGTGGATGGCTGTTATATATCAGAGACATTTGGAACTGTTGTCACTTTATTTTTATTCGTGCAAACCCCCCCCCCGCCCCCCGTCCCCCACCCCCACCCCTACATACCCATCCTCCTCCTTGTTCACTCACCCCACCCGGCTTGTGATTTTTTTTCTTTTTTTTTTTAAAGTAACTGGATGAAGATGAATACGCAAGCAGCATAAAATGTGACAATACGTCTACATTCCTGAAGACAAAGTGGCAAAATGCCAAATGAAATAGACTTGCTGTATAACAACAAGACGCCAAACACAAAGCAAAGCTAAGGACATCCACAATGAAACATAGGGAGGAGGAAAAAACAAACCAAAAAAAATACTGGATGGAATCGATTTTTCATCCCTCAGCAAACTAGTATGATTGGTGTAGGATTCTCATACAGTCGTGGAGCTCGTGGCCCGTGTGTTCGGGTGGTCACAGAGGTTCAGATACTGAATCTTGTTAATGAGGCTTTGTGCCCGCCGTCAACTTGTCCAAAGGCGGGCTTTGAGTGTCAGGATGATATGACTGACAGTGCTATTTCCCTCACCCAGCGCCAGAATAAAGCAAATATCGAGGGACCAAATCGACGGGTAATGACACTGTGTCGTTTTAGTATATATGGTTAAGTTCTAAAGAAATAATTTTCTCACAGAGAACCTAAGCATGTTGCCGCAAGGCGTATTCGTTAAGATGGTAAGATGTTAGATAACAATACCTTGTCTAACGCACACCTACACTGTATCTGCTCTACATTGCTAGCATGTTAACTCTCTCCATACGAACGGCGAAAGAGACGACGTTAACAGCGTTTCACCCCACTTACCATCATCAAAATATTGCAAGCGGAAGGCTCTTATACTGAAGACGTGAATGTTGACAAAGAATACCACAATTCTGACGACGGAAGCTAAAGTTTGGGTCATTCAGACACCCACTGAACATCCGAGGGGTCTGTGTAGAGGAGAAGAGAGGACTGGCCGTACTGAGTGAGTTAAGCCTTTGGTCCATTATGTTTATATTGTAATCGCCTAAATAGTCCTGTTTACACTTTTCAGGTTGCTTCAAAACTTCTTGGGCTGAAACACACACGGAAAACTTGCAAAGCGAGTTGAGTTTATCTTCCATCTCTCCTTCCATTTTCTTTTCTGGAGTGAATGAACCAGATATTGGCTTGACGTATTTAACTCCTCAACTGCTGGTAACGAGTGTACTCCTCAATGAAGGTCTGTTACCAGAAAGGTTACAGCTCAGATGTTCATCACCATTGGACCTCTTCCTCTAAGGACTGCGTCCCTTTTCCTTTGCAGAATCAACGACACTTTTTTTTTTCTTTCTTTCTTTTTTAATACACGAAATATAATGTCTGCGCTTAAAATGCATCCTTTGCTGATCATGGCTCAGAAGTCTGGCTGTTGAAGAATTCCATGGTGATTTGGTCTGGTACGCCAACATTAGTTATTCTCGAAATGTGATTTATACTTGGTAAGTATGACTGGTTACCTGCCGCAGATGAGAAGTCACCTGCCCACAAAGTTTTTGTAGGAGTTGTTATTGTTTGGTTGGTTGGTTTGTTTATGAACCTTTGACTGCTGCAACAGGTATGTCTGTCAGAGAAGTACTGTTGTCTAAGTGAGATAAAGTCACAGGTCAGGATGGATGTCATTTTATTTAATTCGGACTCCTCTTTATGATTGCACCTCTTTTGTCCAGCAGCTTAACCAAGACGTAGTTCTTGCACTGACATGCAACTCAGCGTCGACAAGTTTGCCACTGCCAGCAGGAACTTCGGCCTTACCATCAGCACGAGGAAAACTGAAGTTCTCCATCAGCCAGCCCCAGGGAAACCCTACGTTGAGCCCAACATCACAGTCAACGGTCAGAGACTCAGTGCGGTGGAGCGGTTCACATACCTTGGCAGCACACTGTCACGAAATGCGACCATCGACGATGAAGTGAATGTCAGGATTGCAAGAGCAAGTGCAACTTTTGGTAGACTCAGTGCAAATGTCTGGAACAGAAGAGGCATTAGTCTTGAGACCAAGCTAAAGGTCTACAGAGCAGTAGTTCTCCCCACACTACTGTACGGCTGCGAAACTTGGACAGTGTACCAACGACATGCCAAGAAGCTGAACCACTTCCACACAACATGCCTCAGGAAGCTACTGAACATCAAGTGGCAAGACAGGACCCCAGACACAGAGGTGCTTGCAAAAGCCACCCTTCCCAGCATCTTCACCATCCTGATGCAGTCCCAGCTTCGCTGGGCTGGACACGTGGCACGCATGCCAGACCATCGGCTGCCCAAAAGGCTCTTCTATGGCGAGCTGCAACAAGGGAAGAGATCACACGGAGGTCAGAAGAAGCGCTTCAGAGATACTCTGAAAGTCTCTCTGAAAGCGTTTGATATCAACCCTGACTCCTGGGAGGAATCTGCAGTGGACCGTAACAAATGGCGCGCTGCTGTGCACAAAGGCGCCAAGTTGTGCGAGGCCAACAGGACTGCTGCAGCTGTTCAGAAGAGGCAGGCCAGAAAGTCACGGGCAAACAAGCTCCCTGACAATGATATGCCTGTCTTTGTCTGCCCCAACTGTCAGCGAACATTTCGTGCGCAGATTGGACTATTCAGCCATCTGCGCACTCACAGATAGATTCATGAGCATCCTTCCCCCCACCCCACCACCACCCTCCCCCCATCCCCAATCTGGATGACATCGATGGTCATCATCGATCTCGATGGACACACCACAGTTCTTGCACTTCAAATTCCTGCCACACTGAGTTAATTTCATCGAGTTCAGCAGTCACGGGTTAATGAAGTGAAAGTTAGGATCAGACACGCGAAGAGTTAGAATTTTCTTCTCTTTCTTTTTTTATTCTTCACGAATTTTATCTTGGAGTGTTGTCCATTTATGTTAATCAACAGCTCCAAGATGTCATTCACTGTCGGTCGCCCAGGCTATACGGACCACGGTTTGATTTGATTTATCGTCCGTTTTCTTATGTGGTTTTCGAAACCAGATATGTGGGGTTGTTTCTTTTGTTCACGTCACATGGGCTTTGCTTCTTCCAGCTTGCTATAAATCGCACTTCAGAGTTGTTTACGGCCTGTTCATGTGTTTGAAGGAACGCAGATAATGGGTTTGCTGAGATATGTATTGGGAATAAGTCGTATGGCCCGTGAGTCTCTCTGTCTCTGTGTTTCTCCATTTCTCTATATTTCTCTGTCTCTTTCTGCTCTGTCTTCCTGTCTGTCTCTGTCTCTGTCCTTCTCATGTTGTCTGCATCCTTCTGTCTGTCTCTTCGTCTTGATATGTCCCTCTCTGTCTTGTCAATGTCTCTCTTCTTTTTGTTCCTCTGTCTGTCCTTTTCTGTCCATTCCTATGTTGTCTGCATCGTCTATAATTTTGCCTGTCTGTCTCTCTGTCTTTCTGTCTCTCTTTCTCCGTTTCTGTTTCTCTGTCCCTCTCTGCCCTGACTCTCTCTGTCTGTCCCTCATTGTCCGTTCCTATGTTGTCTACATCGTCTATAACTTTGCACGTCTGTCTCTTTGTCTCTGAATGTCCTCTTTCTCCGTCTCTTTCTCTTTGTTTCTATGCCCCTCTCTGCTCTGTCTGTATGTTCCTATTTTGTCTGCATCCTCTGTAATTTTGCCCGTCTGTTTCTCTGTCTTTATACATCCCTCTCTGCCTGCCTATATCTCTCTGTTTCTGTGTCTGTTTCTCTGTTCCTCTCTGCTCTGTCTCTCTCTGTCCGTGCCTGTGTTGTCTGCATCCTCTGTAATTTTGCCCGTTTGTTTCTCTATCTTTAATATCCCTCTTTGCCTGTCTATATCTCTCTGTTTCTGTGTCTGTTTCTCTGTTCCTCTCTGCTCTGTCTGTCTCTGTCTCTGTCCGTGCCTGTGTTGTCTGCATCCTCTGTAATTTTGCCCGTTTGTTTCTCTATCTTTAATATCCCTCTTTGCCTGTCTATATCTCTGTTTCTGTGTCTGTTTCTCTGTTCCTCTCTGCTCTGTCTGTCTCTCTCTGTGTCCGTGTCCTGTGTTGTCTGCATCCTCTGTAATTTTGCCCGTTTGTTTCTCTATCTTTAATATCCCTCTTGCCTGTCTATATCTCTCTGTTTCTGTGTCTGTTTCTCTGTTCCTCTCTGCTCTGTCTCTCTGTCTGTCTCTCTCTGTCCGTGCCTGTGTTGTCTGCATCCTCTGTAATTTTGCCCGTCTGTTTCTCTATCTTTAATATCCCTCTTTGCCTGTCTATATCTCTCTGTTTCTGTGTCTGTTTCTCTGTTCCTCTCTCTCTCTCTCTCTGTGTGTGTGTGTGGTCCGTGCCTGTGTTGTCTGCATCCTCTGTAATTTTGCCCGTCTGTTTCTCTGTCTTTATACATCCCTCTCTGCCTGCCTATATCTCTCTGTTTCTGTGTCTGTTTCTCTGTTCCTCTCTGCTCTGTCTGTCTCTCTCTGTCCGTGCCTGTGTTGTCTGCATCCTCTGTAATTTTGCCCGTCTGTTTCTCTGTCTTTATACATCCCTCTCTGCCTGCCTATATCTCTCTGTTTCTGTGTCTGTTTCTCTGTTCCTCTCTGCTCTGTCTCTCTGTCTGTCTCTCTCTGTCCGTACCTGTGTTGTCTGCATCCTCTGTAATTTTGCCCGTTTGTTTCTCTGTCTTTATACATCCCTCTCTGCCTGTCTATATCTCTCTGTTTCTGTGTCTGTTTCTCTGTTCCTCTCTGGTCTGTCTCTCTGTCTGTCTCTCTCTGTCCGTGCCTGTGTTGTCTGCATCCTCTGTAATTTTGCCCGTCTGTTTCTCTGTCTTTATACATCCCTCTCTACCTGTCTATATCTCTGTTTCTGTGCCTGTTTCTCTCCTTGCCTGTGTTGTCTGCATTCTCTATAATTTTGCCCGTCTGTTTTTCTGTGTTTGTATGTCCACATCTGCCTTTCTGTCTTTGTCTTACTTTCTGTCTGTTTCTATGTCTGTCTGTGTTCTGCCTGTCTGTCTCTGTCCATTCTTACGTTGTCTGCATCCTCTATAATTTTGCCCGCCTGTCTCTCTGCCTTTGTCTGTCGTTCTGTCTCTGTCTCTCCTTCCCTTTGTTTCTATGTCTCTCTGTCCCTCTCTGCTCTGTCTGTCTGTCTCTTTGTGAATATATCCGCGCGTGACTGAAAACAGCGAGAAAAGTGTGTACATCGTAGAGAGGAAAATCAGTTCTGTCATGAAGCAAGTGTTTGGTTTCAGCTGCTTATTAATTACTGCGATGTAGAACAAATGTACATAGATAGATCCTCTTCTGTTGCTGTTTCTCCAATACAATCAGCGTCTGGCCACAGGCACGGTACTGGTATTGCCTGCGTTCTCGTGAAAGTTCTTTGGCTCAGAAAGACGGAATGCTGTCAGCTAACTTTGCAGAATGTAGACTGCTACGTAGTATTGATTCTCTCACAGGTGCTCTCTCTGAACAAGGCTGGAAATGCATGTGGATGATGCTGGGTACGTTGACTGTTGCCACAACTGTCACAAAATTCAAGGAGGACCAGACCGCAGATCTAACACTGTCACTCGCCAGTGTCACTGTGTGCTCGCCAGTTGTCATGTATGTTGAGAAATCCTCTGAGCTTTATTTGTTTGACGTCATGTTTTGTTGTCGTCATTAGTTTATAGTTGTGTGACGTTGCATGCCTGCTGCAACCTGCTGAGAGCTGTTCATTCATTTAGACTTGAAATTTTTAGGGTTTTAAAATGAAAACACCCAATGATTTTGTGTACGCTGGGACGAACAGGTATCCAATTTGTGCATGGTTAAAATTATCAAAAACGAATGGTGACAGACTATAACGAAAATATTTAAATGTCTTATACAATTTAGAGGTAAAACAAATTGGGCTTCAAATATACGAACTTTGTAAATTGGGATTTTGTTATGTATGGCAATACCAAGGAGAAGATAATGAGATTAATTGTTTTGAAAATTTCTCTAACTTTTGTAGATTGTAGACGGCAAAACTGGGAAATTGACAGATGGGCGGAGTGAAGAAAATCGGAATAGAATACCTTTCCTCGTGATACAGCACGACTCAGATCTCGAATCCTGACAGTTAATGAACACAAGTCCAACGCCTAATCGATTCAGCCACAGCACGTTTTCCTAACTGAAAATCAAGAAGGAAATCAATACAACACAGAAGGATTTCTGGCCCCTCCACCATCTCTCCTGTATGAGCAAGGACAGGTCACGTGGATATTCTGGGAAAGATCGTCGTCACGAAACTGACAGGGTAAAGAGTTCCCCCTAAGGTCAACCCAGATACATCCTTCGTGATTCTTTTTTTTTCTTTTTCTTTTTTTTATTTTTATTTTTTGTTAGGTTTTTTGTTTTGTTTTTTTGTTTCGCATTCTTGGGCTGCAACTCCCACGTCTACTCGAATGTACGATTGGGCTTTTACGTACATGATCCCGTTTTAACCCCGCCATATAGGCAACCATATTCAGTTTTCGGGGATATACGTATAAATTCTTGTTTTCATAACTCACTGAATACTGACCTGAGTTTCGTGATCTTGAACGTGCGTATTTGAACTTGTGTAACCTGTACAGACCAAGGAGGTTCAACAGACGCTGCATATCTGTTGACCCGGGAGGTTAAATAAAAAAACACACCACCCTTTCCACCACGTACTATGAGATTGAAATTCCAGTACTTTAACCCCTCTGTTGTTGTGCTTCTTGACACTGCTGTAGAGTTTTGTGAGGCAGCATCTGGGCGTATATCATGAGAACAAACTTGGCGGATCATGCACAAAACATCAGCTTACTTAATTCACACATTAAGTTCATGATCAATTAGGAACTTAATACTTTTTTTTTCTTATTAGAAGCATTGTGGCGTGATGCTGAGTTTTCGACGAACAGTCGTGACTGCAGCTTGTGCAGTTTGTACCGCTTCTAACCATGTGTGCTTTCTTGTACGAGTACTTCTTCTTCTGCGTTCACTCGTATGCACACGATTTGGCTTTTACGTGTATGACCGTTTTTACCCCGCCATGTAGGCAGCCATACTCCGTTTTCGGGTGTGTGCGTGCTAGGTATGTTCTTGTTTCCATAACCCACCGAACGCTGACATGGATGACAGGATCTTTAACGTGCGTATTTGATCTTCTGCTTGCATATACACACGAAGGGGGTTCAGGCACTAGCAGGTCTGCACATATGTTGATCTGGGAGATCGTAAAAATCTCCACCCTTTACCCACCAGGCGCCGTCACCGTGATTCGAACCCGGGACCCTCAGATTGACAGTCCAACGCTTTAACCACTCGGCTATTGCGCCCGTCAATGTACGAGTACATTTCTTTACCATGAAAAACCACAGCTGTCACTTATGATCCACTGTTTAATCACATCTTTGGCTGAAACATTGATTGTTATTGATATTATTATTATCATTATTATTGTTATTATTATTCTGTGTGCGCATGTTTCAAGCTGTCAGTAGCACACATGTGCCTGATACAGCCGTTAGTGTATTCAGTGAAAGTCCATTGGTATACCCTATGCAGCCTGTCTAAATCTGATTCCTTATTCCATTTTATAGAAATATGCCTGCTTTTATGAAGTGGTCCTTACCTGTTAGTGAAGCTAGTATGATCCCCCAAGATTCAAGCAGTGTTTATGCTTGTGTGAACAGCATATTGTTTTTTTGTTGTTTTTTTAAGTGCTGCGTAATTCCCTTTTTCTTTCGAAGTAAATTATTCTGTTGAAAAGCCCTATGCTTTAATTTCTGACACTTCGTGTGTGCGTGGATGTATGTCTGTCTGTCTGTCTGTATGTATGTATGTAAGTGTACGTGTGCCTGTCAGTCTGTCTGTGTGTATATGAGCGTGTGTGAGCGTGTCTGTGTGTGAGTGTGTCTGTGTGTGTGGACGCACATGAACGCTGCTTCTGTTCGTTAACTCTAAGCCACAGAAAAATTGTGAAGTCATATTGCTTCACGAATCCCCAAAACATCAGTAACGCAAGAATGTCGTCGATAACGCAAACAAATTTCCCCCCGACCTCTCAACTGCACACAACAGGCCAGTCAATATGACCGCTGACACACTGAATAGCCTTCTGTACTATGCGTGTGTATGTGTGTGTGTGTGTGTGTGTGTGTGCGCGCGCGCAGGTTTGTGCGCGTGTTTGTTTGTGTGTGTGTGTGTGTGTGTGTGTGAGGGGAAGGTATGTGTGTGTTGCGTTTTTTGGGGGGTGTCTCTGTGTGTGTGTGTGTGTGTGTGTGTGTGTGTGTGGTGTTTGCGGAAGCTTCAGTAAAACAATTCCGCGTCAGGCTAAAATAACCTTTGATTACTACTGGCTTTGCATGGCAAGTTTTGTTTTGTTTATTTATTTATTTTTTTTAACGAATATAACCACAAAAGATAACATGGAACAAACTGAGACACAGAGTTTCAAGACAATTATGATTTATCACAATAATTATTATACTATCTCACACGCCTTCTTCCCTGTTACCTCCAACACTATACCCCACCCCCCACCCCCCACCCCCTGCTCCTCTTCTAAGTTTATATTGACAACAGTCAGATGTGAAAATTAATGCTTTAATCATCAGTTTGTGTGATGAGACATTCAACAAAATTTCTCCTCTTGTGTTTTCTGTTTTTCTTATTCTTCCTCTTCTTCCTCTTCCTCTTCTTCTTTCGTGATCGTATGTATGACTGGGCTTTTACGTGAATGACCGCTTTTTTTACCCCGTCATATTGGCAGCCATACTCCGTTTTCTGGGGTATTTTCTATTCTATTCCATGCTCGTTCGCACGCACGAACGTATACACGAGCACACGATCGCTCGTAGGTCAACACGCACTCACACGCACAAAATATCAATGCAGGAGAAAGACATGCAATAGACATGCTGAGGGCGACAGTTTCATTTCATCAGATGCAAATCGCACAAAGCTAAGGCTGCAGAGAAGAAAAGAAATTGTGAGGAAAGGATTTTTTTCCTAATTACTTTAAGCCTTGTTTCTCTTGCGTTCGCAAAACAAAAGAAATTGGAGGAGTTTCTGAAAACAGTTGGTTTATTTATTTATTTATTCTTATGTTTTTGGGGTTTTTTTTTTGGTTTTTTTAAATTATTATCAAACGTTAAAAAACAAGATGTTATAATTATGCAGGTTGCATAACCCACCGCTCAACTTACATCACGTATCGACATAAGCTTACAGTTGGGCCAACAGCAAACCGAGAGTTCTATGGATCACTGGTTTCTCCATT